>NW_024741189.1:6991994-7129384 GCF_018991925.1 Homarus americanus
AGCGATGAGCTAATTTACTGCAGGCGATATAATGTACTGAAGATAATAGAGGGAAAGAATAGCGTCTGAGGCAGTTGATTATAAGGCATTCAATTTTCTCCATAACCTAACTCTATTTACACATACGAGTCGAGGAGAACCAGAAGGGAAAACACGATTATTTTTGTTCGGGTACGACTGATTTCCACCACCCGTTCGATTATTTTGTGTGCTTTTTTTTTCTTTATACCTTAGTACAAATATTGTGTGGGCTGCAATTTATCGTGAATTAATTTAAGAAGAATACAATCCAACTCCGACCGTCTTAAGGCAGTCATGGGTTGACCAGTAGTCATGGGCACAAGGGAAGTCATGGGCAGGATGAAATTAAAGGCGAAACATAAATGAACAAAGAAATGAGGAATTCCTATAAAACGTCAATGATGATTACAACAGTATGTCTTAAAACATCCAGAGTTCACAATCAGGAACCGAATTGTGAAGGTACCAGAATATATAACTCGGCGTCGAATCCTCTTAAGAAACTATCAGAACACTTAAGTAGAATCCAAAACTCAATAACATGAGTCATCAGAGTTTATAGTACATTGATTCCGACCGAGGGAAGGCGTTGATTTCACCAATATTGCAATTATCAATATTTAAATTATTACGTCAATGGGAATTCAATTGAATTGAGTATTATTTCAATTATTGTTATGTTTAATCGAGTTTCTTATTGCTTCATACACTCTTAGTATCTATTATGATTTATTCTAGGTTAAGTCAAAGTCATAGAGTTTAGTAATACTTGGAAGTTTAATGATCACTTTGTGTTTGATATTAATTTGTGTAAAGTGAACAAGAAGGGAAGGATTTTCACTTAAGCCGTCGGCTTACTATGAAGTATTCGGGAGGGATTAACTGAGTCTGCCGGTGAAGGAAATGAACCATGCCTAGAAGTTACCAGTATATTCAAGAGAACAAGGAGAGAGAGAGAGAGGGGGATTTCAATGACGAATTAAAAAAATAACAACCCTGCAAATATAACATATACCTGTATATAAAAAACAAGGAAGGTAAATTAAATATACAAGTAAAATGACAAAAAGAGAGATAAAATATTCTTTATGTATAGAGAGTGAGAGCGCCTCGGATAAAAAGCTAAACAGAGCCCTAGAAAGATAAAACATAATGACTGACAACGTATACTTAAAAGCAAGTTGAGAGGCTCTTTTTTCACTCATATTCCTAAGGCTGTTAACCCTACCACAATACCTCCTACCCCACATTCTTCGTCCCCACACTCTCCATCCAGTTCGTCCCCACACTCTCCATCCAGCTTGTCCCCACACTCTCCATCCAGCTTGTCCCCGCACTCTCCATTCAGCTCGTCCCCACACTCTCCATCCAGCTCGTCCCCACACTCTCCTTCAGCTCCCCACACTCTCCATCCCAGCTCGTGCCCACACTCCCATCCAGCTAGTCCCCACTCTCCATCCAGCTCGTGCCACACTCTCCATTCAGCTCGTCCCCACACTCTCCATCCAGCTCGTCCCCACACTCTCCCATTCAGCGTCACACCTCTCCTCCAGCTTGTCCCCACACTCTCCCTCCAGTTCGTCCCCACACTCTCCGTCCCCACACTCTCCATCCAGCTCCCCACACACTCCATTGAGCTCGTCCCCACTCTCCATCCAGCTCGTCCCCACACTCTCCATCCAGCTCGTCTCCTCTCCATCCAGTTGGTCCCCACACTCTCCATTCAGCTCATCCCCACACTCTCCATCCAGTTCGTCCCCCACACTCTCCATCCAGCTCGTCCCACCTTCAGCTCGTCCCCACACTCTCCATCAGCTTGTCCCACATTCTCCCTCAGCTCGTCCACACTCTCCGTCCCCTCTCCATCCAGCTCGTCCCCACACTCTCCACTCAGCTCGTCCCCACACTCTCCATTCCTTTACACTCTCCATCCATCTCGTCCACACACTCTCCCATCCAGCTCGTCCCCACACTCCATCCAGCTCGTCCCACACTCTCCATCCAGCTCGTCCCCACACTCTCCCTCAGCTCGTCACCACACTCTCCATCCAGCTCGTCCACACTCTCCATCCAGCTCGTCCCCACTCTCCATCCAGCTCGTCCCCCACACTCTCCACTCCGCCTGCTCTCCATCCAGCTCGTCCACACTCTCCATCCAGCTCGTCCCCACACTCTCCATCCAGCTCGTCCCCACACTCTCCATCCAGCGTCCCCACACTCTCCATCAGCTCGTCCCACCTCCCTCAGCTCGTCCCCACACTCTCCATCCAGCCGTCCCCACACTCTCCATCAGCTCGTCCCCACACTCTCCATCAGCTCGTCCACTCTCCATCCAGCTCGTCCACACACTCTCCACTGGCTTGTCCCCACACTCTCCACTCAGCTCGTCCCCACACTCCCATCCAGCTCGTCCCCCACCTCTCCACTCAGCTCGTCCCCACACTCTCCATCAGCTCGTCCACACACTCCATCCAGCTCGTCCCCACACTCTCCATCAGCTCGTCCCCACTCCATCCAGATCGTCCACTCTCCATCCATCTCGTCCCCACACTCTCCATCCAGCTCGTCCACACTCTCCACTGAGCTTGTCCCCCACACTCTCCACTCAGCTCGTCCCCACCTCTCCATCCAGCGTGCCATCCATCCCACTCTCCATCCAGCTCGTCCCCACACTCTCCATCCAGCTCGTCCCCACACTCTCCATCCAGCCTCGTCCCCACACCCTCTCCGCCAGCTTGTCCCCATTCTCCCTCCAGCTCGTCCCCACTCTCCGTCCCCACCTCTCCATCCAGCTCGTCCCACACTCTCACTCAGCTCGTCCCCACCTCCCCATTCAGCTCGTCCCCACACTCTCCATCCATCGTCCACCTCTCCATCCACTCGTCCCTCTCCATCCAGCTCGTCCCACTCTCCATCCATCCGTCCCCACACTCTCCCTCAGCCTGTCACCACACTCTCCATCCCCCACACTCTCCATCCAGCTCGTCCCCACACTCTCCATCCAGCTCGTCCCCACACTCTCCACTCAGCTCCGTCCACCTCTCCATCAGCTCGTCCCCACTCTCCATCCAGCTCGTCCCCCACTCCCATCAGCTCGTCCCCCACACTCTCCATCAGCTCGTCCCCACACTCTCCATCCAGCTCGTCCCCACACTCTCCACTCAGCTCGTCCCCCACTCCATCCAGCTCGTCCCCACACTCTCCAGCTCATTCCCCACTCTCCATCCAGCTCGTCCACTCTCCATCAGCTCGTCCACACTCTCCCATGAGCTTGTCCCCCACTCTCCCTCAGCTCGTCCCCCCCTCTCCATCCAGCTCGTCCCACACTCTCCATCAGCTCGTCCCCACACTCTCCATCCAGCTCGTCCACACACTCTCCATCCAGCTCGTCCCACTCTCCATCCAGCTCGTCCCCATCTATCCAGATCGTCCCCACACTCTCCATCCATCTCGTCCCCACACTCTCCATCCAGGTCACTCTCCACTGGTGTCCCCACACTCTCCACTCAGCTCGTCCCCACTCTCCCATCGTCCCCACACTCTCCATCCAGCTCGTCCCCACACTCTCCATCCAGCTCGTCACACACTCTCCATCCAGCTCGTCCCCACACTCTCCATCCAGCTCGTCCCCACACTCTCCATCAGCCCGTCACACCTCTCCACCCAGCTCGTCCCCACCTCTCCATCAGCTCGTCCCCACACTCTCCATCCAGCTCGTCCACACACTCTCCATCCAGCTCGTCCCCACACTCTCCACTCAGCTCGTCGCTACACTCTCCATCAGCTCGTCCCCACACTCTCCATCCAGCTCGTCCACTCCCTCATCTCGTCCCACCTCCACTGAGCTTGTCACACTCTCCACTCAGCTTGTCCCCACTCTCCATCCAGCTCGTCCACACACTCTCCCATAGCTCGTCCCCACCTCTCCATCCAGCGTCCACACACACTCCATCCAGCTCATCCCTCTCCATCCATCTCGTCCCCACACTCTCCACTCAGCTCGTCCCACTCTCCATCCAGCTCGTCCCACACTCTCCATCCAGCTCGTCTCACACTCTCCATCCAGCTCGTCCCACTCTCCACTGAGCTTGTCCCCACTCCTCCCTCAGCTTGTCCCCATACTCTCCATCCAGCTCGTCCACACACTCTCCATCCAGCTCGTCCACCTCTCCATCAACTCGTCCCCCACACTCTCCATCCATCTCGTCCCCACACTCTCCATCCTCTCGTCCCCACACTCTCCATCCATCTCGTCCCCACATTCTCCCTCAGCTCGTCCCCACACTCTCCACTCAGCTCGTCACACCCTCCATCCAGCTCGTCCCCCACACTCTCCATCCAGCTCGTCCCCCACCTCTCCTTCTCTCCCATCAGCTCGTCCCCACCTCTCCATCCAGCTCGTCCCCATACTCTCCTCCATCCAGCTCGTCCCCACTCTCTCCATCCAGCTCGTCCCCACACTCTCCATCCAGCTCGTCCCCACTCTCCATCCATCTCGTCCACACTCTCTCCATCCAGCTCGTCCCCACTCTCTCCATCCAGCTCGTCCCCACACTCTCTCCATCCAGCTCGTCCCCACACTCTCCATCGTCCCACTCTCCATCAGCTCGTCCCCACACTCCATCCATCTCGTCCCTACACTCTCCATCCAGTCGTCCCCACTCCTCCATCAGCTCGTCCACACTCTCTCCATCAGCTCGTCCCCACACTCATCCACCAGTCCCCACTCTTATCCACTTACACATCTCTCCATCCAGCTCGTCCCCACACTCTCCATCCAGCTCGTCCCCACACTCTCTCCATCCAGCTTGTCCCTACCTCTCCATCCATCTCGTCCCTACACTCTCCATCGTCCCCCACACTCTCCATAGCTCGTCCCCACTCTCCATCCATCTCGTCCACCTCTCCATCCAGCTCGTCCCCACACTCTCAGCCAGCTCGTCCCCACACTCTCCATCCATCTCGTCCCTCTCCATCCAGCTCGTCCCATATCATCGTCTACACTCCACATCAGCTCGTCCACACTCTCCATCCAGCTCGTCCCTACATCTCCATCAGCTCGTCCCCACACTCCTCCATCCAGCTCATCCCCACACTCTCTACTCAGCTTGTCCTCACACTCTCCACTCCTCCCCATACTCTCCACTCAGCTCGTCCCTCTCCATCCAGCTCGTCCCCACACTCTCCATCAGCTCGTCCCTTTCCAGCTCGTCCCCACACTCTCCATCCATCTCTTCCACCTCTCCATCCAGCTCGTCCCCACCTCCACCCAGCTCCACACACTCTCCATCCAGCTCGTCCCCACACTCTCCATCCAGCTCGTCCCCACACTCTCCATCCAGCTCGTCCCCACACTCTCCATCCATCTCGTCCCTACACTCTCATCCAGCTCGTCCCCACTCTCCATCCAGCTCGTCGCTACACTCTCCATCCAGCTCGTCCCTACACTCTCCATCCAGCTCGTCCCCACACTCTCCATCCAGCTCGTCCCCACCTCTCCTCCAGCCCTACACTCTCCATCCAGCTCGTCCCTACACTCTCCATCCAGCTCGTCCCCACACTCTCCCCATACAGCTCGTCCCCACCTCTCCATCCAGCTCGTCCCCACACTCTCCATCCAGCTCGTCCCCACTCTCCACTCAGCTCGTCGCTACACTCCATCCAGCTCGTCCCACACTCAGCGTCCTCCACTCAGCTCGTCCCCATACTCTCCACTCAGCTCGTCCCTACACTCTCCATCCAGCTCGTCACACTCTCCACTCAGCTCGTCCCCACACTCTCCATCCATCTCGTCCCTACACTCTCCATCCAGCTCGTCCCCACACTCTCCATCCAGCTCGTCCCCACACTCTCCATCCAGCTTTCCTTATATTACGCTTCAGATCAACAATACCCCGTTATATTGGGCTATTTCCTGAGGTATGTATTCTTCAGGAGCTCTATGTGTAAATAAATTACTTCCATCCCTTATTCATACCCAAAAATGTACTATTGTCATTTCGCTTTGTTCCGGATATAAATTTATTTGGACTACCTCAAGACCAGATACCCTAGAACATTTCACCCTGTGCTAACCTAATCTAACCTAACCTAACCCAAGAGAATTTTACCCTATGCTAACCTAACCTAACCAGCCTAATCTATCCTCACCTAACTACCAAACAGTAACCTAACCTTACCCACTCAGGTAGCGTTAGGGTGTTTTATCATCCGGTGAATCATTTTTCTTGGTGTCTAATCTTCAGGTGAACCATTTATATAAGATTATTCATTCCTGTCATTGCCCGCCTTTTTATTACTAACCTGAGCTAATCTTACTTGTGGTTCTCGCTTCTCTCTGCTTTTTACCTAGTCTAGCTCCACTTTTATCAACCTAGTATCTAATCCCTTCCTGTATTCCCTAGTCTCTCTATCTATCCTACACATGACCTTTCTACCATCTCTATCTTACCTCTACTAAATGCTCTATTTTACCTAAATTCTCTTATTTTCCCCTTGTTTTCTATTTTCCCCTTACTTCCCCCATTCACTTCGGCTTTAGCACCAACAATAACTGAGTGACTTATTGCTCGACGTCATAGGTTCCTCACTCCTGTCACTTGGCCATCTGTCGACTTGGTTTTTCTCAGTAAACTTTGTTCCTGGTATCCGAATAAGCTGTAGTTTCTCAAAGGTATAATAAGTCACGTGTTCGCCACTAACAAGCTCCTGGAGGTAATTTATTCGCCTTCTTTGGACTCAGCTGATTATATGACGTTCATGCTCTCATGTTTGTGGATAGGGTGAGTGTCTGAACAATTCTCCAAAGGTATGATGCCTTGAGGCACGCATTCAGTTCATCAGCTGGAGTGCTTCGAGGAATGACAGGTAGGGTCTGGCGAAAGTCTCCAGCAATGACCATTGTAATGCCACCCATGAGCTGGTCATTTTCTCGTATGTCTTGCAAGGTCCTGTCCAATGCTTCAAATGCGAACTTGTGAGACATAGTGCATTCATCCCAGACTATGAGGCTGCATTTTTCTAAGAGTTTTGCCTTTGCCGATCCTTTTTTGATGTTGCCCACTGGATTCTCATTGTGATCGAGGTTGAGAGGCAGTTTAAAAGTTGAGTGTGCAGTACGTCCTCCTTCTAGTAGTGTTACAGCAATGCCTGAGGATGCCACAGCAAGAGCAATTTTTCCCTGATGACTTACTTTGGCCAACAGAAGGTTGATCAGGAATGTTTTTCCTGTCCCGCCAGGTGCATCGAGAAAGATCATACCTCCCTGCTCCGCTTCAATCGCTTGCAAGATCTGTTCATAAGCATTTGCTTGATCAGGCACCAGGTGAGGCTCATTTTCTTCAAGAAAATCCACCAGAATTTCAACTGAGTGGTCTGCCTCTCTGAGCAACACCCTGTTTGCAACTACTGTTCAGTCCCCAAAACTTCTTCTTCCATCAATAGTTCATTAACGGTGTATGTATGTTCCACTACAACGGTACAGCAAAGTATATTTTTTTAGCATTAAACTGTTGTTATTTTATTGTCTAATCATCACTACATATAACACCATCCATCATCACTACATATAATATCCTCTATCATCACTACATATAACACCATCCATCATCATTACATATAACACCACCCATCATCAGTACATATAACAACATCCATCATCACTACATATAACAACATCCATCATCACTACATATAACATCATCCATCATCACTACATATAACACGATCCATCATCATCACTACAGATAACACCATCCATCATCATCATTACATATAACACCATCCATCATCACTACAGATCGGTGAAGTAGTTTCCGAGATTCTCGTGCGGACACACACACACACACACAAACACACAGGCATACTTCTTATATATATATATATATATATATATATATATATATATATATATATATATATATATATATATATATATATATATATATATATATATATATATATATATATATATATATATATATATATGAAAACGTGGATAAGATAAATCTTGACAAAATCACACAGGAAAAAGGGAAACACTGAAGCACCTCAGCTTTCGTCTTTGTTCAAGACATCTTCAGAGGCAGCTGAATTTACAGGTTGTCTGTTTTTGTTGAGATTGTCGTACCATAGTCCGACACGGGCCTTTGCCTGTAGGCGACCCGTTTGGTGGTTCCTGCTGGAGCTCTTGAAGCAGCCAGACCGGATTGGAGATTTGGGGATGGAAGGTGTCCTACCTGCAGATATGAAAGTATACTGCAGGTTTGCAAGTGTGAGCAGACCCTTGGTCAGTGAGCGCTTACCACCAACCCCCACTCTTGGACGTGGTCAGTTTCGAAGTGGCGCGCCCTCCGAACTGGGGTCCGCACTTGCTGGGGGAGGATACTTCCTAAGCTATCTGGGTGGTGGGTATCGTGTGATGACCCGGAGAAGGTGGTGAATGTGGTTTGTTTGGGCCTTTTGGGTTAGAGTGGCCGCTGGTGTTGTGTGCTCTTCTTGGAAGTTTCAAATTCTGTTTCGGAGAATTTGTGTGACCTCGCAGTCGAGGAGATAGTGTTCCAGTGGGTTGGCAGCTGGCTCCTGACAGTAGGTGTATTCCCTGACGACATTTCCGATCGTCTGCCATGTGCACTTGTACCCTAGTCGTAGAAAATGAAGGTTAACTTGGGTTTGTCTTGGTGTTCTCTTGTCCGCGTATGGTGGTTCCCCTTTTGTAGCCACCAGGTACCATTTGGCTGATTGGGAACCAGGGTTGAATGCGCCAAGGAAGCTCTTTCGAATGTGGAACTTGGTAGTCCTTCTGAGGTGGTTTTTGATCTGTTGCACGCTTGCTGGAACTTGAATGTGTACATTTCTAAAATGTGTGGCTGCCTTGCCCGCTTCGTCTGCCATGTCATTTCCCCCGATCCCTACATGACTGGGAATCCAGTGTAAGACGACTGGGCGATTTTGTCTTTGGAAGTCCTGTAGCTGTGCAAGCATCGAGGCTATGATGTGGACGTTGTCTCTTGGTTGACTGTGTTACAGCGCCTTCATGGCCGTTTTTGAATCATTGTTAATTATGATGGACTTGTGTTCCGTTGCAGCGTGTTGTAGGGCCTTTGAAATTGCTACCAACTCTGTTTGTAGGGTAGAGCAGTCATTGGAAAGTCTCCATAGGAGGGTCTGACCTTGGGTGTAGAAGGCGGGTCCGGATCTTTCATGTTTTGGGTCCACCGAGCCGTCTGTGAAGTATGATGCTGCACCAGCCGGTGTCTCGGTGGTTATGTCTTCCTGAGTTATTCTTTTGAGGTCCTTCTTCTGGAGGTTGGCTTTGCTATCACCGAGTATGGTGATTTTGAATGTGGCTGGTGAAGGGCTCCATGGTGGTGGAACTACATAATCCCTGTGTCGTATGTCTTGGATGTTCTTGACGAGTGTTTCTGCTTGCAGGTGCCTGATGACCTCGCTTGCCTCGTGCGACAAGGTGTCCCCTCGCACTCTGTGGTCGAGGTGGAGGGAGCACTGATTCGCATTTTGGCAGCTGTGGGCTTATCTGATCTACAGATTTTGGCAAGGAGTCCGGCTGTCACCTGTTTGACTCGTACTGCCAGGGGTGGTAGTTCAGTTTCCATTTACAAATTGCAAATTCTGGTCCATATGGGTTCTCCGAGCATAGTCCTGAGAGCATTATTTTGGATAACTACTAGCTTAGCTATCTGGTCTTCTCTCAGTCCAATGAGTGCTGGAGCACTGTAATATACCAGCGATCTGATGGCGGCCGTGTAGTAGGCTTTGAGCACGTGTATGTTCGCTCCTGCGGTTGTGCTGGTGAGCGACCTCATTATGTTGTGTATGCTCTTCGTCCTGTGCCTGAGATACTCGAGTTGCGGCTTGAAAGTGAGTTTCTGGTCGAACCAGATTCCAAGACACTGGTGGGTGTTGGTCCAGACTACCGGCGTGTTTTGTATGGAGAGCATCTTGTCTGGTGTGTCTGTGCAGATGGCCATAGCTTTCGACGTGGCTGGATTTATCTTGAGTCCAAGTCTGTTGCACACCTCTTCTATAAGTTGGAGTGCGTGTTGCATGTTGACTAGTCTGTTTGCTCCTCTAAAATGATGAGCTGTAAGTCGTCTGCATAGCAGAGGAGCTTGGCTGTTTGTGTGAAAGGTGGTCTGACTAGATTTTCCATCAGGACATTGAACATTTTCGTGGGCCCTGTAGCTTGATGTTGCCCCCTGAAAGCGTACTGTTGCTTCTCTCTGTGTAAGGTATTTCTGGATCCACCCCAGCAATCTTTCCTTGACGCCTTTGTCGGCGAGCGTCGTTATAATGGCCAGTGGATTTGCTAGATCGAAGGCCTTCTCCAAGTCGAGGAAGACCACCAAAGCTGGTTTATTGTCCACTGTGCTGAATATCTCGGCAATGTTGTTGCTTGTGTCGGTGTTCTCGGTGTAAGCTAAAATATGAGGCTGCTGACTTTCCACTTGAGCCCGTTGAAAGCCATTCTCTCTCCCGTCTTCGATATGCAGCTGAGGAGAGAGATGGGTCTCGGTTTGTCTGGTTCTCTGGGATTCGGAATGGGCTGTATATCTGCCTTCTTCTATTCCGGTGGAAGCCTTTGTGCTATCCACGAGTCGTTGATGACTTGTAGCAACGCCTCGTGCCCGGCTTCTCCGGCGTGGCAAAGCATGGAGTAGGTTATCCTGTCGGCCCCTGGTGCTGTGTCCTTCCTTCGTTTTATCGACTTCTGGAATTCTTACTGGTCGAAGTGTCTGTCAGTGTCATTTTCACTGTTGCAGGCCTCTTCGATCATCTGGAGTCTGGTCTGTCGCAGACGCAGTTGTGTCTCCTTCGCATGTCTCGCATGTCTCGGGAGGTTTTTCGTTGCTGCTCGGTCGGAGAAGAGTTTTGCAAGTCTCTCGGCTTCCTCTTCTGGGGAGGGATGGATTGGTGGTGGTGGTGTAGCCTTCCCAGATGCCCTTCGGATCTGGGCCCACATTTTGCCGAGGGAGGTGTGCTCGTTCAGTTCGGAGCACCACTTGAGCCAGCTTACGCTTTTGATTTCTTCCTTCTCTTCCCTGATATCCTTGGCTATGTCTTGCAGGAGATGTTTGTTTGTGTCCGTGGGATGTCTTCTGTAGTTTCTTCGGGCCATGTTCACTCTGTGGTTGAGTTCTTTCACCTTGGGGCAGTAGTATCAGTAATCCTTGTACTGTCTTGCTGTCAGCTTTGTTTTTGGAGAGACTTATATACAAAGGATGACCTCACATAACAACAGGTCAGGACAAAAACAAGGGATCCACTAATCCACACACCACCTCCACAGCACACTAAAGAAGAGCATATAAAAATGGGTGAGTTCAAGTCCACAATGGTCAGGTATTGTGGACTTGAACTCACCCTCCTCTGTATATATATACCTTGTTTTGTACTTCTCCTTAGTCTGTACTCACCCCTGAAGATGTGAATTACACGAAAGCGCTTGGGAACTTCGTGTTTTCTTCTTTCCTTGTGGTTATCAGCATATACCTATCATACAATATATATATATATATATATATATATATATATATATATATATATATATATATATATATATATATATATATATATATATATATATATATATATATATATATATATATATATGCTATTCATTAATATGGATATATAGACGAGTGAATAAACAGAATTAGCAGCATATAACACTATTAACCTCGAAGGGTTAAGTAGCGCCACTAACTCTGGTTAAGCTGACGTTGTCAAATTATACGATGCCGGAACCTGAGATGGTAATTCCAAACGAACATTGAACCTGAGTATAACACCAAATGATAGCGTTTATATAGACCCTATCACTGTTTATTACTATTCACGCACTTTGATTGTATGTCTAATTTGATGGTTGCATTCCTTGATAATAATTTTCTCACGTACTACTGTCCACAATTGGTTTTCTTCCTCTCTAGGATATATATGGAAATTAGTCCACATTTTGCAGGAGACTATCTAACATTCCTTACACTGCTACTCCCCCCCCCTCTCTCTCTCTCTCTCTCTCTCTCTCTCTCTCTCTCTCTCTCTCGCAGGAAACCTTGAATACCAGCATCACATTCTTATTCCACATTTTTCATCCAGTAATCCTAAAAATGTAGGAAAGTTTGGTATATGATCTAGAACGTAAACATTTACATTGTGTTACATGGCCACACTTCACAGCTAAAGGTGATAGTATAACATGGCCACACTCTACAGCTGAGGGTGATGGTCTGTATGGCCACACTCTACAGCTGAAGATGGTAGTATAACATGGCCACACTCCACAGCTGAAGATGATAGTATAACATGGCCACACTCCACAGCTAAAGATGATAGTATAACATGGCCACACTCCACGGTTGAAGGTGATAGAAAGGTGCTGTGTTTAACCAGTCAGTTTTTCGTTCAGGATAATGATAACATTGTTGAATTTTTGTCTTCTGTCTCCTCGTATTTTCTGTTCATTTTCGTTTAATTTTATCCGTATTTCATGTTCGATTGATTGTCTGTTTCCTGTATAATGTCTGTGTACACCTGATAACGACATCAATACAAACACAACACATAATATCTATAACACCTACCGCAATTCTATTCGTTCACAAACATTGCTAAGGTGTGATGTTGGCTTAAGTGTCTTGTATAAAACTACACAATTACTAATATTAAATGAAAAAGAAACGGAATCTGAAATCCGATGGTGTCTCTACGTCAAAGTATCTGGAATCCGGTTATTCAGTTAAAAAAAAAACGAAATCCGAACAAACAGACGCTGAACATCTTCGTGTACAGACCACGTGACATGAAGCAAGAGAGGGAAAGATTGCCATGACGACGACACCGGCGGCCCTGTAAAAAGTAAACACTTCCAGCTGTTACATAAGCTGTCTGGGGGAGGGTAAAAGATATAAAACGTTAATAGGGATATAAGAGAAAGGAAGAACAGGAAGAACAGCACGAAGAGGAGGAAGGGATTGAAAGATAAATGCTAAGGGATTAGGGGGAGAAGGCATGAAGGACATTAAAATATTCAGGAATAAACTAAGTGTGTCAAATTCAGTGTCGTCATCTTATATTACACGTGTTTATGTCTTCACGAGATGGACTGAAGAAGAGAAACACTTGAGGCATAATGACTTCATCTCCTTCAGTGTTAAAATTTTTTCTTGTGAAGATTACGAGTGTGATCAGGTCTTCAGGCTGCCTGCGTTATATGTGTTGGCTACATAAAGCACAGGAACAAAATATACCATACAGAAAAATTAGGTCAAATAAGAATGAGCCAAGGTGGATGACCAGATAACTTAAACATGACATAGGAATAAAGAAAGGAATTTATAAGAAATTAAAGGGAGGGGAGGAGCAGCTCAGAAATAGGTATAATGAACTATCTCGGAATGTTAAGAAAAATGTAAGGAAAGCAAAGAGAGACTATGAAGTCAAAATAGCAAGCGAATCCAAGGCGAATCCCAAGGGATTTTTCCAGGTATATAGAAACAAAAGTCAAGGACAAAGTTGGGCCTTTAAAGTCAGGGAGGGGAGAAGTGATAAATGGCAGTGAGGAAATAAGCAAAGCATTGAACAACTACTTCTTATCAGTTTTCACAGAAGAAATTCGCAAGGAAATTCCATAAATGGAACTGATATTTAGGGGAAAGGAAGAAGAGAAATTAAAGAATATCACTATCAGAAAAGACGATGTTCTTAAGAGGATAAATAAACTAAAGAAGACAAAATCCCCAGGTCCGGACGAAATTTTACCTCGAGTCTTGAAAGAGTGTAGGGAACAGATTAGTGGACCCCTTGTAAATTTATTTACAAAATCATTACACACCGGAGTTGTGCCAGACTTGTGGAAACAGACAAATGTAGTACCCATATTCAAAAAGGGAGACAGAGCATCAGCGTCAAATTACCGGCCGATCAGTTTGACGTCAGTAGTGGGGAAATTTCTTGAATCAATTATAGCAGATAGCATCTGATCGCATCTAGAGAAAAGCAAATTAATCTACGACTCGCAACATGGGTTTACAAAGGGAAAATCTTGTCTAACAAATCTGCTGACGTTTTTTAAGAAAGTCTTCGAGGTAGTAGATAATGACGAAAATTAAGATGTTATTTACTTAGACTTTAGCAAAGCATTTGACTGAGTACCGCATCAGAGGCTTCTGAGAAAAATTAAGGCTCATGGTATAGAGGGGAAGTTTTAAATTGGATAAAATCATGGCTCACCGATAGAACGCAGAGGGTCAGCGTAGATGGTGTTAAATCTGAGTGGGGCCGTGTAACCAGTGGGGATCCCCAGGGGTCAGTACTAGGCCCACTCTTGTTCATAATCTACATAAACGATCTAGATACTGGGATCAGCAGTGACATAAGCAAGTTTGCGGATGACACCAAAATAGGGCGGCAGATTAATTCAGGGCAGGATGCAAATGCATTACAGGAGGGCCTAAATAAACTGCAGGGGTGGTCTGAAAAATGGCAAATGAAATTCAACACCAGCAAGTGCAGCGTACTTAATATTGGAAGAACAAATACTGACAATGTATACAGCCTTAACAACATCAACCTAGAGAAGTCGACTTGTGAAAGAGACCTAGGGGTACTTGTAAGCCCAGACCTACGGCCTAGAAAACAGTGTGTTAATGTTCGAAATAAGGCAAACAGTGTATTGGGTTTTATATCTAGAAGTGTAAGTAATAAGAGTGCAGAGATCTTATTGCAACTATATCTTGCGCTAGTCAGGCCGCACCTCGATTATGCGGTTCAGTTCTGGTGCCCTTATTATAGAATGGATATCAATTCACTAGAGTCGGTGCAGCGACGAATGACGAAAATGACTCCGGGACTTAGAAACCTTCTATATCAGGATAGGTTAAAGAATCTTAAATTGCATTCCCTAGAAAGACGAAGAGTGCGGGAAGATATGATAGAAGTATTTAAGTGGGTGAAAGGAATCAATAAAGGGGATATAGATAAAGTTCTTACAATATCCGAGCAGGATAGGACTCGGAGCAACGGATTTAAGTTGGATAAGTTTAGGTTTAGGAGGGAGATAGGAAGAAACTGGTTCACAAATAGGGTGGTGGACGAGTGGAACAAGCTTAACAACTTTGTAGTAAGTGCTGGAACTCTGGAAAGTTTCAAAAGGAGGCTAGATAGATTCATGGATGATAGAGAGTGGTTGTAACTCTCGACAGGAGCTGCCATGCACAGGCCAACCGGCCTATTGCAGACTCCTTATTTTCTTATGTTCTTATGTTCCTCTGTAGTAGTTATTGGTATTGGTATTGTTGTTGTTGTCGTTATTATTATTTTGAAATTCTTCTTCTTTCTTCTTTCCTCTTTCTTCTTTCATTATCATCATCGTCATCATCATCATGAACGTGAGGCACCACCATAATAACTAATCAAGCAGAAAGCCTCCATGCAATCTAGGCCCCGAGGGAGAAAATAATGACCTGGCAGTTGGTGTCTACTTGAAGTCGGTGCAGTCCTTCACCTCTCTGCCCCATGAACCGTAGTATATTAGTATGTTCCATTAACTATTAACTGAACACAAATATGGCGAGCAAGAATAACATCGAAAATTGTGGTCAGAATCCGGGCTATGAAGGTACGTTTTCTTTGAGTTTACACTAGAAAAGGACTAGAGTAAGTCAGGTCACGTGGCTGGGAGGGTGATGGTTGTTGGTTCGCTTGGCTGACTGGTCTGTGGTATTATTGAGCCCAGCGGTTGGTTGTTCCTGACGATGTGGAAGGAACGTAACTCTACGTATTCTGGAAGGAACGTTACATATACTGGAAGATACGTAACTCTACTTGTACTGCAATGAACGTAACTCTACATATACTGGAAGGAACGTAACTTTACATTTAGGTCGACTGGAGAGAACGGAACTCTCTAGGGTATGCTTAAAACATGAAACCTAACGAAACTAATTAATTAGATCTCAATCACAATTTCTTATATTGGAAACTAATGTTATTCAACTCTACTTACTTTGGTATCCAGATGTCAGCAAAATTTACTTACAAGACGTCCTATAATCAAATTCCTGTCTACTTTAAGATGTAATGCAATTTAGAAACTCACACCAGACTGACCAGATGTTTTGCCGGACTCTCTTGTAGGATTTGTTATACTCAAATTACTTCTTTTAAGAGTCACTGGTGTGTTTATATTGGATCAAAGGGAAAGTCCCGATGATACTGAAGGGGATGGAAGGAGGGAGGGAGGGAATGATAGAGGAAAGAAGAGAGGGAGGGGTACTTTTCTGGTGCTAGTGAATGGGGGTGGAGAAGGAGGGAGAGAGAGAGAGAAGAAAAAAAGACAGGGAGGGAAGGAAAGATGGGAGGAGGGAGAGAGGAAGAGGAGGTGGAATTGACTTTATGGTGACGTTGGAGGGAAGGAGGGAGGAGAGAGTTAATGAAGTGAAGGAGGGAGTAAGAAAGTTAAAAGGTAGACAGAAAGGAAGGGAGGTGATACAGACGTGGGGAGGGGGGATAGAAAAGCACATTGGAAGAAAATTAGAAGTGGAAAACACCCAAGAAGAGGAGGAACAACTATTAAGACAGAAGAAGGAAGAGGAAGGGAGAGAAGTCGTACAGTCTCTCTGATGAAGCTGCAGGGAGAGGGGTTGAGGAGTGAAGTTTAAGCCTTAGTGAAACCTGTGAATGGGTCTCTTTAATGATAATAATAAAACGCTACCGACAACCAGCAAATCGTCAACACACGCTAGTAAACAGGTAAATCAAAAACATATTTATTTAATTGGCTTTCATCGCTATTCAGGGTACAGATGATATTAGTGAAGAGAGAGAGAGAGAGAGAGAGACATGAATCGAGAAAAACAAGATCACACACACACGTACACGCATACTCTCACAAATAGTCCGGCTTCATCTTCCTGCCCCCGGGCAACACCTTACTTGATTAATTACTCTAACCTCGTGCTCTATCTGTTGGTTGCGAAGGTGTTATAAGGTACACCCCTTATTAATCAAGCAGACGTGTGTGTGTGTGTGTGTGTGTGTGTGTGTGTGTGATATCCCATATCCTTTATGTAATTATCTTGTTTTTCTGTCACATATTTGTTGTTATGCTGTAGAGTCAGGCGTTAATTGGGTGTTGATAAAAAGTGATTAATTATTTGAGTGAGTAAATTACATGCCTATTTTTAACTTGTTATTGTGTGATGAATGAAAGGTCAATTCAACAACGTTTCCCTACACTGTGAGGTGTCATAGTATAGTGTTTAATGCTTCTGGAGATTATTACTTTTAGATTTCTTATATCAATTCATCAATACACAATATATAATATACCAGACATTTGGTTCATAATATTTCTGTTGACAGTATGTTTATATAAATTACTATACACATTACCTTTATATTACGTTGTTTTCATATATGAACATAATATTGTTTATATTACGATATTATCATTTACGAATATAACCAATTTGTAGACAATGTGTATATATGCAGTGTTCAGAGACATTTAAATATGCTACGTTCCGTTTGTGAAATTATCCGGTTCATAAACAATGTGGACAGTCATTTTGCCTACTTCTGAAATGAACTCTAAAACTAACCTAAACTAAATTAACTTAACCCAACCTTACCTAAATTATATTAAACTTTCTATCCTAGCCTATGTTAGGTTAGGTTAGGTTAGGTTAGGTTAGGTTAGGTTATGTTAGGTTAGGTTAAACATGTATACGATATCATCATATATAACCAGTTTATAAACAATGTGTGATAACACTACTCCACCACCACCACCACACTTTCCAACCACCATACCACCCCACCACCCCACCACCACACCACCCCACCACTACACCACCCCACCAACACACCAACAAACCACCCTCCACCACACCACACCACACCACCACCACCACACCAACACCACACCACCCCACCACCCCACCACCCCACTAAACCACCACACCACCGCACCACCCCACTACCCCAAAACACCACCCACCACCCACCAACCCACCATCCCACCAACCACCAACACACCACCCCACCACACCACCCCACCACCACACCCCCCCACCACCACACCACCACTCCTTCCGACCACCACACCAGCCAACCACCACACCACCCACCAACACACCACCACACCAACACACCACCAAACCATCCTACCACCCTACCACCCCTACCACCCCACCACACAACCCCACCCCACACCAATACACCAACACACCACCATACCATCCTACCACCCCACCACCACACCACCCCACCAACACACACCACCACACCAACAACCATCCACCACACACCACACCACCCACCACCCCCACTTCCCCACCACCCCACCACCCCCACCACCCACACCCACCACCACCCCACACACCCCCACCAACCACCACCACACCCCCACCATCCACACCACCACACCACCATACCACCCCACCACCCCACCACCACACCACCCCACCACTACACCACCCCACCAACACACCAATAAACCACCCTCCACCACACCACCACCCCACCACCACACCAACACCCCACCACCACACCACCCTACCACCCCACCAACACACCAACACACCACCCCACCACTAAACCACCACACCACCGCACCACCCCACTACCCCCACCAACACACCACCTCCACCACACCACCCCACCAACCCACAAACACACCAACACACCACCCCACCACTACACCACCACACCACCATACCACCCACCATACGACCCCACGAACACACCACCACACCACCCCACTCCACCACCCCACCACCCCACCAGCACACCACCCCACCACCACAGTACCACAGCACCACACCACTCCTCCACCACACCACCACACCACCACACCAAGCCACCACACCACCACCCCACCACCTCACCAACCATCTGGAGAAACGAAAAACGTCTGTAGCTGTCGCCTTCATTGACTTCACCAAGACATTCGACCTAGTCGACCACAATTTAATCACCAACAAAGCTATCGACCCCGGGTTTCGAAGAAGTCTTACACCGTGGGTTAAAGACTTCCTCAGTAACCGACGCCAAGCTGTACGCTTCCGAGGGGCTGTCTTCACCTTTCAGTCACTCACCTATGGCGTCCCCCAAGGCACCAAGATGGGACCAGTATGCTTCCTTATGCTTTTCAATGATGCCACAAGAGAAAGTCCTGCTCGCTGGAAATATGTCGACGACTCCACCATTGGGATCAGTGTCAACAAATCTGATCCTTACTACACCGTCCTTCAGGATTTATTGAACAGTCTCCAAAACTGGGCCACCAACAACCACGTCACCATCAACCATACCAAGACCATGGTTGTCCACATCAACCTCTCCAACGACGTTGTCCCACCCACTTCCATTACTTTAGGTCGGTATATGTAGTCGAGAAAGCTGACAAGACAGTGAGTGGTGGAGGAAGTTTTCATATTACCAAATTGCTGAGGATCTACGGCTCCTGCAATTTCAGCATAAGCCCAGTCAAACACAAAACTTTCACAGATTAAACTGGGTAATGGGGTGATTGCAATGGGTCGTAGCAGATTTAAGGATTGTGGGCTGGTTGACTTGGGCGCTGGTGACACACACGAAGTCTTCCAGTCAGTTGGGCATCTGGCTTGACTGAGGGAAGCATTGATGATGGAGGAGAGGGGCTTAGCAAACTCCGGGGAGAACTCCTTGAAGAGTTTCATTGGTAAGTCAATGGAGGTGGTGGAGCGTTTCCACAGTTTTTCCAGACGTCTTGTTACTTCAAATTCTTCTACTAAGTCAGTGGGAAAGGGGGCTGGTAGGTAAACAGGGAGATTGGTTATGTCAAGCCGGGAGAGCGTCTGGCATATAGTAGCGAAATGGATATTAGATTGCTCAGCTGCGTCAACATTAGTGAGATGGCTAAGGAAGGGGAGGGGGGTGTGTCTTATTGTTTATTCCACAGAGTTCTTTAAGCTTACCATACAACTGACTGATGCTGGTCTGCTTCAGGTGTTGCAATTTGGTTGAGTAGTGAAACTTCTTTGCAGTGCGTATTTCGCGGATGACTCGGTTTCGAAGGGACTGTAGCGGTTGTGGTCATTGAGATAAAAGGCTCTGTCTCTCTGTTGCATAAGTTTTTTAATCCGAGGTATGATCCAGGGCAAATCAGCTGGGTGAGATCTGACTGACTTCTCGGGGAAGAAGTGGTGGTGAGTTTCCGTGGCGGTGTTGGTATACGTTAGCCATTTGGTGTCCACGTTATCTACACTGTGTGGATGTGTGTGTGTGTGTGTGTGTGTGTGTGTGTGTGTGTGTGTGTGTGTTTGTATGTTTGTGTGTTTGTAACTGGGTGCCTCGTGGGCCAAGGCTAGATCAGCAGGGGATCTCGAAGTAGCAGTGGGCCCCAGAGGGACGGCACATAGGCCCACTGACATGTGGACACGTCGTGGCGCCTACTAACCATTGCACAGCTGCCTTGCGCGTTAACCTTGGTATATAAGGCTACGAAAAATCTGCAATGGAGCCCTACATTAGGCAGACTTGCTTGCAGAGCTCCAACAAGACCCAATGGTGGTGTAGGTGGAAGAGGAGACCACCCTCGGAACCCAACGAATACACAGGCGGACGAAAACAATGCCTGATAGACAAGCTACTAAGGCAAAATCCAACAAACTGGGCTATCGGCAGCCCCTTGCAAACCTCCCTCTCCCCAGTCGATGTAACACTTGCAACACTGGACCATGAAAGGGGAGAGCAAAGACGTGTGATTGTAGCATGCGCTTCTGCCTCACCACACAAATTAAGTCACGCCCAGTCATCATCCAACTCATCATAACTCTCATCACAATCAAAACCCTAATACACCCAAATGTCCAATGGCGACGGACGATTGGTGACGGGGACAGGCAGAGATGACTGCAGGAAGTCACTAGTCACAACTCTGCACATGGGCGGCACAGATAATATGGTCGTTTATGCACTGGGATCTAGGCAGCAGTGCGATTTGAGCAGCCCTTTCATGGGGAGTGGCTAGAAAAGGTGCCCTAAACATTGCCTGCCTAAAAAACTAACCTGACTGGGCAACTTCACCCAGTAAGGTTATCCTTATGCAATCGAAAACACAATCAAAATCACAGATCCAAACAAAAATAAACTATACAACCGCTTATGGTTACTACATGGAATGTCAGGACCCTTCTCGGTACTGGCACAAATGATCGTCTTGAAAGAAGAGCCGCCCTTGTGGCAAAAGAGCTGGCTAGGTATAACAACAACATTGCAGCCATAAGTGAGTCCCGGCTCACAGGCGAGGGTCAACTCACAAAACGAGGGTTTGGCTATACCTTCTTCTGGAAGGGTATGCCTGATGCGGAAAGAAACCGCATTTATGGAGTTATCTTTGTCATCCGCCAAAGCATCCTACACAGACTAACTGAAATGCCTATTGGGATCATCGAGCGCCTCATAACTCTTCTAGTCCTACTGAATCACTCACGTCATGTCTTTCTCATTCTCATAAGTGCATACGCCCCAACACCGGATGCAGAGGATGGCATAAGGAGGGCTTTTATACCTACCTCGACAGAGTGCTAAATCTATCACTAGAGAAGATAAGGTTGTGCTTCTTGGTGACTTCAATGCCAGAGTTTGTAGAGATGCTGACATTTGGCAGGGAATCATAAGGAGAAATGGACGAGGCAAGGGTAATCCCAATGGCCTACTCCTCCTCGACAAGTGTGCTGCACACAACCTCACTATCACTAATACCTTGTTTTGGCAGGTCGACAAGCTCAAGGGTTCATGGCAACACCCACGATTCAAACACTGGCATCTCATAAACTACATCATTGAAAAGAAACAGATCGCCGAGATGTCCTCATCACCCGAGCCATGCGTGACTCAGACCACTGTGACACTGATCATCGGCTAGTCAGAGCCAAGCTCTCACTCCACGTCACCACAAGACGGCGAAGGCAACAAGCCTCCAGAAGAGGTTTTAACACTAATCGTCTGGATGATCCAGCGGTATCACATACTTTCAGAGAGCAGCTCGAACATGGGCTGATAAACAACCCAACAACAGGCAACCCAAATACCAGATCCGAATGGGACATTCTCGACACTGTCATGACAAAAACCTGCAGAGAGACCCTCGGCCAGGTCGTAAAAATACACCAGGACTGGCTTGATGAAAATGACCTAGCAATCACTGTACTCGTCGATGATACACTTCCTGATTTAGCTGACTAGCAGAACAACAGTCAGTCTCGGACCAAAGCTGCTATCTTCCACAAGAAAAAAGCTGAGGCCCAGCGGGAACTTCGCAATTTTAAAAACGAATGGTTTAAAAATAAAGACTAAGAAACACAAATTTTTGTTGGTCAGCACAAGATGCGCGAATTTTTCAATTTCACTAAATCATTTTATGGGCTAATCACTCATGGAGCAGCCCCCCTCCAGTCATCCGACGGTAACTCCATAATTAAAGATGATGAAAGCATCCTTCAGCGCTGGAAAGAGCACTACCATTCACTGCCCAACCGAAACACCGATGTGGATGTCGAGACTACACTGCAGGTTTCTCAGCAACCAAAGCTGACCCACCGCAGCTATCCTCCATCCCTGGATGAGGTAGCTACTGCCATTAAGCCGATTGAAAATAACAAAGCCTCAGGGCCTGATGGAATCCCAGCCGAGGAGTAAAAGGCAGGAGGACCTCTGCTTACCAGCCATCTCCTGGAGAATATGTGGGAAAGGAGAAAATACCCAAGCTCTTAATTCTTAAAGACGCCTCTATTATCGCTATTTATAAGAACAAGGGAGACCAGTTAGACAGTGACAACTGCCGTGGGATCTCGCTGCTGTCCATAGCTGTCAAGATTATCGCCCTAGTCCTCCTGAACAGACTTCGTCCTGAGGCGGAAAACTTCCTACCAGACTCTTAATGTGGCCTTAGACCATCACGTGGCACCACTGACATGATCTTTGTTGCCCGCCAGATACTAGAGAAGTGCTGAGAACATCGTCGTGACCTGCACATTGCTTTCATCTACCTAACCAAGGCCTTCGACTCAGTTAACAAGGAAGCCCTCTGGTGGACCCTCAGCCGTTTTGGCTGCCCACCAAAATTCATCGCCATTGTAAGGCAACTCCACGATGGCATGAACGGCAGTGTCCTGCACAATGGCACCCAGTCTGAGTTCTTCCCCATCCAAACAGGGGTAAAACAAGGGTGTGTACTGGCACCAACTCTCTTTTCCATTTTCTTGGCTGCCTTCCTCACTTGTGCTAGCGCCAATCTCGCCGGCGTGGTGGACATCGAGTACAGAATGAAGGGACTTTTCAAAATAAGACGACTCCAGGCAGGAACAAAGGTGTCGGCAACTCCCATTACTGAGCTTCAGTATACAGACGACCTCACCCTTTTCGCTCATACTGAACGCGACCTACAGGCGATCTTGAACTCCTACACAAATGCATAAGCATATGAGGTAAATGTCTGTAAGACTCGGATTCTCTTTCACCCTGTTCCTGTTTCAGTCACACCACCATCTATCCAGCTTAATGATACTACCCTCTCTAATGTTACCCACTTACGGTATCTCGGCTCCCACCCGTCCACGATCGCGGACATCGATGAAGAGATTCAGTATCCGATCAGTTGTGCATCTCAAGCCTTTGACAAACTTCGAAACCATGTATTCAGCTGTAAGGAGCTGAAATTATCTACAAAGTTTCACGTATATCGAACAGTGTTCCTCTCACCCTGCTATATGGCAGCGAGACATGGTTCACATACAAGAGGCACATCAAGGCACTTGAAAACTTTCACCATCCTCCGAGACTGCTTGGAAAACAAGAGAACAAATGCCAGTATTCTTGCTGATACCAACTGTAGAAGCATCGAGGCTATCATTATCCATGAACAACTACGCTGGACTGGCCATGTTACCCGCATGGATATCAGTAGACTGCTAAAGCAGCTGCTTTCCAGTCACCTAATGAATAGTAAATGTAACGCTGATGGGCAACTGAAAAGGTATAAGGATAGTTTTAAGACAAACTTGAAAAAGTGCCTAATCGAATCCCTCACCTAGGAGACGATTACTCCAAACCGTAATGCTTGGAGGATCACCACACAAGTAGGTGCCAATACTTTCTTGTTATCCCGACTGCATAGCGAGTCTGATAAGCGCCAACGCCGGAAAGACGCTGCCGGCGCCCCTCCTCTATATGTATCCCCCCACATGTGCAACATCTGTGATTGCCCCTCCCGGTCCCGCATCGACCTCTTTAGTCACCTCAGAACTCACCAACCTCGGTGACATCCTTAATAACTCAAATCAATTGTATCATAGCTGGATAATCGTCATACTCGATTTCGAGTGACAGCAAAGTAGTAGTAGTAGTAGTGTGTGTGTGTGTGTGTGTGTGTGTGTGTGTGTGTGTGTAAGGCGGTATTATCAGTAGGGTGGTGATGGAGTTTTCTAGCCGGAAGGGGGCAGCAGAAGAGAGAGGGGAGAGAGCAGAGATGAAAGTGGAAGGGAGGAGAGAATGAAACAAAGGCAAAAAGGGAGAGCTGAGAGGAGATAGAGAAAGAGAGAAGTGAAGAACGGAGATGAGGGAGCGAGACACAGAAGAGAGAAGGGATCAAAGAGGAGAGATGAGAGAAAGAAGTGAATGGAGGTAGGGGAGCAGATGGTAGTGGAGAGAGGAAGGGAGGGAGGAGGTGGCAGCAACGAGGTTATAGCATGGACTCTACAGGAGGGCAGGCAAGGAGGGGAGGAAGGAGAAGAGAGGAATGGGAGCAGATGAAAGAGGGAGGAAGGTGGGAGAGAGTGACGAAAAGAGATTAGAAAGGAGGGAGAAAAAGTTAAAGGCAGGAAGGAGATGCTAAATGAGAAGAAAGGAGAGAGTGAAAGAGAAGAGGAAGGAGAATATAGGTAGGAGGAGGGGAAAGACAAAGGAGGAAGGGAATGAGGAGTGAGGGGGGGGGGGATGGAGGAGGGAGAAGGTAATGGGAAGGGAGGAAAGACGGGACAGGACGGAGAATGGAAAAGAAATAGAAGGGAGAAGGATAAAAGAGAAGACAAGGTGAAAGAAGTGGGAGGGGAGAAAGGGATGGAGAGAGGGAAGGAGAGGCGAGAGAGAAGAGGAATGAGACAGGAAGGAAAAGATGAGAAAGATGGGAAGAGAGGAAGGAGTAGGGATAAGCAAACGGAGTGAGGGATTGGGAGAGAGATGAGAGAAGAGAAGATGTGAGGAAGAACGAAAGAGCAAGGTGAGGGAGGGGAGGTAGGGACTCACCTGGAGGACAACCCAAGGTAGTGTCAACATCGTCTCTTGTTGAACGTTAATTAGATTCCCAACGCTGATGGTGGCTGCTGGTGATAGTTGCTGGGGGCGGTGGCTGATAGTGGTGGTAGTGGCTGACTGGTGGTGGCTGGTGGTGGTGGTTGATAGTGGTGGCTGGTGGTGGTGGTTGGTAGTGGTGGTTGGCAGTGGTTGGCTGCTGGTGGTGATTGGTGGAGATGTGGAGATAGTTGTTTGTGGCTGGTGGTAGTGGCTGGTTGTGGTGGTGGTGGTTGGTGGTGGTGGCTGGTGACTGGTGTTGGTGATGGTGGCTGGTAGTGATGGCTGGTTAGCTGGTGGTGGTGGGTAGTGATGGTGGCTGATGGATGGTGGTGGTGGTGGCTGGTGGTGGTGGCTGGTGGTGGCTGGTGGTGGTAGCTGGTAGTGATGGTGGCTGGTGGTGGTGGCGGCTGGTAGTGGTGTGGTGGTGGTGGTAGCTGGTAGTGATGGTGGCTGGTGGTGGTGGCTGGTGGTGGTGAGGTGATGGCTGGTGGTGGTGGTGGTGGTGGCTGGTAGTAGTGGTGGTGGCTGGTGGTGGTGGTGGTGGTGGTGGTGGTGGTGGTGGCTGGTGGTGGTGGTGGTGGTGGCTGGTGTGGTGGTGGCTGGTGGTGGTGGTGGTTGGTGGCGGTGGAGGTTGGTGGATGGTAGTATGGTGGTTTCATGGTGTTGGTGGTGGTGGTGATGGCTGGTGGCGGTGGTGGTGGTGGATGGTAGTAGTGGTGGTGGCTGGTGTTGTTGGTGGCTGGTGGAGCGGCTGGTGGTGGTGGCTGGTGGTAGTGGACGGTGTTGTTGGTGGTGGTGGTGGCTGGTGTTGGTGGTGGTGGTGGCTGGTAGTAGTGACTGGGTGGTGGTGGCTGGTGGTGATGGCTGGTGGTGGTGGCTGGTAGTAGTGGCTGGCGGTGTTGGTGGTGGTGGTGGCTGGTGTTGGTGGTTGTGGCTGGTGGTGGTGGTGGTGGTTGCTGGTAGGAGTGACTAGGTGGTGGTGGCTGGTGGTGATGGCTGGTGGTGGTGGCTGGTAGTAGTGGCTGGTGTTGTTGGTGGTGATGGTGGCTGGTGTTGGTGGTGGTGGCTGGTAGTAGTGACTGGGTGGTGGTGGCTGGTGGTGGTGGTGGCTTATAGTAGCGGCTGGTGGTTGGTGGCTGGTGATGGTGTCTGGTGGTGGTGGCTGGTGGCTGGTAGTAGTAGCTGGTGGGGGTGGCGGCGGGTGGTGGTGGCGGGTAGGAGTAACTGAGTGGTGGTAGATGGTGTGGTGGTGGCTGGTGGTGGTAGTGACCAGCGGCGGTGATTGGTAGTGGTGACTGGTGGTGGAGGTTGGTAGTAATTGTGGCTGGTGGTGGTGGTGGTGACTGGCGGTGGTGGTTGGTGGTGTTTGGGGTGACTGGTGGTGCTGGTGGTGACTGGTGGTGGTGGTTGGTGGTGGTTGTGGTGACTGGTGGTGGTGGCCTGAGGTGGCTGCCTCACCATAACCTAAAAGACAATAACATCGTCACCATAACCTAGCAAGACAATAACATCACGTCACCATAACCTAGCAAGACAATATCATCGTCACCATAACCTAGCAAGACAATAACATCACGTCACCATAACCTAGCAAGAATGAAAATAAAAATAAGGATGTTGTAAATCCTCTCAGGGCGGTTGGTATACACTTAAGCTCCAATTTGTGTGACAGTGTCAGTGGTAGGGAGGTGGGGAGGGAGGGGTAGTGCTTGTGGTGGCCGCTCCCGTGTATCGCCCCCCCAAAAAAAACACACACGCACCCACCTTTTGATATTTTCCTCTGCTCTCTTTCTTCTTGTCTGTTTGTTCGTGTTTTTTTCTGTTTTATTTCCTTTGCACATATATTCTTCTTCTTCTTCCTCTTCTTCTTCTTCTATGCTCCTCAGTACTTCTCTCTCCTTATAGGTTTTTTTAATTGGTTATTCTTCTTTTCCTATCGTCCTTTATTCTCTCTGTTGTTTTTCCGATTTACTCACACTTTTTCATCAATCTTAATCATTTGCCCAGGTGCCACTAATAGGGCTTAGGCTCTCATTTCGCTCAGCCATTTCAATATTGTTCTTATTGTCCACTCTGTATTTGTTTTTTCTGGGTAAATAAACTGTTTAAAAAACTCTTCTCCTTCCTTCTCTTCCCTCTCACTCTCTCTATTGCTAATCTATCCTTGAATCTACCTTTCCTCGCTTTCTCAATCCCCCCCCCCTCTCTGTTTCTCCTCACCTCTCCAACATCTTTTCTTTGAAAATTCTACGAACCTTTGTCCTGCATGGCAGTGAACAGTGACATCACCCACATGAATCTGACCTATATATACTGTTAATGAATATGATGTATTTCTTTGTGTATGAACCTCTGTCCTGCATGGCAGTGAGAAGTGATATCACCCTCAGTGTCAAGACCTTACTGAATTACTTAGAATAGGCAGACTGTTCTCCAAGCTTTGTCAATACATTTTTTAAACTAAAACTCCTCCGTTACTCTTTTTTTTCTTTTGGGTCATATTCCTCCAACTGTCTCTTTCTATCTCAATTTTCTCCCCCTTTCTCTTATTTTCCAGCTTATCTCCCTCAGTTTTAATCTCTCTTCTCTCTGTCTTTTCCCTAGTTTCCTCTCCTGAAACAAATCATCCTCACTCCCTTATATTCCCCATACCTACTCCATTTCCTTCTCTCTCTCTCTCTCTCTCTCTCTCTCTCTCTCTCTCTCTCTCTCTCTCTCTCTCTCACTTGGTTTCCTCCCTGCGCACTTCTCTGTCCAGTGATCCGCACCTCAGCAACGAAGGGGGTATGTACAGTAACCCTTGTCACCTGAGTTAATGAGACTGGTGTGACACTCGTGCTCTCACCTCCACCACTCTCCCTTACTATCATAGACGGTGATGAAATGCTTATCACCTTCTTCAGTCCCTCCCTTCCTCCACTCTCTCCTCCCTTCCCTCTTCCCTTCCCCCTTTCTTCCCCCCGCCTTCCCTCTTCTTCCCTCTCTGCCTCCTCCCTCCCCATTCCCCCCTCTCCTCCTCCATTCTCTCTCTCCTTCCCTCATGCCTCCTCATTTGCCTCCCTCCCTTCTATCTCCTCTCCTGCCTCCCCCCTTGCCTTCCTTCTCCCTTCCCTCTGTTTTGCCCCTTCCTTCTCTCCTTGCCCCCCTCTCTTCCTCCCTCCCTCGTTTCCTTCTCTCTCACTGCCTACCGCTTCCCTCCGTCCCTTCCTTATCTCTCCCATCTTCTATCGCTCCTTTCTTTCCTACATTCCTTCCTCCCTCCATTTATCTTTCTTCTTATGTCTCCTTGTGGTTATAATTTTTCCCTTTTCTTCACTCCTTATTTTCATAACACACACACACACACACACACACACACACACACACACACACACACACACACACACACACACACATCAACAAATTCTCGCCAGAAGTTACAATTTAATTTGGGAAAGGAATGGAACCAGTGTTGAACAGAGGTGAACAGTGGTGAACAGTGCTTAAGTCAGTAAGAACAACTCAACAGTAACAGCCGAGTCGTACCCAAGTTAACCTTCACACAGTCAGGTCCCAGATACCCAGTGATAACTGCCCGTGAGACCTAACAACAACCAGCGATGTGTTCATCCGTCTAGGATAGGAAGGCTTGAGACCACACCTCACTCATATAACACCATCTGTGAGGGAATTACTACACCACGTCAGGTCCCTCATAACACCATCCGTGAGGTAATATTGCATGACCTCTGTTTACTTATATATTTCTCAAGTACGGCGGCCATCCTAAAGTAAAGTTATAAGAAATTTCTTATAGGTAGAGTAAGACAAAAGAATACAGACCCCGTGTTTGTCGTGATAACCTGTAACATACAACACATCGAAAACCAATATGAAGCGTTTGGAGGACTCGAGCGGGAGCGATTGGTCTGCCCTTCCCGCCAACCTCGAAATTTTCTGTGAATAACTCTTATTCTGTGGACTTCAGGAAGGCCTTTGACCTTGTTGATCACTGCACTGTTATCAACAAGGCTATTGCACTAGGGCTGCCCACCAACCTGGTCTCATGGCTCACTGATTTCTTGAGTGGACTTCGCCAAGCAGTGAGGTATCAGGGCTTGGTCTTTACATTCCAACACCTCACCTGCGGTGTTCCCCAGGGGGCCAAGATGGGACCACTGTGCTTCCTCATCCTGATCAACGGCGCTCTATCGGATACTCCTCACAGGTGGAAGTACGTGGATGACTGCACTATGGGGGTTTCAGTGGACAACACCGCACCAGACTCGTCATCGCTCCAAGGCACCCTGGACAGGCTACAAGCATGGACTACTGAGAACAAGGTCACCATCAACCACACCAAAACCGTAGTCATGCACATCAATACCGCCACCACTCCAGTGCAAGCCCCAGCAGTCACAGTGGGTGCCCATCCTCTCCAGCTGGTGCAGTCTGCCAAACTCCTGGGTGTAACTATAGACAACAAACTTGACTGGAAGGCCCATGTAAATAACACAGTCAAGGCAGCCTCGTACCGTCTCTACATGCTACGAAGACTTAGGTCACTTGGGACACCCACGCCAGAGCTGAGGACCATCTACAACGCCTTTATTCTCCCCAAACTAACGTATGCGTCACCAGCCTGGTCGTCTTCTCTCAACTCCACCCAACAACGTCAGCTAGAGAAGGTACAGAAAAGGACCTGCAGAATCATGCTCGGCGCAGAATACTCCGGCTACACCAACGCTCTCTCCACCCTGGAAATGCCATCCCTCAGTGACCTCTACTACCAAGCACTGGAAAGGTTTGGCCGTGGACAACTGCACCACCCTCGCCATCGCCACCTCCTGCCACCTGCAGCCCCCCACCCAACTCGCGCAGTCCGCCACTACAACAAAATTCAGCCCATAAGAGCCCGCACCGATAGATATAAGAACAGCACCGTTTATTATTATTTTATTATCATTATTACACACACACACACACATACACACACACACACACACACACACACACACACACACACACACACACACACACACACACACACACACACACACACACACACACACACACACGGTTGTCTCCATGACCATTAAAGTCCCTCATGCCCACACCTATAACCCGTTTATCCTTGTTCCTCTCTCTCTCTCTCTCTCTCTCTCTCTCTCTCTTTCAGCCCCTATTTATCTCTTTTTCTTTTTCCCACTCTTTCTGTTTCATAATTGGGTCTTTATATTTCTTCAAGCATCTTCCGGGGGTGTGATAGTGTGGTGGGGTGGTGTGGTAGTGGGAAAGTGCTGTGGTGTGGTGGTGGGGTTGTGGTGTGTGGTAGTGTGGTGGGGGTGTGGTGGAGGAGTGGTGTGGTGGGGGTGTTGTGGTGGTGGGTGGTGTGTTGAAAGTGTGGTGGTGGGGTGGTTTGGTGGTGAAAGGGTGTGGTGGGGTGGTGTGGTTGTAGGAATGTGTAGTGGGGCGGCGGGGTGGATGGTTGAAAGTGTGGTGATGGGTTGGTGTGGTGGTGGGAAAGTGGGGTGGTGGGGTGGTGTGTTGTAGGAATGTGTGGTAATGTGGTGGTGTGGTGATGGGGCGGTGTGGTGGTGGGGTGGTGTGGTGCTAGGAAAGTGTGGTGGTGCTGGTGGAGTAGTGTTTTCACACATTGTTTATAAACTGGTTATAAATGATGATATCGTATACATGTTTAACCTAACATAGGCTAGGATAGATAGGGTAACATAATTTAGGTTAGGTTGGGTTAAGTTAGGTTGATTTAGGTTATTTTTTGAACTCATTTCAGAAGTAGGCAAAATGACTGTCTACATTATTTTTGAACTGGGTAATTTCACAAACGGGACATAGCATATTTAAACGTCTATGTACACTGCATATAAACACATTGTCTACAAATTGGTTATATTCGCATCCAGCTCACTCAGTGTTCCAGCTCCACCCAGTGTTCCAACTCCATCCAGTATCCAAGCTCACTTTTGTGTTCCAGCTCCACCAGTGTTCCAGCTCCACTCAGTATTTCAGCTCCACCAGGCTGTCTAATTAAACCATAACTTTGATCAACCCATCAACTGTAACCAATGTTTGCGAATATATAATCTACGGGAAATACTGTTCGCCAATTTCTAGGAGATAGCTAATATTTGAAAGATGCTGTTTGACAAATTTCTGGCAGATGTTGTTTGTTAATTTTTGGTAGATGTTGTTTGCTAATTTATGGTAAAATGTTGTTTGCTAATTTCTTAGAGATTTTTGGGGGCCACAGTCCACACGATTGATCAAACACAAACGTATGAATTCAATAGATAGGAATATGGTACACACAAATATCATCACGGATCGCATTGAAGTTTATATTGCCACGTGTTGCTGTTTTTATATAAATTCATCTGTGTTAACGTTGGAGTCTGCTGCCTTTTGTGTGTGTGTGTGTGTGTGTGTTGTCGTGGATGGGTAACGGGAAATAAAAAAAAAAACTCTTGAATGTAAACTCAGGTCGAATGGCATTAAAATAATATGCCAAAAAAAAATCCTTATCAACACTACAATCAGAACTAGAATATATACATCTCTCTCTCTCTTTCTCTCGCCCGTGAACCAGTGGGCTGCCAAAATTAAAGAAATTTCACTGTGTTCTTCCACGTTTAAAATTCTTCATATTTCATGTAAAACCTGCTGCCTCACTCCACTGACACATGAAATATCATAATTTGTGTTTACTTCTGATCGTCGAAGCGATGGAAATTCGGGTAAATACATCTCTGTACCTCTATTTTTTTTGTCGTGTGGTGTCTTGCTTCGCATGTACCTTGATGACTTAGGCGACGATGGTACTTAAATCAGAGGTTCAGGTGATGAAATTTTTTCAAGAACATGTACAGTAAGAATTGACGTGTTTTAAAACCAATGGGATTGTATACCTCTTCCCTATATTCTATTTAAGCTGGCATAAGAATTGGTGCTGTTTGAGTGAAATGGATCACCTGAAGATTCTGCACCCTAGCATATTTCACCTAAAGATTATCCAACCTAAAACTATTTGGTGGGATGAGATTCTGTAAGTATTAGGGTGGTTAATGTTTAGATGAAATAAGCTTGGGTGGAGATTCTTCAGGTGATCCAGTGAAATTAATAGAATCGACTACCCTATACGAGTCTGTGTGTTAGTCAGGTTTGATTTACCAATTCTATCTTGTAGGAGAAATTCGTTATTTTTTTTTTTAGTTTATTTGGGCGATACGTAAATTACAGGCAGTGGAATATATTCAAGTCAGTGTTGGATTTAACGTTTTTGACTGAAATTTACAGCTGTTGTTGTCAGTCGGGTCTATCTCATTAAATCCAACAAATAGCATCTACTTCTCCATATTGTTAGTTAATTTCATCTATTTCCTTAATCTTTTTACCACACATCCCTTCATATTTATTGCTAAACGACAGCATACAAAAACTTTACACCAACAAATAATTAAACAGACACCATCAGCACTGACAGGAAATTATTTCTATATAGCAGGAAGCTTTTGAAAAACACGGTGATTAAATGTGTAGCAATTGACGTCATACCAAAGTAGTTGTTAAGACCTACTATTATTAATTGACTGAGTCTTGCTCCAGGTGATGTTATTGGTGGTGACATAACAGGTGTGACGAGTACAGGTGATAGAGAGAGTAGTCCACTCTTTTAAATCATTACCCTCCCCAGTCTCTTCACCCCATTCTTTTTCTTCCTCTCCTTTCACCTCACTGCTCTGCCTTTTCTCCCCATTTTACTACTGCCGCTTCCCTCTTCCCTGAATTGTACACTCTCCTCCCCTCACCTCACCGTCATCTTGTCTCCTCTTTTCTCCCCGCTGTTCTATTGCCTCTCTCCCACCCCCATTGTTCTTCTGTCTCTCCCCTCCCCCCAATCCTTCTCTCTCCCCATGAAGTCAACATTCACCTGTCTGAATGCTTTGGATACAATCAATAAACGGAGGGGACAGAGGTTGACAAGCAACATGTTTCCAATCACCAGTCAACTGATTGGTAGGATGCGAGCAGCAGCACCCACTGGAAGAGTCAGAAGGACTTCAACCTTATTCAATACGCCTTTTCTCCTTTCTTTCTTCTCTTTCATCGTTTATTCCTTCTCCTCCCCTCTTCCTTCCCCCCTACCCTCCCCTTCATCGTCCTCCATCTCTCCTCCTGCCATTTTTCTCTCATCGGTTATTCTCTTCCCCACCACCCCACTTCCTTCCTTCCACCTAAATTGGGGATGCTGAAAGCAAGATGGAGTTTGATGGTAATTTCCTGGCAGAGGATAATGGAGGTAGAGATTATTATCTCTGGAGGGACGAGGAGGAGTGTGTGTGTGTGTGTGTGTGTGTGTGTGTGTGTGTGTGTGTGTGTTATTTGTGTTTGTATAGTTATGAAAATAAACACACATTTAGTGTAATGTAAAAGACAATATGAAATACACTATAACAGGAAATAGAGTCTTAGAGGTTTAGTATTTCGTAAGACAAGACATAATCCTTTCTAATAAAATATAGGGCGGTTGTGAGATCATTTAGATAAGATGACAAAGGGACTGAAATGAACCCAATCGCTGCAGGTAACCAAACAGACGTGTTATACAAGTGAGGGTTGAGGGGCTGTAGCGGGTAGTACTGAATATTGGTTTGTGTGTTGCGAGTTATTGGCGTTATTGACTTTGATATTTGGTAGCAGGAGGAGGAGGAGGAAGAAGAAGAGTAGGAGGAGGAGGGGGAGGAAGAAAAGGAGGAAGAGGAGGAGGAGGTGTTTAGTATGAACTGGTGACTGTGTGTACTTGTTTATTTACTTACGGACCTGAACAGTATCTGGTTTCATATATATATATATATATATATATATATATATATATATATATATATATATATATATATATATATATATATATATATATATATATATATATATATATATATATATATATATATATATATACAGTATATAATCCTTTAGTGATCAATTTAAAGAAATTACAGCTTAATTAATATTTGAGGTAAACTCTCCCCAAAAAGTATCGAACTCTTTTCTCATCGTTACAATGGTGTCACAAAGGACGAATATTTCCGATCACAAATTGTGATTTCTGCATTATGTTGGTAGGCCTGCCTTCTTAGTATCTGTGAGGCTGCCAGTTACTCTTTCTGGCATTTGTTGTAATTATGGTGAATCACCGTGCTCTATCTTTAGTAGAATAATATATTGATATTAATGTAGCAAAAATATATCAACAGCAGTAAAATAGCGGGTGTTTTCTGATGGAATTCCTTGACCAAAACTAGCACCCGAGACTCATTGGAATACGCAGCATGTACCAACAGACATGGAGAAATGTCACTTTCCGAATAAAAGTAAAGCTATAAATCAATGTTAGTTAACTATCTCTTTGTTGCTTAGGCTATGTCGTGAAGGGCGATGATACTACCTCGTGTTACCTGTGATGTCTCCATAGTGATTCTAAAATTCCATGGGAGGACTTGACGACATCGTCTCGTAGCGTGTATCAGATAATGTTCCGTTGCCAGCACGAATCAATCATAAGATGATATATTATATTCATAATTGATACCTCATCAATTGAGGTAGAAATAATATGGAAATGCAGTAAATCATAAAGTCATTGTAATTGGATATGGCATCATAATACACCTGTAATTACTATATTTTAAATGAATGTAATATTGGATCATAGTGTTTCATATTTCTTTCGAAGCGATTCTATTGTAACCTCGGTTCATTGAAACATAGTAACGTTATATTCCTATTTGGAAACCCATCCCCTGGGGCTGAAATAGCATCTAAGGTGCATAAATCATGACTTTATTAGTTTTGCATATGGTATCACAATTCATCCTATTTCATTACATCATGTAGATAATTGGTGGTATCCTTCAGATATCAGTGAGTGAGTGAGTGAGTGAATGACGAGTACCTGAGGTCAAAGTGAGTGAAGAGTACCTGAGATAATTAATAGTTCAAAGTGAGTGAGTGAGTGAGTGAATGACGAGTATCTGTGGTAATTAATAGTTCAAAGTGAGTGAATGAATGAGTGAGTGAATGACGAATATCTGAGGTAATTAATAGTTCAAAGTGAATGAGTGAGTGAGTAAATGAGTGAATATTCCTGAGGAGTAGGTGTGAGATATATTTTAGGTAGGCGCAGGAGAGAAAGGGAGAATGTATCAAATTCTTAAAACGTTGGCTATTGCCTTAGTGTTAAAACTGAACTTGGTGAGCAGTGTTTAAGGGCCCTGGCAGCCGGAGAACTTAAATCCATAGAAACATAAGAAATTAAAGACAACACCTGTGGTCCCTTTCCCCTTGTAGCACCTGTTCTGCTCTCTTTCCTTCTGCCTTCCTCCCTCTTCACTTTTCCTTATTCCTTCCCCCTCTCTTTCTTTTTCTCTACTCCTTCCCTCTCCATTTCATATTTCATACTCCCTTCCTCTTTAATTTTCCCGACTCTTTCCCTCTTACTTCCTTACATTTTCTCTCTGCCTTCCCTCTCTCTTTCCCTATTCCTGCTCCCTCCCCTTTCCTTTTGTATTTCCTTTTCCCTACTCCTTCCCTCTTTCCCTCTTTACTTTTCCCTAATCTCTCCCTCCTGCTTTAGTTTTCCATACTCCCTCCCTCCCTTCCTTCCTCTGCTCTCCCTTCTCCCCCACCTCTGTGCTCCCTCCGTACCTCTTTTTTTTTTTTACACCGTGTGTCCGGTGAGGCTGTATGTGTATGTCTTCCCTGGTCTTACGTGACTGAGGTTGGATACACTGGGCTGGTGGGAACAGGAATTTAACAGTGTGTTGGTGAATATTGGGTGTAACTCCTACCAGTGTTACACAAGGCTCACCTCAAACTGTGTAGCAACAATTGAAAAATTTGCTGCTTGTACACCAGTGACCTTTAGTGAGGCGTGAGTAGCAGACACCCTGAGCCCCTCCACCCTCGGCGAGGCCTACCTCACTGGGCCTGAACTCACCCGTGGGACCAGGGTTAGAAGGTCTAATGTTCCTCACACGTTGTCCCTTACCACAAATGTAAACAACTCCAGTTGTGCCAGCACCTATCCCCCCCACACCTGATCAAGCAAGACTTTATCCCTACATCGGTGTGTGTGATCGCAGTCATTGTTGGTGATAGTGACCATTCCTGTTCCCTGTGTACAATTCTGAGCCTGATAGAGGTCTTTGCCCACCCACCCCCGGTGGCAAACAACTCAGGCCATTCACACAATTCCCTGTTATCCTGACACCGCTGACCAACCCAACCTATCACCTCTATGTCCCAGTGTGTAAGATCTAGATTCCCCCTAAATTTAACCATAGCAGGAGTCGACGACGGGCGGCGCTCGGCGGATGTTCCCGACGAAGGAAACGAAGATTAGAAGGACAATCATGAGGCCACTGAAGCTGGCTTTCAGAATACTTTGACACGACGGGAGAAATGCAAAATGAAGAAGAGCGCTGCTGAAAGGACCCAGGGAAGGAAGCAAAGAAGAGCCAATGGGTGCATGCATCGAATGTAGGGAAGAATGGCACAGGAAAAATGGCACAGAAAAAATGGCATTAGGAAAATATGGTACCGGAAAAAAGGCGTAATTATCAGACGATGAAAAAATGGCACATTAATTTTTATTGACATGTTTTTGCAAAAATTTTATAACGTTTGTTACTGAGACTTACTTAAGAGTTATATCAACGTCATGCCATAAAATATTTATCACCTTTAACTAAAACATTTACCGTATGTTAGTGAAAAGTCGTACATAAATGAATTACAAAATTAAAAATGACACTTTGCATATTATTATTCAAGATTTCCAACGAATGTTATAGCCAGCTCCTTGCACAAACTCTTGGACTGACTTGTGACCAGCTTGGCGGTCCTGACAGAGGGTCTTCAGCCTTGTCTGGAGGTTCTTGTAAACTAGTTTTTGGCGCTTCCTGGGTGGCTCACCACGAGATTCTTTAATGATTTAAGATGATACAACGGCATGGTGGTTGGATCCACTGGATGGAATACCAGATAGTTTGGCGGCTGTGCCCAACCAACCTGGTAGTAGAGGAAGTAAAGACTAGCGAAGTCATCCTGAAACTACAGTATATCCTGCGCTTGTGAGACCTCACTTGGATTACGCAGTTCAGTTTGGTCACTGTACTACAGAAAGGAGATAGAATCCCAAGAAGGAATTCAGGGGAGAATGGCAAGACTAATCCTGAGCATTAGAAACCTTGAGTACAGAGACAGGTTAAAGCATCTTAATCTGCATTCGCTCGAGAGACATAGAGTGAGAGACGATATGATCGAGGTGTATAAATGGAAGTTAGGGCTAAACAAAGGTGATATAACAAGTTACCAAACATAATCATTAACTCGAATAGATAGCTTTAAACATGGGCTCGTTAGCTCGTTTGTGGTTCGTGAGTTCGAAGTGAAATTTGTTGCGCCATTTTTTCAGAGTATGAAAATTTTGCCATTTTTTCAGAGTATGAAAATTTTGCCATTTTTTCTTGTGCCCTTTTTTCCTGTGCCACATTTTCCTGTGCCATTTTTTCCGGTGCTATTTTTTCCGAGTACTGCATCCCTCCCATCGCCCCCTGGGCTAAATATATGCGCCTTGCTTTTCCTAAGGACACAACTAGTTGTATGAAGGTTAAGTGGTTGAGAACCCTGAATGACGAATATTGCACGACTACTCTGAATGTTGTCATCCCAGGTAGCACCTTATGTTTCGTCTATGTAGGCTGCTATCCAATGCATCATTGATGGAAAGTTGGCTCACTATATCTCATTAAGCGAGATGAACCTGTCCGACCCAAAAGAATGAAGGAATACCTTAAAATCCACTTCCCCAAAGATATTCCTATCAGTGACGCTTTGTTACTTCCGGGCGTCCACAGAGTAAGAAGGATTTATAAGGATGATGCACCACTTAATAGGATCATCATTGTATGGAACAAGAAGGAACCACCTTCTAAGCAACATTACTTCTTCAGCGAGTATGGTACCTCTAGTAATATCAGACGGTGGATTCCTCCCCTTGTGGTGTGCTACAACTGCTTCGGGGATAACGAGTAGGTAGTAGGTAGTAGGCAGCTACCAAACAGGGAGGTACTACCGCCTGGGAAGATATTGGAAGCATAATGTGTTGTCTAATGGTGGACCCTGCTGCCATATGGTATCATAAAAAATTGTGACCAAGTCCCAGGTTGCTGATCTGTCTTTCTGCCTCATTTACACACAATTGCAGGGTCTCAATTGTTTGTCTTACTATTGACAACACAACATACAAACTGTCATTTCTCACTATTGATTGATTTTTTTAATTTTTGTACTTATTATTATTATTATTATTATTATTATTATTATTATTATTATTATTATTATTATTATTATTATTATTATACTTTTTATTTGTTTTATTACTTATAAGTAATATTATTAGTATTATTATATTTCGCCCTCCAGGCACTGATGTGGGTCAGTGACCTGTGCCCGGGTGGGCTAATCCCCGTAAAAAAAAAAAAAAAAAAAAAGTGGTGAAGTACTGCCACAAACCAGCCACCTGCGATATTTTCAGAGGAATGCATAACACCATGAGTTTCCCCACCAAGGAAACTACCTCTCGGGAAGAGGAGAGCAGGCCTCCCCACCTGGGAGACAGTGTCCCAGGTGTGGGGAGGAGGGTGTGACGGCCTGGCAACCTGGTTGTCCTGGGAGGCCGCCGCCACCCACAACAGCGGTCATACTCAGTGACGACAACTCTAACGCTGCCGGGTCGTCTTCACCACTTGAAGTCAACAGCCAAAGTGATTTTTCCTTCGTTAATCAATGCAGGGCAGGTTAAAGCTTGCCAAATAAGTGTTCCAGTGAACAATGGTAGTGACATGTCATTGGAGCTTCTGCAGTAGCTGGTGCCTCCTCTCATGATGTAGAAAACCTGCCTGATGTGAGTATGAGTGAGGCTCATAATGATGTGAGTGTGAGCGAGGAGAGTGAAATCGAGACTACAAGGGCTGACTTGATGGTGAGTGAGGAGAGCGAGACCTGTAATGATAGAAGTATGAATGGGGAGAATGAAGCCCAGACTACCAGTGCGGTCACTACCATAACCCCAGGTCTGAAAACTGTCCATGACCCTGTCCTTCTTCCATCATTCTCGGAGGAGGAACTCGTGGAAGTAATGAGGGATTCTGTGCATAAAAATCCGATTGGAAAGACGAATTCTCAAGAACTCCAAGGGCGATGAATATGAAAGGTTTTACCATTTGATCAGGGTGATCTATGAAACCAACTCACAACTCTTACCTATCCCTGTATCTGTACCTGTACTTGTATCTGTACCTGTACTTGTATCTGTACCCGTACTTATGTTTGTACCTGTTCGCTTATCTGTTGGGTCGTACCAATGTAAAGTCAGGGCTGCAGTAACACCACTTTATTTAAAGTAGGTATTAACCTGGGAATCAACATACAATAAACAAACATGCAAACACAAATATAAAATATACATCAGATCCAGAATTATTTAACAAGAACCGAATAATCTTTAATGTAAGCTATACTGTTAATGAATACTGCTCCAATTAAAAAAAATAATGTTAACTTCAACTCACATCATAACCCTCCAAATCAGCACGAACCCAGTACAAAGTTCTTCAGTCCTTCTAGCCAGCGACCCCAAGTGACAAATGTCAAGCCGCCCACATCCACTGGGAACAATATTTTAATCCAAAAAATTTGCGTCATATAATTATGATATCTATTTCTGATAACTCTTACTTCTAAAGAATATCCAAATATTAATTAATATATACCAAATAGCCACAACTATAACTTACTGTACATGAACAGATTATTAATTTTTTTTGTCTAGATCTATCCGTTGCACTAGACGTCTGCCACCACAACAACAATGTCACATGTGTCTGAAGCGACAAATTCATGCCTACATGCACAAATAATTTTTATACTCAATATATTTATTTTAGTACAATCAATTCTTACATTCACAATATTTATACAATACCTAACAAATGTATAATTTTACACATCACATATCTCATCAGATCCTGTATGATGATACAGTTACCAAAGCCATCAGGTAACAATGCTATGTTGTGTATGGGTGACTTTAACTCTCGTCACACTGTCCTCGGTGATTGTCCAGTGTAACTCTAATGGGTGGGTGTTCGTGAATTAGATCAACAATCATAATATCACTGTATACGACACAGTCAAAGTGACACATCTGATGGGAGGCAGACTTGATTATGTGACTAGGCGTAACCTAGGAGACAGGATTGTCAAGGCTAATGTCATCTCAAACCACCTAGTCAGTGATCATTATGCAATACTTACTGAATACACTGTTGCAGATATCAAGTGTGAACCCCATCCTAAGCTCAAAATTAATATCCCAGATAATCTTAAAATGCACTTTAAGGCTCACATCCACAGAGGGTATTTTGCATATACTCGTATACCTGGGTCAGTGGATGAATTTTGTTGTGATCTTGTAAATGTCATTACCACATATTATACCACTTGGGTTAAGTCAAGGAGGAAGGGGGGCGGCACTAAACCACCTCTGTGGATACATGACCCCATCCTCTTCAAAGAAGGAGAGAAGGTAGAACAGCTAGCCAACACTTATAAGTAAAATAAAACTAGTGATAACCTCCTGGCATTCCTCAAGGCAAACAAAGCATTTCGTGAACTCAAAGGTCTGGTGAGAAACACCTATTGAGAACAATTCTTACAGGGGATTAATAGAACAACCACTGTAGCAGAAGTGTGGAACAAAATTAGAACCATTACCAAGTCACCCACCCAAGTCTAACTTCATCACAGCCCCCCAGAATATGCTTAATGTATTAGACCAACGGTCTAGTATGTCACAAATCACTTCCTTGCCTCCTGACATACAGCAATATCTTAAAGCCACACACACACTAATAGGGGCTTCAATATTGAAATAGCTTGTTCCTCACCAGACTTTACCGACCAGTTTCCTATAACTCACCACAAACTAACAACAGCACTAATGAAAGGTGAATCATCCTCCCCTGGTGAAGATGGCATAACTTATTACACCCTAAGATTGTTGAATGAGATTCCTAACCACTCACTGCTTGACCTGTATCAAATGAGCCTCACACAAGGTATTCTGCCAAAGACATGGACTCAAGGATACATAATATCAATCCCTAAAGCTAACTCTCCAAACTTCAGGCCCATTTCACTCACATCCTGTCTGTGCAAAATCCTTGAAAGAATTGTTCTCAACTGTCTCATGTTTCAAGTCAAAGACAAACTGACCCCGAATCCGTATGGGTTCATGCCCGGGTGCAGCACACAGACATGCTTTGCAGAATATCTTATTCACTCAAACGAAAAGACACAAACAGCCTCCATAGACCTTAAATCAGCCTTTGATGTAGCTAATAGAAACATTATACTTGAGCAACTAGCTAATTTTGGCATCCAAGATAACCTCCTGACATGGATAAAGGGTTATCTGTCCAACAGGTATGCCAGTGTTCTGTTCAGGGGAGTAAAAAATATCAGAATGAGAGCATTTGAGCGTGGCACGCCTCAGGGAGGAGTGTTAAGTCTTTTACTCTTTAATATACTGATGCACAAGCTTATTGCTGAAATTCCAGTTCAGCCAAACGAGGCTGTAATATGTTATGCTGAAGATATCTGCACTGACACAGACCAAGCCTAGGCTCCAAGCCTTACTGGATGCATTTGCTTGGGGGACTGTTAAATGTGGTCTCATAATATCTGTTGACAAAGCGAGGGTCCTCAATCCTCGTCCAGCTCACCCTCTGCCTCTTAACTTTAACATTAACAGCATGCCCTTGGAACTAAGAAGCTCTTATAAATATCTTGGAATAAATGTGAATGATGCGAACTTTGTCGGCAACCTTCGTGCTAAACTATTGCAGCGCATAAAACCTCTCAGAACCCTTGTTGGTAAGAGCTATGGAATTAACATCACCTTCGCTCATACTTTCTATCTTCACTTCTTTTGATCTGTAGTTGATTATTATGCTCTCCATCTTGTAACTATTCCCTTTAAACAACTAAACAGCCTGGAGGTAGTACAAAATGAAGCCATGCTCTTCATTCTAGAATGCCCAAAATCTACCAGAATTATAAACATGAGGAAAGAGTTTGGGCTGCCCTCTCTATCTGATAGGATAGCTCTACTTAATACCATGTTTTGTGTCAAACTTTTGAAGAATAATGGTCCCTAAACTACAGCTCAAACTAAATTGATGCTCTATTTAAGTAATCCCAACTATCTCGCTAACCTTCAACAAAAAACTCTCTTTGGGGCATGGCTTCATAAAAGTGATGCAGATCTCTTGAAACTGAATGTCCCAATCACCCCAGACGAAACCCTTTAATGCCATTCCCCCTGGTTGGATATATCAGTTCCTATTAATTACACTCCTGTGAGAGTATGCAAATGTTAAACACCGATGTGGTGAGATGGATTATATTAGAAACTATTAAAAGTCACATAGAGAGTATTAAATCAAGTGAATGTTATGCTTTTACTGTTGGTTCTGTGCAGACAAACACAGGTGGAGCAGGTTGTGCATGTGTAATATATAAAGAAAATGAGATGATAGTGTCAAACATGCAAAGGCTGAACAAGTGAGCCAGCACAACGAAAACTGTACTTATGGGAATCTACTTTGCTACAGACTACCTTAAAGAAAATGGAGTTGGGGTGATATACTGTGACTCCCAAAGTGCTTTGAAATCAAAGAACAGACCGTCAGGCTCTATGTCTAAAGTCATCTGTGATATTAAAAGAACTGTGATAGCTGCTAAGGAGACCAACTTTTATATTGAATTTGTGTGGATTCCGTTCCATGTTGGAAAGAAAATGTGTACCGTGACCTTGGCCTGTCCAATGCTGTATTTAAAAACATTCAAGTCAAAATTATGAACTCTGATCTAGAAGAACTGAGAAATGCAGAGAGACCTGTTAGTTGTAGCATTAGTAAATATGACAAATTTTGTGACAAGAGGTACCGGTATGGCCAGCATAAGGACAGAACCAGACAATGTGATGTAGCCATGGCCAGAATTAGGCTTGGATACAGGCACATCTGGCAAGTTAGTAACGTTGTACCCATACCAGAACACTCAGCATGCAAACTTTGTGTTGAACCTTTAAAGCATACACATGAACACTATATTATTGAATGTGACACTGTCAAAGACTTTAGGCCACCTGGCTTATTGTATCATGAACTATGTAATTACTACATTGAATCAGGAGTGCTTGATGACTTTCTTCCTGTGTATCCAAAATTTGCTAGCCCACACTGATTCGTCCTCAAATAAAACAATACTTCTACTGTACTATATATATGAACCACTGTCCTGTGCGGCAGTGAACAGTGATATCACCCACGTGACTCTGACCTATATATACTATTAATGAATATGGTCTATTTCTTTGTGTTTGAACCTCTGTCCTGCGTGACAGTGAGAAGTGATAGCACCCTCAGTGTCAAGACCTGACTGAATTACTTAGAATAGGCAAACTATTCTCCAAGCTTTGCCAATAAATTTGTGAACCATAAATAAAAACTCGTTTTATCTGTACTGTATTCAATTTCGTGAAGGTAATAATGATGATTGAAATATCTAGGTTTAAAGCAAATGTCAGCAACTTAATAACCTGAAGGTGAAGTCACGAAAGTAATTGAATAGAAAAAAAAACAGAGCTTCGAAAATAACAGCAAAACTACACGTTTGAAAGATTAATATAACTATTAAACCAATAAGTTTTGGAGTCTCTTATGTAAAGAAAAATATCTTTAAATTACTTTCCCACATACCTCATGTGCTTTATGGCGTTTACATCTTTATCTTAAAGACATAAACATACGTCACAATAACTTCCACAGAAACAACCATCTTGGTGTTCGACTCGATCCGTCTTCCTGGTGACGCGAAAAAGATGCTAGGAAAATTCATTTAAGATGAAGTCCGCGGAGAGAGAGAGAGAGAGAGAGAGAGAGAGAGAGGAAGCTGTATTAACTTAAATCATTACATCGTGTTCTCGTTGCCGTCTATGAAATTCTAAAGATTTGAGTGTCACTTCTCCACTAGTAATATAAAGTCTTCTACAACATCAGATACATGACCTGTTGTTGTCTAATAACTTGTAATAACTTTTAATGACTTCTTTTTAGACGTTTAAGAAAAATATTTTAGAATACGTAGAAGAGTAAAATGTGGCAACAGTGTTGCCGTTTTGAAAATTTGAAATATCTGTAGATCTGTAGAATCATATGGAGTCTTTTTACAGGTGAAATTTGATAATTCTTACTATGTTTTCAGTTTTCTTATCCTAATATAGGAGTAACTTAAACAAATCTATTTTCCTTCGTTTTACTTCAGTGAAATACTTTTTAGAGACATCATTCAAAACCAATCAGCTAGAAAGACATAGTATAGTCAAACATAAAATTTATTATTACTACCGTGAATTATTATGCACTGTATGAGGCATACCGTACAAGAATACCAGTTACTGTATGATACCAGCAAATAATCTTAATTAAGAATAATACAGGTATACTCAAACAAATAATTTTGCTAAATAAAGAATTCAATACACTGAATCAAATGAGTGATGCAGTCTACAAATATGATAATTTTATAACAGTGTAGGGCTCTGTAGTAGCATCCTAATTAATTAAAGCAACTACCCGGTAGAAAGTATATACTTATTTGTCATCTTGTGTGCGGTGTTCTTTTCAGCAGTGTTGTGTTACTGGGAAGTTAAAGCATTAAATTATTTACCTTTGATCAGTTGCTTTGCATGGAGGAGGCCTGTGAGTGTTTCTGTGGATAACCTATTCCTAGATTAAGTTTTCATCCTATTTATTGATGAGAACACTCTCCCCACTGTCGCACTTGAGTGAGATAGGCACAAGAGAGTTTACATGAAATTGGAGAGACCTGGAAACAACAAAGTATAATCAACTTGTCTTGCCGGGCGGTCGCACGCTCATCATGGAATGGAACGGCGCGCAATTCACATTTCAAAACATCAGAATTCAGAGTAAATGTTAACTGGGAAGTGACAATTGAAAATTTTGAAGTACTTTTTTTGAGAAAACGAATTTTCTTATTTACTTAATTAGTTATTTATGAGAGTATTATTTACGATAAGTTTTAGTGGTTTTATATTCATGATAAATCGTATGATCTCAAAAAATCTGTAGATCTGATCCATTTGAAGGAAAAAATCAGAAAATCTCATTTGTCATGAGTAATCTGTAGATCTAAAGAAAAATCTGTAGAAACGGCAACACTGTGTGGCAAAGTCAATGATTTGATTAAAGATATTTATTTCCAAACGTATACTGTATCACAAATAAGATTAAAATATTATTAATAAAACGTTGAACATGGGTAAAAATCATTAATAACTTTTAATATGTATACCGGCACATAAATTTCGTATGAGTGGACAAGGTTCAATATGCAGTATATCCGAGAGGAAATATATAAGATGTAGCCAGATGTTCAACATGTCGCCAAAATTTAGATACGAGACTAAATCCTCCACATATTCCGAGAAGTATTAAGTTGTTGGACATGGGTGCTCTGACAGTGTCATAAAGGGAAAGAAATAGGGGGGGGAGGAGAGGGGGAGCTTAGCCTTTTCCTCGTCCAAGATGGAATTGGAGTGCCAGTAGCTGCTCTGCCTCTTACTCTCACCCTCAATACGTGTTAAAAATTTTAATAAAAATTTTTTTGTCTCATGAAACAAATTCGTAATTCAGTGTCAGTTTTTTAATTTATTCATGAGCTACAAGAAAAGAGCGGCTTACAAGTTCAAGTATATAATAATGATTTTCACAGTGAAGAATTAGCAGGCTTCTGTTTGTTGCAAAAGGAACTGAGTCAAGAAAGAATATAGATGACGACGGGGTATGTGAAGAGAGTCTTAAAGTTACAATAATGTACAATTAAAGACAAAAGTCGTGTCGCGGTTTTGTCCGAAGATTGAATATAACTCGTGAAACATTACGAGAGCCCTACCACAAGGCAGAGCGCACCAAAAGCGTATGTTTTCACCAAATTTCACGACACAACTTTTGTCTTTCATTGTACACGAGTATATTAGATTATATTTTCATATAATCTTCACTGGTATGCGAATTTGTTTCTTTGTGACTTGAAATTTTTTTGGAAAATCATACGGTTGGTTCACTAATACACGCACACAATCAACGTTATACAATCAACAATCAGGCAGAGTCGACTCCATGGCATCACTGTATTGATCAATGGTTGATACTAAATCCATTAGCTTATATTGTTTTGAAAAAGACGTCATGTAGTAGAGACGAAAATTAATGGGTTTCATGTTTATGAGTTCCCGCTGGCTGTAAATTACCAGCTGTACCTCGTAATTAATGACTATTTGTAACCGAAACGTGCAGTTGACCTGAGACAAGAGAAGTAAAATATATTCAAACTACCCTTTCCCTCTCCCCAATAGTAAATTTCCCAACAATGAATTTGTTTTCCGTTCTCTTAAAGGCGAGGAAACGTTCCACCTGGAGCCCACGTGGAGAACCCCTTCGCCTGGAAACCACATGGATAACTCTTTCCTCTGGAGGCCACATGAATAACCCTTTCACCCATGGAGGTTAATGTCATCTCTTTTGTCAGTCATCCTACACGTCCTGATCTTTCCCTTAACCCCTTCTACTGGGGCGCCACTTTTAATATTCTAATTGGCTGGCGCAAGACGATTTTATTCAGCATAGAGGAGACCCTTTACACAAGGGGTTAAGACAGACTCCCCGGTATATCAAAACGCTGAGTAACATTCCCGTGAACAGAACACAAAGGTCTCTCACTCTCTCGATAGTTATCAAGTGGACATAAGTTTCTAAAAATCCACATTCTTTCCTGATGATGAATGAGTTAAAGACAGTTGGCGAGAAATGCTTAAAAAATTGCATTGAGTGTTTCCCTGTAGCTTATTTGGCACTTGATAAAAGGGTGATGTGTCTTTGGCTATGCAATATCCTCGTCCTTCCTTCATTTCCACTTCTGGGAAATAATTCTTCCATTCTGCTCTAGTGCTGTACAACCTCTACCCGTCCGGCCTTTAATACCTTTACAAAATACAATTCCCCATTCTATCAATGTCCCCCGTCCCCTCCCAGTATTTCATTCCTTTGCATTCCATCCTTTACTTACAGCTTAAATTTAGTGTTTTCCTTCCGTCCTCTCAACCAAAAAAAGGCATCACAGAACAATGCAAATGAAACACAACATGCAACAGGTCTTCCCCCGGTCCTCGGGGTGCTATGTGCCGCCTGGAATAATAATAATAATAATAATAATAATTAACGGTTTATTGAAAGAGCTTGGCAGCCAGAAGGCTGAAAATATACAGTTACATAATTGGGGAATGGGTTTCCATTTACAAATAATATACAAATAACATAAGTGATACAAATAAGATATATAATAACTAGATGGGGAAAAGCTCAAACTATAGTGCATTTCAACATAGTGACAGTGCAAGAAGTAGTATTAACTGGGAGTGAGTACACTGGTTTATTACAAGTTATTGATAATTTTTACAATAGTTCAGGCTGGGCTGTTCTTATAGCGATCAGTTCGTGCACGTATGGGCTGGATGCGGCTGTGGTGTCGAACAGCAATTCTCGGGCTAGGGATCTCAGGTGGTAGTAGGAGCCGGTGTTGAGGATGGTGCAGAAGCTTCTTACCAAATTTGCAGATGAGGTCGTGGTGATGGTGAGTGAGAGTCGAAAGGGTCAGTGTGTTGAGCGCTTCTTGATATGTGAAGTAGGAAGGGGAGAGAATAATCTTACATGACCTCTTTTGCACTTTTTCTAGGTGTTAAAGTTGTGTGGCATTTAGGGAGGAAGACCAGGTAGGGGAGGCATAGGTGAGCTTGGGAAGTATGAATGTTGAGTAAACACTGAGGAGCTCGGGTGCAGGAACTCCGAGGGACTTGAGTCGGCGGAGGAGGTGGAGACAGAAACTGAAAGATTTGACAACTTCACTGACGTGTGGTTTCCAATTTAGTTTGTTGTCTATGGTGACGCCGAGGAGCTTCGTGGAATCTACAACCTGGAGTGTGTTCGGACCTAATATATATATATATATATATATATATATATATATATATATATATATATATATATATATATATATATATATATATATATATATATATATATATATATATATATATATATATATATATATACATATGCTGATAACCACAAGGAAAGAAGAAAACACGAAGTTCCCAAGAGCTTTCGTGTAATTCCTGCCACAACTTAACAACTTAGCCCCCTCGCTCAAATTCAGTGTGGAATTAGAGCAAGACTGTAAATTGCCATTCCTAGACTGTCTGATACACAGAATAGGTAACACTTTTAAGTTCAGTATTTATAGAAAACCAACTAATGTGTGTTCATACATTCATTATTATTCTGCCCACCATAATAAAGTCAAACAGTCAGTATTTTCAACAATGTTTTTACGTGCCTTGAGAATTTGCAGTCCGGAATTCATTGATGAGGAATACAAATATATATATAATATTGGCTCAAACCTTAAATACCCTAGATCTTTCATAGACAAATGCCTAAACATTACTAAGAAAACTTTTTATAGAACTGATCCCAAGCCCACCCATGACCATAAGAATATCTTAATATTACCATTTCACAAAAATTCTCACACATTCCTTCACAACTAAAAACCTGGAACGTCAATGTGGCATTTAAAAACTCATGCACTGTTAAACAAATGTTAATCAAGAACTCCCCCAACAACACAATTGGTTGCATTTATAAAGTTCCTTGCAAGGAATGTAATATGTTTTACTTAGGCCAGACAGGTAAAGATCTTGCAACTAGAATTAAACAACACAGATACAGTGTTAGGACAGGCCAGTAATCCAATGCTCTGTTTGTTCATTTGAGGGATAACAAGCATTGCATTGACTGGGATAATGCCTCCTCAATATTACCATGTAATTCAATTGATAGTAGGAACATCATAGAATCTAGTCTTATTAAACATACCGAAGCATTCAACATGAATTTGAGTAACGGCATGTACAAGCTGGACAATTTTGTAATTAAGAAGATTTGTAACCAGGTGATAAGGTCGGGTCACCTGACCATCTGACCTGACCACCAACCGTTGTGTGCTATTTAAAGATTAGTACATAAGAACATAAGAAAGTGGGATACTACAGGAGGCCGACTGGCCCATACAGGGCAGATCCCTTTCACACCCATCCCAGCACTTCCATGTGCCTATCCAACTTCGTCTTGAAGCTCCCTAGCGTCCCCGATCCTACTATAGCACTCGGTAGCCTATTCCACATATCCACAACTCTATTGCCAAACCAGTGCTTGCCTATATCCTTTCTGAATCGGAATTTATCTAATTTAAAGCCATTTGTTCTAGTTATTTCGTTATTACTGAGCTTCAGAACATCTTCCATTTTACCCTTGTTAATCCCACTTACCCACTTGAACACCTCTATCATATCTCCCCTAACTCTACGCCTCTCTAATGAATGCAAGCCTAAGCTTTTCAGTCTTTCTTCATATGGAAGGTTTCTAATATTATGGATCATTTTTGTCATTCGTCTTTGTACTCTCTCCAAAGAATCTATGTCCATTCTATAATACCTGACCATTGTGGACCTGGTCTCACCCTCCTCTGTATATATACACCTTGGTTTGTATTTCTCTTTAGCCTGTACTCACCCCTGAAGATGTGAATTACACGAAAGCGCTTGGGAACTTCGTGTTTTCTTCTTTCCTTGTGGTTATCAGCATATACCTAGATCACGCGCACTTACAGTGATTTACTTGCATATATATATATATATATATATTTATATATATCTTGATAAAATCACACGGGAAAATGGAAACAACGGAGTACCTTAGCTTTCGTCTTTATTCAAGACATCTTCAGAGGCAACTGGATTACATGGACAGAGAGAGGCTTAAATATACAGGGTGACCTAAAAACATGAGGTCAGGTCATAATAATGACATCCACTAATCCCCACACCAACACACACGTAGAGGAGCTTAAGAGAAGGGAGATGACGTGACTAGACAGGTCAGGTCAGAAAAAAGGGACCCACAAAATAACTATCATACATCAAGATCAAAGGTTTTCAAAGCATTTTTAACCTTGGGCCACTGACAAATAAATTTATGTAACATAGTATCAGTTTGAACTGACCATCACTAAGGTTTATTGATTTAGATTTAATCAAACTAGCTTCAACCAGAAGTCTTTCTGTGACACAAGATGATTTGAATACTTCTAAGCTTTTTTCCCAAGCAATGGGGTGATTATTATTCCTAACATGAACGAACAAGGCACTGCTTTCAGATGCAGTTCTGATATTATACTTATGTTGTTTGATTCTGAGCTGCAGTGTACTCCAGTGTACTCCGTTGTTTCCATTTTCCCGTGTGATTTTATCAAGATTTATCTTATCCACATTTTCATTGTGGATTTACATGAAATATATATATATATATATATATATATATATATATATATATATATATATATATATATATATATATATATATATATATATATATATATATATATATATATATATATCTGCCTGAACTCACGGCCCACGAGCTCGTGGCCGTGTCGAATCCAGTGTTTATTGATTGTATGTAGTCGTGCTTTATTAATGAAATATATATATATATATATATATATATATATATATATATATATATATATATATATATATATATATATATATATATATATATATATATATATATATATATATATATATATATATATATATATATGTATATATATATATATATATATATATATATATATATATATATATATATATATATATATATATATATATATATACAAGTTTATTTTACAAAACGAAAGAAAATGAATTATATTACGAAGTCGCAGTAGAATTGTTAGTCTCTCTCTCAACTTAAAATCACCATAAATAAACCCCCACTCTTTTGAATACATTCCTTCTATTTGAGAGCAAAAAAAATGAGATCAAAACAAAACTAAAATGAGCGAAAAAATCTTCAGGCACAGAATAAGGCAAGATAATGAGGCAACTTCCGCATGAGTGACTGCTTAAAGGAAGGAGGAAGCATTTCTGGTGTTTATTCTCTCACTTTTTATCGTAAAGTTTCGTTTTACGACTCTGGGAGAAACAAAGAAATTTGTTCAAAGAGATGCACGCAAGAGAAGGCTCTGAGGGTAAACAACGATGACAAATCTATAGGGAAATTAGAAAAATATATCCACTTTTTTTTTTTATAATATGTCCCGCGAGGGGGCTAGTAGATTAGGCCCACCTTGCATCTTGTGCAAGGTAAAGCGCAAAAGCTCTTACAGCGCCCAACAGGGAAGCGTGCGGAGTTCAAGCTTGCCTTCGTGTCTCATAAGAACATAAGAATGGAGGAAACTACAGCGGGCGTATTGGCCCATACTGGGCCGTCCCATTTACACCCAACCCCTATTGCTCATATATCCATCCAACCTATGTTTGAAGCTATCCAGCGTATTCGAGTTACTGATGATATTTGGTAACTTGTTCCACTCGTCCACTTCTCTATTTCCAAACCAATGTTTACCTATTTCGCACCTAAATCGAAATTTGTCTAATTTAAAACCATTGTTACGAGTTCGCTCCTGGTTGGATAGTTTGAGTACCTTTGTAATGTCCCTTTGTTTAGCCCTAACTTCCATTTATACACCTCTCTCATATCGCCCCTCACTCTACGTCTCTCGAGGGAGTGCAAATTAAGATGCTTTAAGATGCAGACTTTGTTATGTATGGAAGCCCTGCGCATTTCATCGCAAATATGTCACTCATTATCTCTATCAAGATTAGGAGGTCTATATATTACTCCTGTGATTAATATTTCCCTTCCATCGATTAATTTTATCCAAATTGTTTTTGTATTCCGCTCAGTTTTTATTTCCTTATTTATTTCACACTTCAGTTTATCCCTGAAATAGATTGCTACTCCACCTCCTTTCCTAATCTGCCTATCGGTATGGAATAATTTGTAACCTGCAATTTGGTATTCTACAGGTAACTCACGTGAGTCTAAGTTTATCCATGTTTCAGTGAAATCTATTATATCGATTTTTTCGTTACATACCAACGCTCTGATTTCATTCATTTTGTTTCGCATACTCCTACTGCTTGCGTAGTAGACATTTAAGTTAGTCGTGTTCTGAATCCTCTCTTTGACGCGTTTAGGTTTTAACTCCCTGCTTAATTTAGTTTTGTCGTCATTCCTAGTACTATTTCTCTGTAACCTTTCACTTTGTTTCCCAGCTCCCACTGCAGTCTCCTCCACCCCTGTGCTCTTATGTTCCCCTGGGAGTTTAAAGACTTCGACATTTTTTTAACTGCCCTCTCGAGAGAGCCAGCCACGGTTGTCACCCCAGCCCAAGACAGATGTTTCCCATTCCGAGCATAAAGGTCCCTTCTGCCGTAAAAGTTGTCCCAGTGGGTGAGTCTCCACCCACTGATAATGACATTTTAGGTTAGTTTCATAGATAATCTTCAAAAACCAGGATCTATAATATAGGTTTGCATGGGATTAGGTGGTGGTCTGGTAATTTTTGGTATCATATCTAGCTGAGGGGCGGATCCCCCTGTACCACATAGGACTAATGGGTGAGTATTGTAGCTTTTATTTGTCATCTAAAACAAAGATTACAATTGGGTGAAGGGGGCTGGAAGGGGGAGCAGTGTCTCCTTGGTCCCAAAATACATCATCCAAGGCTAAGCACTAGAGACGAAAGATAGAATTAACGATGAGGCAAAAGTAACTGATTACAAACAACTGGTTCCCTTAACTCTTGATGAAACTTGATTACTAACATGTCAGCCAGGTATTTAAACTCCTAACTGTATCTAGGAAACAAAAGAACAATGACAAACATATTCCCAAATAAAATATCATGGTTATAGTTCACAGCCACCTTCCCGATGATACGATTCCATACTGCTGATCATGATTGGAGTAAATCAACAGCTTTTGACAATTAGTGTGACCAGAAGAAAACCTATCGAGCATACGTTCTCTTTAATCAGACTCATACTCTATTTCTTACTGGACGAGTATCAGCAGCGAGCTGCCTTACACTGAGTTTACTTTCGTTTTAATCATTTTTATAATTGGTGACAAAATTCTGTCAATTTACATTAGATTGTACATTCTCTTAAAAGTTTGATGAGTTCCAGCCAGTGCCTCTCTCCCTCACAGCCCTGTTGACCTGCCGAGAGAGAGAGAGAAGACGGGACGAAGGGGGGCAAAGAAAAGGAGGTGAAAGAGAAGAAGAACGCGGATGTATGAAAGGAGAAGGTAAAGTAGGAGGAGGACGACAAGGGAATGGAGTTGAGACAGAAAAGGAAAGGAAATGATAGTGTGAAGGGAGAAGGGAAGTTAAGAAGACACAACTTCATTAGTGGCTGTCTATAAACAGGTGATCTTTGTTTTTTGTTGTATTGAAGTTGTGCGGGAATTTAATACATAAACAAACTTGCAGGTGTATTTTCATTCTGGCTATATTGAGAAAATAGATTCAGAACGTACGCGTAAGAAAACATAGCGACCAATAAAACAAAAGTTCAAGAAATGAGTTATTTTTTGCATTATATTTTGTTTCCGTAACTTCGCCTCAGTAACTTGATAAACAAGTTCATTAGCGACAGTCGGTAAATGGCTGAATATTGCTATTTTTTGTGCTGACGTTGTACAGGAGCTTAAAATTATTATTTTTATTAAGTTTACAACATCAAAAATATTCGATGAAAGTCATCAACTCGTTAAATTTATTCATGAGCAGACAGAACGTGAACAAATATTATCCCTGCATAAATATTCAGATCAACTTAAAAGTAAAAATATATAAAAATACCGATGTGTGTTATTTACTTGTTTATTGAACTACAGTAATCGTAGACAGCGACTCTCCAATAACTGGATGTCAATACCCGCTCTTCCACCCTGTAACGTCACAACATGGCGGTCTAGTGTCGATATATTTACAGTTCGAAGGCGGTCAGTTTTAAACAGTTTGTCCTCGAGTCCAAAGCAGAGACTTGGAAATACTTCATCTAGCTGCTGCAGTAAATATATTACACTGCGTAGAGAAAAGAATAAAGATAGATAGATAGATGCAGATAAAGCACAGACACACACACACGCGGGTACAAATGGCTGCGACATACCCAGTTAGAGGAGGGACACACACACACACACACACACACACACACACACACACTCAGCATCTTTAGTTTGTTGTCTATAAATACCTTCATCAAGGATATAGGATTTCTTGAAGTGAAAATCGTGTCGATGTTGACGTTTATAAACCTCAGAAGAAAAATTTTCTACAACTCTTATAATAATCTTTTTTTTTTCTGTTTCTGTTTTTGTTTTTCTCTTTTACTCAGGAGTGTATAAAAGAATCTTAAAAAATCCTGCACTTGATTTTTTTTCTATTTAAAATGTCTCAAATAACCCCCCAAAAAGTATTCAAAAGTCAGGTTATCAGATTTATTTTGTACTTTTGCTGTGTTTTTTATCTCTATTTTCGCTGTTCGCTTTTTATTTTTATTATTAAAAACAAATCTTCAGACGTCTATATACCAGATTTTATAATTCTCCCAAGCGCAGGTAATGCCTAGGTGGACTCGAAGTAATCTTTTAGTTGCATTAGTTATCTTTTCATTGAATTTCCCTCACTAATGTTTCGTTCATCAAACACGCCATTGTTGTGTTTGCTTTCTAGGTTTGGTTTGTTTGTAGGTTGTTTTTGCTTATATCATCGAGGTTCTTTTCATTAAGGAGGCTTTTGTTGTATTTTGTTTGTTTAGTTAATTAAATTATTGCCTTGTCCACCAGCACGTCTTTCAATCTCACTCTCTCTCTCTCTCTAGGAACTTTAATTATTTTTTCATATGACCTTTACAGCTTTTCCCAATGTATGAGTTAACTTGTATGTGGTATGTCATAACCAGTGTGTGTCATAACCAGTGTGTTTGTCATAACCAGTGTATGTCATAAACAGTGTGTGGGTTAATGTAGAAATTGTAGATTTTTCTGGGTACTGAACGACGCCAGTGCAAAGACTTGTTGGTATTGAATTTTATATCACTCGAGTGGGAAAAATATGTGATGCTATAAAGTGTTCGTCATTAGGGAAATTTTATGGCAAGTTTCCGAAGAGGTTTTCATGTACTTGTTTTTAGATTATATATTAAAGTGGTGGTATCATACATCATTACTCTACCATAATTATGACAAAAAATGGTGTACTGTATGTCACTGATGCAATAGCATTTATTCAGAGGTGCCAAACTCGTGGAGCCAATAATTTTTGGCAACTTTAGTAAAGATATTTGGACAAGATATGAAAATAAAGCCTGCTAGCTGTATACTTATCCACTTTGTTGAAGATGGATCTGTTGAGAGCAAAGAGCATGAAGAGTGATGAACGCGTTAGGAGAGACAAAGGTAAAACTGCACGAGGTTATGTATCATCAGACAATGCCAGTGAACCAGTAGGGAATAATTTCCTTGCAAATCCCAAGAAGAAGGAGAACTTGCTGGACAATTTGTCAAGCTCTTGGATGTGAGAGATACTTTAGTCTCCCACATGACTTCATCATGGTACTTGAAATTAAGGCAGAGGCAGTTAGTGTTACAAATCTAGGTGTAAGAGTAGTAGACAAGTTGTACTGTCTTAAACATGAGAAGGCCGACACTCGAATCATTGCACACATAGCAAGTTGTAGAAATCCACGTGCTGTGATACAAACCACGGATGCTGACATCATCTTGTCAATTTATCACTTGCCTCGTTTAGGAAACCTATCATTGCCAGCTGGCAGTTGACTTATCCAATTATCTGTGTATACGTGTCGTCTGGCTGCATTTCTGTCAGCTACTCGTTCCAACGTGGGGAGAAGAGAGTTGCCAAAGTTGCCCTGCAATACACTGAACAAGGTTGTCTGTGGTGATGTTGTACAGGATGGGGATGATAATGATGTGCCTTAGTACCCTTTATGGAAAAGTTGGCTTCTCTTCACTACGCAAACTATGTGCACATTAATTTGCATAAAATAAGAGAGGCTCTCGCCCATTACCACCAACCGAAGACTCGTTCTATTTTCACCTAGTCAGAAGCCATTGCCAAATTAACTTGTATAAACAGGAGCACTTCTGTGACCCATCCCGTTTTGCACCAGAGGAGTATGTAAGGGTTGTCGCGAATGACAGAGTAATCCCCGTTAGTGCCTGTTAGTACAAAACTTGCAATAACCCAAAGTGTAACAGTGATCCTGAGAAATGTGGAAAATTACAAGCAATAGACAGTGATAATGTATAACGACACACGCTGACTGATAAATGCGATCTGAAGCTGCTCATTTTCATATGACATTTATTATCCCAGTGATCATGTTATACCAATATGTATTCAGCTTCACTGTAATGGTGACAAATATCTGAACCAAATTGTCACATTTCAAGCACAGTTTATGCTTTGTGACCTTATTTTTACCTATGTTGAAAAAAATTACCGTCAAAGTAGAGACAAACACACAAGAACAAGTAGTCACCGACACAACAAAGCTTTTAGTTTTAGTTTTTATTATATTTGAAGCTGTATTTTTTTTAGATATAATACACTGTGTTGCCTTTTACTTAAAAGCATGCGAAAATAGTCTTAGTAATTTTCTTTCATATTAAACATCGGAGGTAACTAAATGCCAAAATTATCCATTAGCTGCAAGCATAACTGAAATTATATATATATATATATATATATATATATATATATATATATATATATATATATATATATATATATATATATATATATATATATATATATATATATTTATATATGCAAGTAAATCAATGTGGGTGCGCGTGATCCAGGTATATGCTGATAACCACAAGGAAAGAAGAAAACACGAAGTTCCCAAGCGCTTTCGTGTAATTCACATCTTCAGGGGTGAGTAAGTCTGTGGTTATCAGCATATATATATATCCGGGTATTAAAATCCCTGTACTTGACAATACTGTAGCATCCGCTAAATTGGTCCTGATTCAACGTATATGTAATCATCAGTTGTGTTTAAATAAGTCTTTATGATTCTATATCACGTTTATTCAGCTCCTTGATATCTGGTGGTATGCAGTTAATGCAAGAATCAATTTCATGAAGGATTTGCGAGCAACTGCAATATTCAAACAATGAATGTAGCTATATTTGCTAATGTTATTTCCATTGATTATTTTTAATTACTGTAGGATACTGTGTCTTTCTATTCAGATTATACATGCATCTATTGCATGAAACCACTGTATATTACTTTATTTGCAATTATTGTTGCAAATTGTTGTATGCAGCTTTGTTATGCTGAACGGTTATTGGGCGGAATGTAGCTTGTTGCAGGCAGCTATTACATGTTGCAAATACAGATAATTATTCTTTACAGCTATAGTGTAAGGCCAGAGTATGCAACCTCTACACTGGGCGCCCCCCGCTACACCACACCACTAATTGTTCTCTGTTGTTGGTGTTTTGTGTTGCGTCACTCAGTTGTTGAGGCTTAGTGGTGATTATGTTACTACAGGCGGCGGGTTTACACACGCCTGCTGGAGGAGGAAGAGAAACAGAGACAGTAAAATATTTACGTATTTATGAGGATGTATGTATGTACAGTATGTATGTATGTATGTATGTATGTATGTATGTATGTATGTATGTATGTATGTATGTAATAATAATAATAATAATAACAATAATAATTAGCGGTTTATTGAAAAAGTTCAGCAGCCCGAAGGCTGAAAATATACAATGGACATAAATGACTTATTACATACATTGGTGGTTTAAGAAAAGCCTTCACTAGAGAAAGGTAAAGGAACATACCTGTACAGTGAACATACAGATTAATGTAGGTGTTGAACAGTAAACACGTAGTAAAGTAACTCCCTCCCAGATGGTGTTAGGAGGGACCTCACGTGGTGTATTAGTTCCCTCAGATGGTGTTATGAGGAACATGGCGAGGTGTAGTAATTCCCTAACAGATGGTGTTATGAAGGACCTCACGTGGTATAGTAATTCCCTCACAGATGGTGTTATGAGGGACCTCACGTGGTGTAGTAGTTCCCTCACACATGGTGTTATGAAGGGCATCCCGTGGTGTAGTAATTCCCTAACAGATGGTGTTATGAGGGACCTGACGTGTTGTAGTAATTCCCTCACAGATGGTTTTATGAAGGGCATCCCATGGTGTAGTAATTCCTTCAACAGATGGTGTTATGAGGGGCCTAACGTGGTGTAGTGATTCCCTCACGGATCATGTTATGAGGGGCCTAACGTGGTGTAGTAATTCCCTCACAAATGGTGAGGTGTGGTCCCAAGCCTTCCTATCGTAGACGGATTAACACATCGCTGAATGTTGTTGTTGGGTCTCACGGGCAGTTATCACTGGGTACCTGGAACCTCACTGTGTGAAGGTTAACTTTGGGTAAAACTCGGCTGTTACCGTTGAGTTGTTCTAACTGACTTAAGCACTGTTCACCACTGTTCACCTCTGATCACCACTGGTTCCAATCCTTACCTAAATGAAATTGTAACTTCTGGTGAGAAGTTTTTAATATTATGGTGGGGAGGAGGGTTCAGGGGAGGGAGTTGGCATGGGCCAACTTAACAGTTGACCTGGCTGCTCCCAGAGGAGCGCAAGGTACGTCTTGACCCTTCGGTGGTCAAGGATCTATGTAATAATAATAATAATAATAATAATAATAATAATAATAATAAACGGTTTATCAATAGAGTTGCAGCCGGTGGCTGAAAATATACAGACTTACATTTGATTTAGACATAATGTTATAATATGGATTGAATACATTTACAGGGCTGTACAGTACATAAATTAGGAGTTGTTTATAAGTTTAACAATAGATGGGATGGTGCTGTTCTTATATCTATCGGTGCGGGCGTAGTGGTGGACTGCGCTGGGTGGGTGGGGGGTTGTCGGTGGCAGGAGGTAGCCATGACGAGGGTGGTGCATTAGTCCACGGCCAAACCTTTCCAGTGCTTGGTGGTGGAGGTCACTGAGGGATGGAATTTCCAGGGTGGAGAGAGCGTTGGTGTAGCCGGAGTATTCTGAGCCGAGCAGGATTCTGCAGGCCCTTTTCTGTACCTTCTCTAGCTGACGTTATTGGGTGGAGTTGAGAGAAGACGTGTGTGTGTGTGTGTGTGTGTGTAATAATAATAATAAAAATAATAATTAATGGTTTATTGAAAAAAGTTCTGCAGCCTGAAGGCTGAAATTATACATTAGACAAAAATTACTTATTACATAGAAAGACATGGGGTGGGTGGGTCGCTTAACAAAAGCTTCCATTACTGAAAGGAGAAGGAACATGAAATGAACATATAAATTATTATAGTGTGTAGCTGATGGCCCGGGCTGGTATCTTGCCATACTGTGTGAGTAACATAGGCCTCGTGCTGCAGTAACTCGTCCGTAGGTGTTGAAATGAAGGACCTGATGGGGTCATGGAGACACCGAGTGGAGTGGTGTTCAAGTGGTGCAGTAACTCGTCCGTGGGTGTTGATATGAAGGTCTTCACGTGGTCATGGAGATACTGGGTGGTGTGGTGTTCACGTGGTGCAATAACTCGTCTGTAGGTGTTGATATGAAAGACCTCACGTGCTCCTGGAGACACCTTGGGTGTGGGGTGGTGTCTCAGTATATCACTCTCTGCTAGGTGGTGTTGTGTTATCTCGTACTCAGGTGTGAAGCCGACCCGCTGTTGTTCCCAGGGTGGACTGATTAGCACCTCCTGGTCAGAAGGTTGTGGTCAGTTCCCAGGGGTGCTTATCCCACTGGTGGGTCATGGCTCTCACTGGTACTGTCTAGTGCTGAATTCACTGGCTTAAACTCCGTTCATCACTGTTCATCACTGTTCAACACATATCCCACTTCATTCCGAAACGAAATTGTCACTTTTGATTTTGTTGATATCCCGGTGGTGAGGATGGGTCGGGGAGAGTGACTTAAGGAATAGCCGAACATGTCCAAGGGGGCCCGCTGCTCAGCAGGAGCAGTGCTTGAATAGGTCTTGACCCTTCGGTGGTCAAGGATGTGTGTGTGTGTGTGTGTGTGTGTGTGTGTGTGTGTGTGTGTGTGTGTGTGTGTGTGGAAAGTTTATCCTGGGCAGAGAGACAGAAAGACAGTGAGAACGAACACTCGCAGCTCTATTAACCTCTTTTTGTTTCTTGTACACACAAATATATCCAATGTCAGAGAACAAAAAATCTAAGCTGTAATCTTCGTTTGATTAGGTTAGGGTAGTTTACCCTAAAGAACCTAACTGAACCAAACCAATAGCTTAACTTAACTAACTTAATCTAACCATCCAAGGATCTATAATTCTGTCAGGATCCTCTCCCCAAGACCTACAGCAACTTCGTGATATATACCTCCATCAGTATCCACACCTTCCCCAGGATCTTCTTGGAGTTGGTTAACAGAAATACACATCGCAACAAAGCCTAATAACAGTATCTTGCATGATACATCATATCCAGAATGAGTGTGTCAGCAACAGAGGCCATCAAACTTGTCCTAATCTAGCGGGAAGATTAAATCACCTGTCATTTATTCGAAAATTGTCCAAATTAATGGTTTATCTCCACCAATGCCAGTCACACCTTGAATTGGATACAAAATTAATATGTTAACACCCGCTTTGCTTTGTCGATTTTATTATTATTGGATTTGTTTATTAATTGTTCTCGAACATTGACGAAAGAGTGTTGAACAGGCTATCGTAGGACCGACCGATCGTTCTGTTAAGCTTACTGGTACGAAATACCATCATGGGGCAGGTTTAAGCTGACTTTTACAAGCTACCATAATAGAAGTACTTCACCTTGTGGGATATTAAGCTCATTCACTCAAGTACAGGACAACAGAGCAGGTGAAGGAGGCGAAAGAGGAACAAAAAACAGAGCTATCATCCGAAGCGAATCAAGAACAGAGCGAGAAAGGAAGAGAGAGAGAGAGAGAGAGAGAGAGAGATTCTGTGTTTCCTCAGCCAACCTTGATGCAGGAGACGGAGGGGTTGGAATAGATGAATATAGAAGGGAGAGAGGCAGCAAGTGAGGGAGGAAAGAACACCAAGAAATATGAAGGAAGATAGAGAGAGAGAGAGAGAGAGAGAGAGATCAATAAAAGAAGTTTGGTTGGTCAAGAAAGAGGGGGAAAGCATGATTGAAATATCGCAGATGTGTTACGGAGAGAGAGACGAAGGAGAGAAGGTGAGGGCAAAGAGGGGTGTAAAAGATGAGGGAAAAGATAATAGATACGAGGGAGAGGGAGAAAGAGGAGTAGGTGATGGATGAGCTTATGTAAGCAATGAAATAAGGAGAGAGACGTGTGATCAAGAGAAATAATAGAGATGATGATGATAATAATAATAATAATAATAATAATAATAATAATAATAATAATAATAATAATAATAATACAGGTGATAATAATAATTATATAATATACAACAACAACCCTGAAAATTACGAAACAATAAATAACATATATACAAACTCACAAACATTATGCAATATACATCACCATGGACCATCACTAGAATTACTAAAATATACATAAATACTGTATATATACTGTCTATACATAGATACAGTATACAGTATAATTTTTCATCAATTCAATTTTTTCGGTGACTGATTCCGAAAAAATATATATTTGGGCTCCCTGCATAATTAATCCAATCATAAAAAGCGATTCGCTTGTGTAAATCATTCAGGTGATGTGAATCTTTTATATGCATTCGTCGGATCACCAAATGTATTTGTGCTCATAAATTGTTGGGAAACTGGTTCACATTTTGTTTAAGCGTCTGTAGTGTATTCATGTATTTAATACAGTGTTCATTGAGTGGGTAGTAGGGGATGTGTGTGTATTCATAGACATAATAATATTCGTTCAATACATTTACAGGGCTATAAGGTAACTAAATCAGGAGTTGTTTATTATTTTAACAATAGATAGGATGGTGAGGTTCTTATATCTATCAGTGCGGGCTCTTATGGGCTGAATTTTGTTGTAGTGGCGGACTGCCCGAGGTGGGCCGGGGACTGCAAGTGGCAGTAGGTGGCGATGCCAAGGATGGTGCGGTAGTCTACTGCCAAACCCTGCTAGTGCGTGATGGTGGAGGTCACTGAGGGATGGCATTTTCAGGGTGGGGAGAGCGTTGTTGTAGCCGGAGTAGTATGCGCCGAGCATGATTCTGCAGGCCCTCTTCTGTACCTTCTCTAACTGACATTGTTGGGTAGAGTTGAGAGAAAACGACCAGGCTGGTGACACGTACGTTAATTTGGAGAGAATAAATGCTTTGTGGGTGCCCCAAGTGACCTGAGTCGTCGTAGCATGTACAGTCGGTACGAGGCTACCTTGATTGTGTTGTTTAGATGGGCCTTCCAGTCCAGTTTGTGGTCTATAGTTACACCCAGGAGTTTGGCAGACTGCACTAACTGGAGAGAATGGGCACCCACTGTAACTGCTGGAGCTTGCACTGGAGTGGTGGCGGTGTTGATGCACGACTACGGTTTTGGTGTGATTGATGGTGACCTTGTTCTCCGTAGTCCATGCCTGTAGCCTTTCCAGGGTGCCTTGTAGCGATGAGTAGTCCGGTGAGGTGTTGTCCACTGTAACCCCCACAGTGTAGTCATCCATGTACTTCCACCTGTGAGGAGTGTCAGATAGAGAGTCTTTGATCAGGATTAGGAAGTACAGAGGTCCTATCTTGGTCCCCTGAGGAACACCGCAGGTGTGGTGTTCGAATGTGGAGACAGAACCCTGGTACCCCACTGCCTGACAACGCTCACTCAGGAAATCAATGAGCCATGAGACCAGGTTGGTGGGCAGCCCTAGTGCAATGGCCTTGTTGATAACAGTGCAGTGATCAGCAAGGTCAAAAGCCTTCCTGAAGTCAGCAAGGGAAACGGCCAGTGATGTCTTACGTTTCTCCAGGTTTTTGTGCAGAAAATCCAGGAGACTAGCTAATCAGTGTGATGTAGAAGTCTTCATATTGCCAAATTGCTGTGGATCAATTGACTGATGAATACTAACAAATGACCATTCAAAAATAAAGTCTTCACAAAGTAGACTGGGTATTGGGGTAATAGCAACTAGCCTGAAGTCACTAGGGGATTGTGGGGTGGGGTCCTTGGGGATAGGTGTGACAAATGTGGTTTTCCATTCATTAGGGCATTTGGTTTGTCTGAGGGATGCATGAATAATGAAACAGAGGGGGGTTGCAAGTTCGACTGCAAACTCCTTGTAAATTTTTATTGGGAGGTCAATTGGGGTTGTAGAGCGTTTGGATTTAAATTTCAAGAGTCTGTTGGCAGTTTAAAATGGTTGGACACTGGGAGGGGGAAGGGGGAAGGTAAGTAGGCCGGAAGGAGAGTGAGGTTAAGACTGGGTAGGGTATGACATATGGTAGCAAAGTGGTTATTAATTGTCTTAGCTGCCTCCTAATTCACTAGGTAAATGAGAGATAAAAGGAAATGTGGGAGACCTTAGACTACCACTGACCGATGCCGACCTCCTTGAGGCTGTGTGTATATAAGACTCAGATTCTCTTTCAGCCTGCCCCTGGTTCAGCCTCACCTCCACCATCCAACAACCTTAACGATACTACCTTCTCTAATGATACCCACTTTCAGTATCTAGATCTCCCACCTGTCTAACACCGCGGACATCGATGAAGAGATTCAACATCGGATCAGATGTGCATTTCAAGCTTTTGGCAGATTGCGTACCCGTGTCTTCATCTGTAGGGAGCTGAAGTTACGTACAGAGTTGCACGATACCAAGCAGTGGTCCTTCCTACCCTTTTATATGGTAGCGAGGCGTGGGTCACATACAGGAGGCACCTCAAGGTACTTGAAAACTTTCATGAACGGAGTCTACGCTCCATCCTCCGAGTTTGCTGGGAAGACAAGAGAACACATGCCAGTATTCTCGCTGATACCAACTGTAGGAGCATCGAGGCTACCATTATCCATGACCAACTACGTTGGACTGGCCATGTTACCTGCATGGACGACAGCAGACTGCCAAAGCAGCTACTTTACAGTCACCTAACGAATAGTAAACGTAACGTTGGTGGACAACTGAAAAGGTATAAGGATAATCCTAGGACAAACCTGAAAATGTGCCAAATCGACCCCCTCTCCTGGGAGACAATTACTCCACACAGTAACGCTTCTAGGAGCACCACACGAGAAGGAATCAATACTTTCGAGTTAGCCCGACTGCATACCGATGCAGACAAGTACAAACTCCGGAAAGACGCTGCCGTCGCTCCTCCTGCACTAGATGTAGCATTCCACACCTGCAACATCTGTGGACGACCCTGCCGGTCCCGTATAGGCCTCTCAAGTCACCTCAGAGCTCACCAACCAAGGTGATATCCTTAATAACTCATATTATTTTAGCATAGCTGGATGATCGTCACACTCGATTCCGAGAGACAATAAAGAAATAATAATAGTATTAGTATTAGTGTGTGTGTGTGTGTGTGTGTGTGTGTGTGTGTGAGGTAGTACAGGCTTGCTTGTGTGTGTAATTGAAGGACTCAGGTGAAGCATTGCACTCCAGTCTACTTTTCGCCACACTAGTAACATGGTACCATAAGGAGGATAGAGGTGCCCATGGGAGGGTCACACACCTTGTCGCACCTCAACGATGTAACAGTAATAGAAATTCAAACTGCAAAACATGTCCTAATTTTTATGAAAGTTCCTTTTCGAGTTCTGCTGGCATCCTCGCTCTGCTCATTTTCACTTCTTCATTTGCAACCTTCCTCCCTTACAATCATACACCACACACCTGTTGGAACGCAAATAACCCGCGTTGCCATAGTTACAATAGAAACCTGATTGAGGGTGACAGCTTTGGCCTGGTGAATTCTATCATATCTATTTTCTACCAGGGATGTGCGGATATGTACCGTAATCAGTGTTTGACACTTGTGTCATACATGAATTTTTCAATCAGTTGTCATTTCAGACATTATATTCTTTGGAACCAGCATGAAGGTCAAAATAAGTGTTGAATATGTTTCTAAATAAAAGATGTGCGGTCACCACAGATCATTTATAGATAATATATATTAACTTAAGCTTTAATTGAATATTGTATTTATTCACGGATATTATTAATGTAGGTAGAAGGGCACCTGCCTACACTTTCCTCACTGCTCCTCCCCCCCCCCCGTCTCCCCACTTCCTCTTTACGTCACTTCATCTCGCCATACCACCGTCCACTTGGCAAAAGATACGAGCTAATAACAGTCTGATCAGTGCATTTCGTATTAAATATATAAACATTCCACAATTCATCACATTGAGATATTTATTTATTATTATTTTTTTTTACTTTGATTCCATAGTATGTTTACTATTCCGAGTTTCCCTCTCTCGAATGTAAATGAATACAGCGCTGCCACACTGCACAAAATCTGACGAGCCCCTGTACACACACACAAGTGAAGGGGACTGTGTATTTGTGTTTATGTATGTGTGTATGTGTACGTGTGTGTGTGTATGTGTGTGTGTGTGCGTGCGTGCGTGTGTGTGTCTGTGTGTATGTGTGTATGTGTGTATGTGTGTTTGAGTTTGTATAACTTAACTAACCTTAAGTAGAGGGGAGGTAAGTAAGAAAAAGAAACGAGAGAAGGTAGAAACAATAAATGTAGTAGAACAGTGCCTCAGCGGCAGATGAAACCATACCTCGGGTCATTACCATTGAGCTTATTCCACACGTAAGGCAGATGTAGTATCGGTTCAGCGTAGCACCGTATTGCCCCCCTCCCTCGCTCTCTCATGGTCATATGGGTGGTTTCTTGGTTTCTATGAGGTCGTTTATTTTTTTTATTTTTTTTTTTATTGGGCACTCCCCTACATCCTTGTGTAAGGTGAAGCGCAGAAACGTTTACAGTGCCCAACAGGGAAGCATGCTAAGTTCATGCTTGCCTTTATGTCTCATGAGTTAAGGGCGTAGAAGCCTGAAGAGTCAAGGGCGTGGAAGCCTGAAAAGTCAGTGGTTTATGTTATCAAGTCATTGGAAGCTCCAACAACTTCCTAAATGCGATTTCGCAACTTTCGACTTACAACAGGTGCCTACTTTACTGCTAGGTGAACAGGGACGAATGGGAGCTAGGAAGTAAGTCCAAACAACTTCCACCGGCCCGGGAATCGAACCCGTGACATCTTGCTTGCTATGAGGTCGTTGTGCAAGAAGTCTTATCAAGTGGATTCCCTAACAAAATACTGACTCACAATATAAGGAAATATAGCCTTCAAGGGGGAGTATCTAAATTTATTTTGGACATTTTAGAAGATGGCTATGTTCCGTGTTGATTTAATGACAGAATTTTAACCAGTTCGACAAATATGTGTTTTATCGAGTGATTCATATTTCGTAAAGTGAAAAATGTGATAAGATGGGTTAAAATCGAGCCAGAATATTACCCAATCTGTCTAGTATGTGTAATCTAGCGACTCAAATTTTGTCAAGTGAAGAATGAGATGTTGCTGGTTAAAATTTATTCGCGAGTTGAACAGTAAACCATTCTATCGAATTTAATATCTGGCAAATAAAATATGCTACACAGTGTAGTTACATGTTTTTGTTTTTATGTCTTTTCAGAAGGTTCTATTTGTCAACTCTGATTCAAAGGTAAAATGTTAACCATTGTGTCACGAATTTTAAATCCAGTGACACGATTTTCTTGACGAAATTAATGTATCTAAGTACGTTGCCGACGTGCAGTACTTTTCAATGGACCAGATACCGATATGTTAGAAAAATATAACGAATAGAGTCTTTACACCATTTTCCTTGTAAGTAGAGAACGCATTCCTAGCCTAATCTAACTTTACCTAAACCACCATAGGATAATTTTAGGTTAGTGGTTTGGTTGGTTCCATACCAACTGAATAATAAAAAAATATATATAATTTCAGTCATACCTCCAGTAAAGATGGAAAGTGGTTTCATATAGTATTTGAACTAGTGAGAATCAATCCCCCCTACAAGAAAGACTGGATGGAAGAACCTCTGAAAACCTGCACCAGTCACAACGCCTCGATACATTCCCCTTCCCGTGATGAGTTTTCATTGAGTTGGTGAGGAAACTAAGGAACTCTTTTACCAGAAGTGTGATTGATCTGAGGAGCGTCTGGTAAGGTGCCTGAATCAACACACACATACACTCAAAACACACACAGTGGCAGTCCGCCACTACAAAAAAATTCAGCCCATAAGAGCCCGCACCAATAGAAATAAGAACAGCACCATCCCATCTATTGTTAAAATAATAAACAACTCCTGATTTATGTACTGTACAGCCCTGTAAATGTATTCAATGCATATTATATCATTATGTCTAGATCAAATGTAAGTCTGTATATTTTCAGCCACCGGCTGCAACTCTATTAATAAACCGTTTATTATTATTATTATTATTATTATTATTATTATTATTATTATTATTATTATTATTATTATTATTATTATTATTATTATTATTATTATTATTATTATTATTATTATTATTATTATTATTATTATTATTATTATTATTATTATTATTATTATTATTATTATTATTATTATTATTATTATTATTATTATTATTATTATTATTATTATTATTATTATTATTATTATTATTATTATTATTACACACACACACACATACCGACCTACCCCTGACTCTGCCATGCGGTGTTTCGGACATTGGGTGATCCGATATTCTTGGACTGAAGTGATCACGGTAGACTATGTGTAGAACAATTGGGATAATTACCTGGACATTATCACCAAAGCCTACCACCACTTCTTTCCAGCCAAGATACTGAGGATCCACCACAATGATGTCTCGTGGATTACACCCCGTATCAAAAGACTAATTGAGCAGCGCAACAAGGCATACTACACCAACAACCGCCTGTACAAAAGTCTACGTAACCAGGACATCAGGGAAATCAAGTCAGCCAAGAAGTCTTATTATCCCAGGAAAGTGCACGGTCTCACGGAGGTCGGCAACAGTCAGCGGTACTCTAAGGTAAAAGATCTCTGTGGTCTTAACCGTCAGTCTCCCACATTTCCTTTTATCTCTCATTTACCTAGTAAGGAGGCAGCTGAGACAATTAATAACCACTTTGCTACCATATTAGGGTGTGTCATAGGAGGGAAGATCAGCTAAAACTAATGGCCCATCACTTTTTTGGTAGATTTTAGTGTATATAAACAGACAATAATTTCAGTTTCAATATTTTGCAACCTTTTGCTAGGTAAATTTTAGCGTGAAATTTATCGAAAATCTAACGTACAGCTGCATTAGTGCATTACAATTAAATAGTGAACATTGCTTTCTGACTTCATTCTTTAACAACCCAACTAATAATATTTTTTTCTGTTTCAGATTCTGATGCATTTATAAGTTGATAATATTTGCGATGGCTGCTTGTGTCAGGACGAGGAACCAAAAATCCAGCCATCTCAGTCACTATCTTGGGTCTGGGAGAGAGCTCCTGAAGTCGGAGTTGCCTACATTGAGAGATGCTTTGAGATACGGTGTTTTAATCAGGCAAATCAGTGAAAAGAACCAAAGAACTTACACAAACAAAGACATTGCCAGTGATATGACCAAAGCTGTCTTGGCACAGTACACTCTGGCTAACGCTCAGTTCAAGCCTCCAGTCATAACAAGTCAGAAGAAGATTAGTGAGAGACTGCTAGCCAGTTGGGAAAAGGCAAGAGATATCTCTCTTGGGAGAGGAAAACTTGCAGTTAAGGACAGCTTTGCCAAGCAACTGGACCAGTTATTTGACATAATTACTTGCAAGTGCCCAATTGTTCTCTGTCCTGAGTTTGGATGCGATCGTGACTGTAAATCCGAGGCCCACATCTCCTGTATTTGCAAGCGTGAACTGCAGATTCCTGTGATCGAACTGGCATTTGTCAAAGCACAGAGAGAGAAGACTGGCAGTATAGGGGCTCTCATGATTTCTAGCCAAGATATTCCGGAGTCCAAGAGACAGGAGGCTGCCACAGAGAGACAGAAGAGGAGAAGAGTTGCCGAGGAAAAGAGACTTGAGAAGGCCGAGGGTGAGGTAAAAAAGGCCGATGATTGGAGTCAAGCTGATTCAGAGTTTAATGACTTCCCCATGGCTGATCCGAGTGCTGACCAGGAGAATGGTGACTTTGTCCCTAACCCAGAAAATAATGATCCCAAACCTTCCAGGCATAACATTCGAAATAGGAAAGATATCCCGAGCATAGCTCTGGCCAGCATGCGACACCACACTGGTCTCAGAGAAACTGCAGAGATAGCAACAGCTGCCTGGATTGACGGTGGTTTGATAACACCTGATGATGTTCACCTGGTGATAGATCATAACAAAGTAAGGAGAGCTGAGGAGAAACTTGTCAGTAACCTTGAAGAGGAGTTTGATAAGGGGATAAGAGAAAATGGAATCAATTGTTTGTTCTTTGATGGGAGAAGGGATGACACTAAAGTGTTCATGAAAGTTGGAGATTCTGACAAGTTGTTCCCTGCCATGGTGAAGGAGGAACACTACTCCTGCTGCAGTGAACCAGGAGGGAAGTATTTGTGGCATTTCACTCCAGAGAAAGATGACATCAGGAAACCAGCTGAGATAGTGGCAGATAACATTGTGAACTGGCTCAGAGAGAGGAACGTAGACCAGACCCTGCAGGCCATTGGAGGGGACAGCACCAACACGAACACAGGGTGGCAAGGGGGGGTCATACAGTGGATAGAGCGGAAGATTGGGAGGAAGCTGGTCTGGATTGTTTGTGACCTCCACACCAACGAGTTGCCACTCAGACATCTGATCCAGGAGCTGGATGGCAAGACTCTTTCAAACAACAGATGGTCTGGTCCTCTTGGCAAGATGCTGGACTCTGCCACTGAGTTAGAAATAAATCCAAGCTTTGAAAAAATCACAGTTGGCCCTCCACTCGTTGAGCTTGCACATACTGTCATTGACGACCTGAGTACTGACAAGTACTATGGTTACATGATTTGCAGTGCCATCAAAACTGGGGTCATGCCTGATAGACTTGCTTACCTGCAGATAGGTCCAGTCTCACATTCTAGGTGGCTCACAACGGCTCTCAGGTTCTGCAGAATTTGGGTCGCTCATCATAAACTGAAATGGAACCAGCTTCACAACCTGAGACTTATTGTCCAATTCATCGTGAGTGTCTACTTGCCAAATTGGTTCAACACCAAGGTCAAGTCATCGTTCTCCGAAGGTCCGAGGCATGTTCTCTTCCAGCTTGAGTTCCTGAGGAGTCAGCCAAGGAAGGTTGTTCAGATTGTGGAGCAGACTGTGAGGAGATCTTCCTGGTATGCTCATCCCGAGACAGTTCTGCAGACAATGCTCTGCAGTAAGGATGAGGAGGAGAGAAGAGTGGCAGTCAAAAACATCTTGGATATGAGACTTATGAGAAGATCTGGGCATGACGAATCAGTTGGTGACGATTCCTTCAGGGTCAGGAAGACTCCTGAAGTCAATCTAGGTGCCAAGACCCTCACTGATCTCATAGATCTGGATAACATCCAGGCTGGCAGTGAGCCCCCTGTTACCTGCAGCCTCACCAATGTTCAAGTCAGAGCTTTCCTGGACAACCCCATGCATGTCCCTGCCTGGCCCTCGCACACCCAGAGTATAGAGCGTTGTGTACAGCAAGTGAGCGAGGCCAGCAGTCACGTGTACAGCCAGGAGAGGAGGGAAGGCTACATCCGAGCTCAGGTGGTCAGCAGGGAGGTGACGAGTAGAAACAGAAGCAAGAAAGACATGTTCTCTATGGTGTGCAGCAACACCGGGTCGTAGTAGTAAAACCGGTTTTTGTATTTGATGATTTTGTTTTCTAAAGGAATATTAAATTTAATAAATGTGTCAAGATCATTCGTTTCACTATTCTGGATCATTTTCATCTTAATAAATTAACCTGATACATTTACTTTACTTTAAATAAGCTATTTAGTGGTGTTGGTAAAAGGGTGGGAATACTGAATTTTCATAAGATTTCAAGTTAAAATTTACCTAGCAAAAAATAAAAACTTTTCAAATCTGAAGATATCACATGATTCTGCACATAGAACTACATGATTAATACCATGGGCCGATTTTTCAAACTGAAAAAAAAAAATTCGCCTCCGTATGACACACCCTACTACCATATATCATACCCTACATGGTCTTGACCTCACTCTCCTACCGGCCTACTTACCTTCCCCCTCCCCCCCTCCCAGTGTCCAACCATTTTAAACTGCCAACAGACTCTTGAAATTTAAATCCAAACGCTCTACAACCCCAATTGACCTCCCAATAAAAATTTACAAGGAGTTTGCAGTCGAACTTGCAACCCCCCACTGTTCCATTATTAATGCATCCCTCAGACAAAGTAAATGCCCTAATGAATGGAAAACCGCATTTGCCACCTCTATCCCCAAGGTCCCCACCCCACACTCCACTAGTGACCTCAGGCCAGTTGCCATTACCCGTATACCCAGTCTACTCTGGGAAGACTTTGCTTTTGGATGGTCATTTGCTAGAATTTATCAGTCAATTGATCCACAGCAATTTGGCAATATGAGGACCTCCTCTACATCACACTGCTTAGTTAGCTTCCTGGATTTTCTGCACAAAAACCTGGAGAAACGTAAGACATCACTGGCCGTTTCCCTTGCTGACTTCAGGAAGGCTTTTGACCTTGCTGATCACTGCACTGTTATCAACAAGGCCATTGCATTTGGGCTGCCCACCAACCTGGTCTCATGGCTCACTGATTTCCTGAGTGAGCATTGTCAGGCAGTGAGGTACCAGGGTTCAGCCTCCACATTCGATCACCTCACCTGAGGCATTCCCCAGGGGACCAAGATGGGACCACTATGCTTCCTAATCCTGATCAACGACGCTCTATCGGACACTCCTCAGAGGTGGAAGTACGTGGAAGACTGCACTGTGGGGGTTACATTGGACAACACCTCACCAGACTACTCATCGCTACAAGGCACCCTGGACAGGATACAGGCATGTGCTACAGAGAACAAGGTCACCATCAATCACACCAAAACCGTAGTCATGCACATCAACACCGCCACCACTCCAGTGCAAGCTCCAGCAGTTACAGTGGGTGCCCTTTTACAGTCTGCCAAACTCCTGGGTGTAACTATAGACAACAAACTGAAATGGAAGGCCCATGTAAACAACACTATCAAGGTAGCCTCGTAACGACTCTGCATGCTACGACGACTCAGGTCACTCGGGGCACCCACGCCAGAGCTGAGAACTATCTACTACGCATCTATACTCCACAAATTAACGTATGCGTCACCAGCCTGGTCATCTTCTCTCAAATCTACCCAACATCGTCAGCTAGAGAAGGTACAGAAGAGGGCCTGCAGAATCATGCTAGGCACGGACTACTCCGGCTACAACAACGCTCTCCACCCTGGAAATGCCTTCCCTCAGTGACCTCCACCACCATCACGCACTAGCAGGGTTTGGTAGTGGACTACTGCACCATCCTCGTCATCGCTACTTACTACCACCTGCAGGCCACTGCCCACCTCGCGCAGGCCGCCACTACAACAAAATTCAGCCCATAAGAGCCCGCGCTGATAGATATAAGAATAGCACCATCCCATCTAGTGTTAAAATAATAAACAGCTCCTGATTTATGTACTGTACAGCCCTGTAAATGTATTGAACGTATATTATTATGTCTAAATCACATGTAAGTTCGTATATTTTCTGCCACCGACTGCAACTCTTATAATAAACCGTTTATTATTATTATTATTATTATTATTATTATTGTTATTATTATTAAACATACAAAAGATGAGGATATTGTTTCTTTTGTTGTTTCCATTCTCTTAAAGCTTTTGTTTTACTTCATTGATTTCTATGACAATGTCAAGTAAGCTGGAGACTCGTATTACTCTAAATTACCGATTTCTCTGTGTATATTACACACACTCATTAAATTTGGTCAATATTAAAAAACACCACAAGGACAACCGCTAAAGACATGTTCACTGACTCAATTGTAACCAAAAATGACAGCATAACCAATTAAACCTAGCCTGATAAAAATACCCTAAATTTTTTCTTGAATACTGTTCGTTTTTTCTTTCCTCTCTTAGTTTGTTATAAATAAATGTACTACCTGTAATAATACGTTCAACTCGTAATTAATACCGACAGTGAAATAAACTTATTTATCTTCGTGAGATCTTTTCGCGGTAATCTTTCCTTCTTCTATTTTGCCTCTTGTTCCACCTATAATCTGCCCAGGGTAAGGATTTCCAATAGGTTTATCATCGAGATTAACAAATAGAAAAATTCGTTATTTTATTTTATTTAGTTCGTCAATACGAGAGTCATGTAACTTGTGTACGCAAAGTTTGATATTTATATTCATTACGAGTCTTTGGGTGGAAAACTGTGTTGTATTATAGTGAGGTATGATGGAGATAGTGAGGTATGCTAGAGGTAGTGTGGTATGCTGGATGTAATATCATTATTTAAAGAATATCATTGGCCAAAGAAAGGCTATAGGTAGAAGGATAAATCGTGGCGAAATTATTTAAAGAACATCATTGGCCAAAGGAAGGCTATAGGTAGAAGGATAAATCGTGGCGAAATTTACCTCCGGGATTATTGTAAGGGTTAAAACCGAGATAAGGAAAGCCAAGAGGAATAATGAGGTAAGAATAGCAAGGGAGGCGAAGACAAACCCCAAAGGATTCTATCAAATGTATCAAACTAAAACACGAGAAAAGATTGGACCAATACGGTCAGATACCGGCGAGCTCACTGATAACGACAGAGAAATGAGCAATAATTTGAATAAATATTTTTCAACATTTTTCACCACCGAAAATTTAAACATGATACCCGAGGCACCGACTCTATTCAGAGATAGTGAAGAAAACAAATTAAGCGAGATACTAGTGACTAGTAACGATGTTAGTAAGCAAATAGACAAACTAAAGCCTAATAAGTCACCTGGTCCCGATGAGATATTTGCCAGAGTATTAAGGAATGTAAGAAAGAGCTTAGTATGCCCTTAGCAAAGTTGTTTAACATGTCCTTAAAAACAGGTGTAGTACCAGAATCCTGGAGGATAGCGAATGTAATACCGATTTTCAAGAAGGGGGATAGATCACTATCCTCTAACTACCACCCAATCAGTCTAACATCAATAGTAGGCAAATTAGTGGAAGCACTCATTTCCAACTCTATTCGAAATCACCTGGAGAAGCACAGATTGATCAATGATTCTCAGCATGGCTTCACAAGCGGACATTCATGTCTAACTAATCTATTTACATTCTTTTCATCAGTTTTCGAATCGGTGGACGAGGGGCACAATTATGATGTGGTATATCTCGACTTTAGCAAAGCCTTCGACAGAGTCCGAAAGACTAATTAGAAAGGTAGAAGCACATGGCATCAAAGGTAATATCCTTAAATGGATTAGGGTGTGGTTACAGGACAGGAAACAACGAGTGAGCATTAATGGCACTAAGTCCCAGTGGAGCAACGTCACAAGTGGAGCTCCCCAAGGCTCAGTAGTTGGACCATTATTATTTATTATATGCATAAACGACATAGATATAGGCATAGACAGCAACATAAGCAAATTTGTTGATGACACTAAAATAGGACGTGTTATTAAATCTGACGAGGAATCCGCAAAACTACAGGAAGATCTAAAATAAATTTTCGAATGGTCTGAAAAATGGCAGATGAAATTCAACGTGGACAAATGTAAAGTACTCAGAATAGGAGATGTAAACAGGGAAACCAGATACCAGATGAACAACGATTCCATAGAGAAATCCGACTGCGAGAGAGATTTAGGAGTAATGATAAGTAGGAACCTTAAGCCAAGCAAACAATGTGTTTTTGCTCGTAACAAGGCTAATAAAGTACTTGGGTTCATACAAAGGAGTGTTAGTTACAAGACTAGCGAGGTCATCCTAAAACTGTATCTTGCTCTTGTGAGACCACACCTGGATTACGCAGTTCAGTTTCTGGTCACCGTATTACAGAATGGATATAGAATCCTTGGAAAGAATTCAGAGGAGAATGACATGACTAATCCCGGGCATTAGGAACCTTGAGTATAGAGACAGGTTAAAGCATCTTAATTTGCACTCCCTGAGAGACGTAGAGCGAGGGGCGACCTGATAGAGGTGTATAAGTGGAAGGCAGGACTAAACAAAGGGGACATTACAAAGATACTCAAACTATCCAACCAGGAGCGAACTCGTAACAATGGTTTTAATTTAGACAAATTGGTTTGGAAACAGAGTAGTAGATGAATGGAACAAGTTACCAAATATCATCATTAACTCGAATACGCTGAATAGCTTCAAACATAGGTTGGATGCTTATATGAGCAATAGGGGTTGGGTGTAAACGGGACTGCCCAGTATGGGCCAATAGGCCCGCTGCAGTTTCCTCCATTCTTATGTCCTTATGTAATGAGATATGCTGTGGGTAGTGAGGTATACAGGAGGTAGTGAGGTATACTGCATGTAGTGAGGTGTGCTGGAGGTAGTGACGTATGATGGAGGTAGTGAGGTATACTGGAGGTAGTGAGGTGTGCTGGAGGTACTGACGTATGATGGAGGTAGTGAGGTATACTGGAGGTAGTGAGGTGTGCTGGAGAACATAAGAACATAAGAAAATAAGGAGTCTGCAATAGGCCGGTTGGCCTGTGCATGGCAGCTCCTGTCGAGAGTTACTACCACTCTCTATCATCCATGAATCTATCTAGCCTCCTTTTGAAACTTTCCAGAGTTCCCGCACTTACTACAAAGTTGCTAATCTTGTTCCACTCGTCCACCACCCTATTTGTGAACAAGTTACTTCCTATCTCCCTCCTAAACCTAAACTTATCCAACTTGAATTCGTTGCTCCGAGTCCTATCCTGCTCGGATATTATAAGAACTTTATCTAAATCCCCTTTATTGATTCCTTTTACCCACTTAAATACTTCTATCATATCTCCCTGCACTCTTCGTCTTTCTAGGGAATGCAAGTTAAGTTTCTTTAGCCTATCCTGATATGGAAGGTTTCTAAGTCCCGGAATAATTTTTGTCATTCTTCGCTGCACGGACTCTAGTGAATTTATATCCATTCTATAACAGGGGCACCAGAACTGAACCGCATAATCGAGGTGTGGCCTGACTAGCGCAAGATATAGTTGCAATATGACCTCTGCACTCTTATTACTTACACTTCTAGATATAAAACCCAATACTCTGTTTGCCTTATTTCGAACATTAACGCACTGTTTTCTAAGCCGTAGGTCCGGGCTTACAAGTACCCCTAAGTCTCTTTCACAAGTCGACTTCTCTATGTTGATGTTGTTATGGCTGTATACATTATAAGTATTTGTTCTTCCAATATTAAGCACGCTGCACTTGCTGGTGTTGAATTTCATTTGCCATTTTTCAGACCACCCCTGCAGTTTATTTAGATCCTTCTGTAATCCATTTGCCGCCGTTATTCTTGTGTCATCTGCAAACTTGCTTATGTCACTGCTGATCCCAGTATCTAGATCGTTTATGTAGATTATGAACAACAGTGGGCCTAGTACTGACCCCTGGGGAACCCCACTGGTTACACGGCCCCACTCAGATTTAACACCATCTACGCTGACCCTGTGTGTTCTATCGGTGAGCCATGATTTTATCCAATTTAAAACTTTTCCCTCGATACCATGAGCCTTAATTTTTCTCAGAAGCCTCTGATGCGGTACTCTGTCAAATGCTTTGCTAAAGTCTACGTAAATAACATCGTAATTTTCGTCATCATCAACTACCTCGAAGACTTTCCTAAAAAACGTTAGCAGATTTGTTAGACAAGATTTTCCCTTTGTAAACCCATGTTGAGCGTCGTAGATTAATCTGCTTTTCTCTAGATGCGATCGGATGCTATCTGCTATAACTGATTCTAGAAATTTCCCCACTACTGACGTAAAACTGATCGGCCGGTAATTTGATGCTGATGCTCTGTCTCCCTTTTTGAATATGGGTACTACATTTGCCTGTTTCCACAAGTCTGGCACAACTCCAGTGTCTAATGATTTTGTAAATAAGTTTACGAGGAGTCCGCTAATCTGTTCCCTACACTCTTTCAAGACTCGAGGGAAAATTTCATCTGGCCCTGGGGTTTTCTTCAGTTTATTTATCTTTTTAAGAACATCCTCTTTTCTGATAGTGATATTCTTTAATTTCTCTTCTTCCTTTCCCTTAAATATCAGTTCCACCTCTGGAATTTCATCTCAAATTTCTTCTGTGAAAACTGATAAGAAGTAGCTGTTCAATGCTTTGCTTATTTCCTCACTGCCATTTATAACTTCTCTCCTCCCTGACTTTAAAGGCCCAACTTTGTCCTTGACCTTTGTCCTATATACCTGGAAAAATCCCGCTACACTTCTAAGGGGTTTCAGTCTGTCAGTACATTGGCAATAATAATAATAATAATAATAATAATAATAATAATAATAATAATAATAATAATAATAATAATAATAATAATAATAATAATAATAATAATAATAATAATAATAATAATATTAATAATAATAATAATAATGATAATGATAATAATAATAAAAAGGTTTATTATTAAGTGAAATGTTCCAGAGTTTGGCAGAAAATAGTAACATACTTAGCTTAGTTAAATCTAGACACTGACTGGTACAGAAAGCCGAGAGAGAGATCCGTCTCTTATGTTTTTGTGTATTGATAAATCGTGAATGTATTTACCTAGACCACAGGCTTAAAAGACCTTAGCTATTAATGCGAAGTGGGACTCTATGACAACAACACACATACTGTAAGCGCTAGCCAAGGCTCGAGTGTGTGGTGGGGTTAGGCACTCAGCTTAATCTCCTTTTATACACAAACACTGTCAGGTGACCTTACAACACGTGTGTAATCTAGGCACAAAACGCACCAGTGACGTTAAACTAATATTTATTTCACACGTGGTGGTGATTTAAGTGCATCCATTGAATGGCACACTTCCCTAACACTTGACTTACTCTCTCACAGCTTATATTCCAAGTATATTGTAACAACTTTAAGTAATTTCTTGGTTAATATTTCCCTCATAACTGACTTACGCTTACAACTCTTCACACAATTTTCCTCCCACAATAGCCAGTGCGTTATCGTGCGCCAAGAGATAGCCGTCCGTGTTATATATGTGCTGACAATTTGTGGCCTCTTGTCTTGATGATCCAATATTTTGTCCAGCCCCTGGCCCTGAGGGTGGGTGGCTGCACTCCACCTGGCCCTGGGATTGGGTGGCAGCACTCCTCCTGGTTCTGAAGGTGGGTGACTGCACTACCCCTGGTCCTGGGGGTGGGTGGGTGGCTACACTCTCCTCTTGGCCCTGTGTGTGGGTGGTTGCACAACGTCTAACAGCGTTACTCACGGCGCTGTTATTTGTGTCATAAACGAGGTTAAGGAGGTTACAGGATTATTTTACGAGCCAGACCTAGGTTAAAGCAACACCATAACATAAAAGTTATCGTACTTGTGATCTATCACTAAATTAACATTTTTTCGAATATTTACAGTAAGTAAGTTACCCGGCACAGTTTGCCATAGAGAGAGAGAGAGAGAGAGAGAGAGAGAGAGAGAGAGAGAGAGAGAGAGAGAGAGAGAGTTTAATGATCTCTTTGGCCACATCATCCAGTCAACAGGATGCCACAAGGCTATGGCGCTGGTCTCGCCTATTTTGTGCTACCTCTTACTCCTATACACGGCACTCGAGAAAACTTACCTGTTGATGACCACAATATAGCCGGAAAGTTTCAAGGTAACATTGTAAAATACTTTTCTAATATATTTCAACCTTGTGACCACAACCATTGACAACCTTCGACTAGTAGTAGGTAGTAGGCAGCTACCAAACAGGGAGGTACTACCGCCTGGGAAGATATTGGAAGCATAATGTATTGTCTAATGGTGGATCCTGTTGCCATATGGCATCACGAAACTTGTGACCAAGTTCCAGGTTGCTGATCTGACTTTCTGCCTCATTTACACACAATTACAGGGTCTCAATTGTTTCTGTTACTATTGACAACACAACATACATACAGCATATTGTTTCTCACTTTCGATCTTTTGTAATTTTTGTATGTACAGCTCTTTATTATCAATATTATTATTATTATTATTATTATTATTATTATTATTATTATTATTATTATTATTATTATTATTATTATTATTATTATTATTATTATTATTATTATTATTATTATTATTATTATTATAATTTATTATTATTATTATTATTATTATTATTATTATTATTATTATTATGATTATAATTATTATTAATATTATTATTATTATTATTATTATTATTATTATTATTATTATTATTATTATTATTATTATTATTATTATTATTATTATTATTATTATTATTATTATTATTATTATTATTATTATTAGTATTATTTATTATTAATTATTTATTATTTATTATTTATTATTATTACATTTTCGTCCCCCAGGCCCCGATGTGGGTCAGTGATCTGTGCCCGGGTGGGCTAATACGCGTAAAAAAACAAAAAAAAAAAACAATCATTTATCTCCAACAACCTTCAAACGACCTTCTAGAAGACACAGACATATTGTATCTATAAACTAAAACATGAAACCCCAAAATTTAAGGGCAAGAGTTCTCAAGACTTTAGGAGATAAAGAGGCTTTCTGTTCACTTTCCTCTGACCTATTTTCATTTGCCCATCTGACAGCTGGTCATTTCTTTGGGACCTTTTCTTATTTCGTGGGATCCAGTCGAGTATTTCCTTTCATCTGTAGTTGTTGCAATATTGTCTCCCCTCATGGCATCGAGGGGAAGTTTTAAATTGGATAAAATCATGGCTCACCGATAGAACACAGAGGCTCAGCGTACTGTGGATGGTGTTAAATCTGAGTGGGGCTGTGTAACCAGTGGGGTTCCCCAGGGGTCAGTACTGGGCCCATTCTTATTCATAAACTACATAAACGATCTAGATACTGGGATCAGCAGTTACATAAGCAAGTTTGCGGATGACACCAAAATAGGGCGGCAGATTAATTCAGGGCAGGATGTAAATGCACTACAGGGGGATTTAAATAAACTGTAGGAGTGGTCAGAAAAATGGCAAATGAAATTCAACAACAGCAAGTGCAGCGCACTTTATATTGGAAGAACAAATACTGTCAATGTATATAGACTTAACAAGATCAACATAGAGAAGTCGACTTGTGATGGATACTTAGATGTACTTGTAAGCCCGGATCTACGGCCTAGAAAACAGTGCGTGAATGTTCAAAATAAGGCAAACAGAGTATTAGGTTTCATATCTAGAAGTGTAAGTATTAAGAGTGCAGAGGTCATATTGCAACTGCATCTTGCGCTAATCAGGCCGCACCTCGATTATGCTGTTCAGTTCTGGTGCCCTTATTATAGAATGGATATCAATTCACTGGAGTCGGTGCAGCGAAGAATGACGAAAATGATTCCAGGACTTAGAAACCTTTCATATCAAGATAGATAAAATAAACTAAGCTTGCATTCCCTAGAAAGACGAAGAGTGCGGAGATATATGATAGAAGTATTTAAGTGGGTCAAAGGAAAGGAGATACAGATAAAGTTTTTTTATAATATCCGAGCAGGATAGGAACTCTTAGCAACGATTTAAGTTGGATAAGTTTAGGTTTAGGAGGGAGATAGGAAGTAAGTGGTTCACGAATAGGGTGATGGACGAGTGGAACATGCTTAGCAACTTTGTAGTAAGTACTGGAACCCTGGGATGTTTTAAAAGGAGGCTAGATAGATTCATGTATGATAGAGAGTGGTAGTAATTCTCGGCAGGAGCTGCCATGCACAGGCCAACCGGCCTATGGCAGACTCCTAATTTTCTTATGTTCTTTTGTTCTTATGATGTCACTTACCGTAGTCTGACATCTCATCACTCTCTTGTTTTCCTGGCAGTGTGTGTTGGGTGTATCAGACATCCTTCCATAGCTTGAAATTTATGTAATTTTTACAGTCAATCTTTTCGTTTAAGATGTACAGTGAATGTTGTTACGAACCACGCCATCTATTGTCCTGATCTACCTACCCAGCACCACGAGCAACGCCATCTAGTTACGAAACACGAGTATGACTCGTCTTAGTTACCACTCCGGGGTTTCCCTTCTCCATATACTGGTTGTTGCGTCACCTCCTCAAAGTCTTCTTCGTCAGCTCCAGTTCGATGAGAGTTCAGTTCACTCTGGGAAGTGACCACAGGATCACCTATCCTGGAAACCTACGGCACAGTGACTACCTACCGTCTTCTACAATACTTAGCCTTACTCGTCAGCCATCTCAGCTTCGCACTTAAGTATTTGTAATCTTATATTGCTTTCCCCCCTCCACCTTGCTTCAAATTATTGTATGTTGTATAAATATGTATATACTGTTAATGTTTAGGTTAAGTATGGTTAAGGGTAAGTTATAGAAAGCTGAATATTTTGTAAAGGAATTTATGGTACTTTATTATACACAACAAAAACTCGCATCCTTTGTCTACCCTTTTATAGTCCGATTGTCTTTGTTTTTTTATTGTTGTTGCCTGTTGGGATCTGGGTAGACCTTTAATTATATTCTAAATCCCCAACTCGTAACAATGTCAATAGAGGTAACACTTTGAGCTAAATGATTTCCATTTAACTGAAGAGTGACAAGGCCACAGACTGTCTCGTGTGCATTATTTTTTACCAGGCGATTATTTTCAGTCTGTCCAGTGCATGTCCAGTCTGTCCAAATAATATCAAAACTGCAGCACTTAGTGAGGTGTAGAACAATATCCTTCTAAATCGTTATCCGATTTCTCTTGGCTACAAATCATTCGCTGGCATCAACCTCCTTTTATATTTGTACTCAGTAATTTCCAACAATTTCCTCTTTTTTTTCACTTCTGTAGCATCACAGTTTAGGAATTAATTGATTTTTTGACCATTAGTTTCGCTCAAATTCTTTTCAATCCTAACATTTTGATTGCTTCATTCAGATCATACAAACGTGTGTATAGCGTCGCTAAGTTTATTTTAAAAATTCAGGTTGCTTAACTAGGGGCTGTAGTGTCCTTCCAGTTATCTGTTTTCAGTATTTCTCTCAACGCCGATGTTACTGACCTTTGTAAACCAATTTGTTACCTTGGCGTATTCATTTTTCAACTCTAACTTTTCTTTGTCTTAAGGAAACACAAGTCCCGCTAAAATCTTTAACACTCATAATTTTAGTCGCTTCAAATTATTTTTAGGGCGTTGAAGTTTCCAAATCAAATGTTTCTGAACATTAAATAAACCTATAATGTAATGATATTTCATATTCATTAAAGTTCCGGAGTACTTCCTGAACAACTTAAAAATACTACCATTATACTGAAACTACACCTGAAACCTGCCTGTTGCTTCAGTCAAATGAAATCGGAATTTGTTTTAATCTTAATGGAAGTATTCTATTTATGCCCCGCAAAATTAATTAAGTAGAAATCCAACAGACATTGTATATGGAAAAACACAGTTACTTTATAAGATCAACTCGAAGAATCTCCTGTAAGAGCCCCGGCACCTCCACACAAAGGCGCGTTATAATGGTGTAATTTGTTTCCCTGCAAACACTGGAGCACCGAATGACCTTTATACTGTGGACTCAGCCAATCTCTTAACACACGCTCTCTCTCTGTCTCTCTCTCTCGCTCTCTTTTCTTATTATATTCCTATCAATTTCTCATTGTGCCTATATCTTTATTACAACACACACTACTACTACTATTTTGCTGTCACTCGGAATCGAGTATGACGACCATCCAGCTATGATACAAAGATATGATTTATATAGGGTGTCACCTATGTTGGTGAGTTCTGAGGTGACTAAAAAGGCCGATACGGGACAGGCAGGGTCGATCACATAAAATTATGTTGCATATGTAGGGAGCAACTTCTAGTGCGGGAGGGGCACCTGCAGCATCTTTCCGGCGTTGGCGTTTGTCTGCCTCATTATGCAATCGGGCTAACTCGAAAGTATTGACACCTTCTTGTGGGGTGATCTTCCAAGCGTTATGGTATGGAGAAATCGTCTCCCAGGTGAGGGGGTCGATTTGGCACTTCCTCAGGTTTGTCTTAAGACTATCCTTATGCCTTTTCAGTTACCTGTCAGCGTTACGTTTACTGTTCGTTCGGTGACTGGAAAGTAGCTGCTTTGGCAGTCTACTGTCGTCCATGCGGATAACATGGCCAGTCCAGCGAAGTTGTTCATGGATAATGGTAGCCACGATGCCTCCACAGTTACTGTCAGCAAGACTACTGGCATTTGTTCTTTTGTCTTCCCAGCGAACTCTGAGGATGGAACGTAGACTAAGTTGATGAAAGTTTTCAAGTGCCTTGAGGTGCTTCGTGTATGTGACCCATGTCTCGCTGCCATATAGCAGGGTGGGGAGGACCACTGTTCGATATACGTGTAAATATGTAGATAATTTCAGCTCCCTGCAGATGAAGACACGGGTTCAGAATCTACCAAAGGCTTGAGATGCACATCTGAACCGATGCTGAATCTGTTCATCAAAGTCTGCGGTGGTGGACAGGTGGGAGCCGAGATTCCGCAACTGGGTAACATTAGAGAGGGTAGTACCGTTAAGCTGGTTAGATAGTGGAGGTGAGTCTGAACCAGGAGCAGGTTGAAATAGAATCTGAGTCTTTCGTATATACAGTACACCTCAAGACCGAAGTGTGCATAAGCATCTGCATAGGTGATCAGGATTTCCTGTAGGTCGTGTTCAGTGTGAGCAACAAGGGTGAAGTCGTCTGTATACCGAGGTTCAGTAATGGAAGCTGCCGACACCTTTGTTCTTGCCTAGAGTCGTCTTATGTTGAGAAGATCCCCCTTCACCTGGTACTCGATGTCCACCCCGCCGGCTAAATAGGTACTGGCACGAGTAAGAAAGGCAGCCAAGAAAATGGAAAAGAGAGTTGGTGCCAGAACACATCCTTGTTTAATCCCCTGTTTAAATGGGGAAGAACTCAGACTGGGTGTCGCTGTGTAGGACATTGCCGTTCATGCCATCATGGAGTTGCCTCACAATGGCGATGAACTTTGGTGGGCAGCCAAAACGGCAGAGGGTCCACCAGAGGGCTTCCCTGTTGACCGAGTCGAAGGCCTTGGTTAGGTTGACAAAAGCCATTTACAGTTCACGACGCTGTTCTCTGCACTTTTCCTATATCTGGCGGGCAGCAAAGATCATGTCAGTGGTGCCACATGATGATCTAAAGCTACATTGAGATTCTGGGAGGAAGTTTTCCGTCTCAGGAAGAAGTCTGTTTAGGAGGACTCGGGCGTTAATATTGCCAGCTAAGGAGAGCAGCAAGATCCCGTGGTAGTTACCACAGTCTGACCGGTCTACTTTGTTCTTATCAATATTGGCAAGGGAGGCGTCTTTAAGATCTTGGAGAATTTCCTCCTTCTCCCATATATTCTCCAGGAGAGTGAGGAGATGGCTGGTAAGCAGAGGTCCTCCTGCTTTATGCATCTCGGATGGGATTCCATCAGTTCCTGTGGCTTTTTTACTATTCATCTGTTTGATCCTGGGATGAAGGATAGCTGAGGTGGGTCAGCTGTGGATGCAGTGGAACCTGCTGGTAAGTCAGGACATCCACATCGGTATTTTGGTTGAGTAGTGAATGGTAGTGCTCTTTCCAGCGTTGAAGGAGGCCTTCATCGTCTTTAATTATGAAGTTACCGTCGGATGAGCGAACTGTGCCAAGAGTGATTAGCCCGTAAAATGTCGGGTCAATTTCATAAAACCAGTCCTGGTGTATTCTTTCGATCTGGCCAAATGTCTCTATGCAGGTTTTTGTCATGACAGTGGCATTCGGCACTAGGATCTGCGTTGTTTCCTGTTGGGCTGTTTATCAGCCCTTGTTCGAGCTGCTCTCTGAAAGCATGTGCTACCACTGGATCCTCCAGAAGCTTAGTGTTAAAACCTCTTCTGGAGGCTTGCTACCTTAGCCGTTTTGGGGCGACGTGAAGTGAGAGCTTGTCTCTGACTAGGCGATGATCAGTGTCACAGTGGTCTGAGCCACTCATGGCACGGGTGATGAGGACATCTCGGCGATCTCTTTCTCTGCCAATGACGTAGTCAATGAGATGCCAGTGTTTGGGTCGTGGGCGTTGCCACGAACCCTTGAACTTGTCGGCCTGCCTAAACAAGATATTTGTGATAGTAAGGTTGTGTGCAGCACACTTGCTGAAGAGGAGTAGGCTGTTGGGATTACACTTGCCTAGTCAATTTCTCCCTGTGGTTCTCTGCCAAATGTCAGCATGTCTGCCATCTCTGGCATAAAGACACCAAGGAGCACAACCTTGTCTTTTCTGGGGAGAGGGATTAGCACTCTGTCGAAGTCGGCATAAATGGCCTCCTTGATGCCATCTGCCGCATCCAGTGTTGGGGAGTTTGCACTGATGAAAAAGGAATGACGTGAGTGATTCAGTGGGGTCGAAGCGTCATGTGGCGCTTGTTGATCCCAATTGGCATTTCAGGTAGCCTGTGTAGGATGCGTTGGCAGATAGCAAAGTCAACTCCATAAATGCAGTTTCTCTTTGCAGCAGGCTTACCCTTCCATAAGAAGGTATAGCCAGACCTCTTTTCGGTGATTCGATCCTCGTCTGCACGCCGGGACTCACTAATGGCTGTGATGTTGATGTTATACCTAGCCAACTTTTTTGCCACAAAGGAGGTTCTTCTTTCAGGATCCTCATATGCGCCAGCATCCAGAATGGGCCGGACATTCCATGCAGCGACAGTAAGAGATTTTGTAGTTCGTTTTTGTTTGAATCTGTGATTTTCAATGTGTTTTCGACCGCATAAGGACGACCTTATTGGGTGCGGTTGCCCAGTCAGGTTGGATTTTTAGGCAGGCTATGTTTAGGGCAACTTTTCTAGCCCCCTCCCCATGTGGGGTGAGCAGAGTGCTCCTCGAAAGGGCTCCTCCATCACACAAACAGGAGCAGATTGCTCTGCTGCCTAGATTCCAGTGCATAAACGACCATCTTATCTGAGCCGCCTATGTGCAGAGTTGTGACTAGAGACTCCCGGCAGTCATCTCAACCTGTCCCCGCCGCCACTCGTCCGTCGCCACAGGATTTTTGAGGGTATAGGGGTTTTGATGATGATGAGAGGTATGATGAGCTGGATGATGGCTGCACGTTTGTTGATTTATGTGGTGAGGCAGGAGTGCTGTTTGCAGCCACACGTCTTAGCTCTCCCTTTTCCTGATCCAGTGGTGCAAGTGTTGAAACGACTGAGGAAAGGGAGTTGCAATGGACTGCCGATAGCCCAGTCTGTTGGGTTTCACCTTGGTAGGCTGTCAATCAGGCATTGCCTTCGTCCGCCGGTGTAGTAGTTGGGTTTCCACAGTGGTCACCTCTTCAGCCTATACCACCGTTGGGGGGTCTTGTTGGAGCCCTGTAAGCATGTCTGCCTGATGCGGGGCTCCACCACAGATTTTTCGTTCCGGGTTTACTCCCGTAGACTTATACCTACGAAGGTTAATCCACAAGGCAGCGTGGCAATGGTTGGTAGGCCCCGGGACATGTCGACATACCAGTGAGCCTATGCACCGTCCCTTTGGGGCCCACTGCTACTCCGAGATCTCCTGCTGGTCTAGCCTGGGCCCACGAGGCACCCAGTTACCGTGTGTTGCCACGAGGAGGTACAGCAGGAGTCTTGATGGTGACGAGGCTGTGTATTGGTCGGGGAAGACTTATGCAAGTTGCTTCCCTGTTCGCCAGGAGGGCTAGCCAGCGGCGGCAGCTGAAAGCGAGAGGGAGCAAGCAGTGCTTTCACCTTAACACTGACATAATGCTGCCACACTAGACGCATTTCACCAACCTGTGTGTTTGGTACACACACACACACACACACACACACAAATACTGCTCTTAAATTAATAGTCCTTGTTCATACACAACATACTATTTCATCACAAAAAGTCTATCTCTGTATCTCCAGCATCCCTCACTCTCCCCAACATACTTGACTATCTCCAACATACTCCATTATCTCTAACATATCCCACCTCACTCTCTCCAACTTACCAAACTCTCTCTATCATACCTCATTCTCTCCAACATACCTCATTCTCTCCAATATTCTTCACTCTTTCCATCATACTTCACTCTCTCCGACATACCTCACTAGCTCCAATATCTCCAGCAGATATCAGGTTTACTCGGCCCTAATGAGAACCCGGCTGCAGGAGATATCGGCTGACACATTATTATCACATAATCTTTTGTTCAACGTAAAAAAGTTATTGTATTGTTCGTACACAAGCTTCGACATGGTAGCGACAGTCGAGTAAACTACACACACACACACGTACAATGTTTATACACAATATCAACACAGTGAACCTTCCCGTCTGAAAACTGGTAGATTAAAAACGATGTTCAGCTTTTAATTTTTTCTCGTTGACCGGAAGGCACGAGGCTTATGCGACAGTGGGAGGAGTTTCTTATGTTTACACGTGACACATCCAGGCCACGTGCTATGCATGTTCAATTTCCTGACTCTCCCACCCAGGACAGGTAACATGGAAGGCAACCATAGGTCAAATTCTAGTCAGGTCATTAGAATAAACTACATGAGGCCACATTTACTCGTATTCTCTCCAGTATAATCCACAATCTCTAGCATACTCCTACCATCCCCAACATACCCCACCAGCTCCAGCATACTCCACCATCTCCAACATATCCCACCATCTCCAGCATACTCCACCATCTCCAACATACCCCACCATCTCCAGCATACTCCACCATCTTCAACAGATCCCACCGCCACCATACAAGAAGAAGGCAACGAAGGCAGAAGACCTTCGAGATCAAGAATTGTCAGTTCAACACCCAATGAGAGTAAGATTAAACTCCCCTGCCAGTAACCCAGCCTACGTCAAGTATAAATGGATGATCGAGGCGGAAGAGAGACAACCAGACTCTGGCTTTCTCTTCAGAGTTAATACACAGGAACCACTCGAACCATCGAGCAAGACAACCATCATAATCATAGGCCTCGACCTGCACCAGAACACTACACTCCGAGAAATAAATGTTAACATTATAAAGACGAAGCGACTCACTAGCAAGAACGCAGTAATTGCTGACTGGATTGACTGTTATTAGAAAACCAAGGCGCCTCCTACCAAAAGAAGGGACAGACACCACAGAAAAAGATGCCATCTTAAAATTTCTTCGATTTCTTTCCAAATATGGTGCATAATGGACAGTGTTAATACCAGACAGAATTATAAAGATGTGAAGGTGATGAGTTGGAACATTCCATCCCTCAAAAAACGATACTCTGACCTCCACCATACAGTTGTGACTGAGGACATCGATATTGTGTGTCTGCAGGAGTGTTTCCCACCTAATGGTAACCCCCCCCTCCCCCAGTCTACCAAATTATGTGTATTCTGATCTTAGTTCTACTTCTACATGTCTGATGTATGTAAAGAACTCCCAACCACATGTACAGTTGGAGTCAAATGAACTTGCTACACGCTGAGTGACTGGCTAGTGATACCTGGCAAACCTGACGTAGTAAGGTGTGAAATTTTATGAATGAACTCGTCCACTGTAGCAGTGATTGTGATTGTGATTGGTTAACATATGTTTGCCTGTATATATGTCGGAAAATATAATTTATGATGAATTTAGTGTAATGCAAATATCCTTCAAATAATTACTTTTACTTTATTCTTCAAAGTATGATTGAAATAATTATTAAACAGGAATCACAGACTAGGCAAGCCCTGTAATGCCAGGCTTACCACGTTACTAAGACCACAAGCTCTAAAAAACAAGCGTGAATGAAATATTTTTGTCAGTCTATGTCAAAGATGCTCGACGAAGCATGCATCAGTTCAGCCCATCGGAAGAAGGATGACCAACTGACTATCCCAATCCCTCTAACTATCGCCCCATTGCCCTAACTTCATCCCTCTCTAAGATTTTCGAAACTATCTTAAATTCTCATTTTCTCTGTCACCTTGAACGCTTTTCTCTTTTGTCGGATCACCAGTATGGCTTTCGCCAAGCGAGATCTACTGGTGATCTGCTCTCCTACTGCACCCATCTTTGGTCATCCTTTCTTAGGGATTATGGGGAAACTTTCGTCGTGGCCCTCGACAACTCCAAAGCATTTGACAGGGTATGGCGCAATTCTTTGACTTCTTGATTTACCTCTTATGGTTTCTTTCCCCCACTTTGTTCTCTAATTTTTAGCTTCCTTGAGACCCGATCAATGACAGTTGTTGTCGAGGGATTGATCTCTCGCTCTTTCTCAACCAAGAGTGATGTCCCACAGGATTGTGTTCCTTTACCTATTCGCTTCCTTCATTTTATCAATGATTTACTTCACACTACGACTAATTCTATCCATTCTTACGCTGATGATTTTACTCTACACTCTTCTTCACATTTCCCCTTCCCCCTAATTCTCAAACTAGATTTGTTTCTAGAGCTGATGTCATATCATCTATCAATGCGGATCTGTGCAGCATCTCCTAATGGGGAGGTAGAAATTTGGTTAAATTCAATAGTAATAAAACACTTTCAAATTAGATGATCTCCCACCAATTACATTTCAGGACGCAACCATTCTGCCAAATTCTAAAATAAATATGCTAGGCCTCACCATTTCCTCGAAAATGTCATGTAAGCCGCACATCCACAACATTACATAAGCTGCCTCCTGAAAGCTGGCAATGCTGTACAGATGCCTTAGCTACTTCACTCTTGAGCAGTTGCTTCAAGTTTATAAGGATTCATTCGTTCTAACTTGGAGTACTGCTCCTATATCTGGGGTGGCTCTTCTTCTGTCCAACTGTTGGATAGGGTGGAATCAAAGGCATTTCGTCTTATTAAGTTTCCTCCTTTAGTTGATAATCTTTCTTCCCTTTCTCTTCGCCGCAATGTTGCTTCACTCTCTCTCTTTTACAGATACCTTAACGGGCAATGTTCGTGGGCTCATAACATTCGTCTTGCCTTCGGTGCCCACCGTTTCTATGTGGATGTCGGCCACACTAGAATAACCCGTTACAGTACATCCTTCTTTTCTCACACAGCCAAACAGTGGAATGCTCTGCCTTCTATGTTTCCATACTCATACAATCTGTCTCACTTCAAAAAGCTGGTTTTCCCGCATCTTCGTGGTGTAGATTAATATAATCTTTTTTCTTTTCTATGTTTAATTTCTTTTTACTCATTTTTTCGCCCCCTATGCCCCATTGTGGGTCGGTGACCTGTGCCCGGGTGGGCTATTCCCCGTAAAAAAAAATGTGGTGTAGATCATTATTTTAAATGAAACAATCGGAACAGTTGATCATCCTGCTACAACTCCTCCCACCGGCACTGTCAACACGTAATACGCCTTATTCATACAGTCCACATTTGTTTGTCTCAAGACCCAAGATACTGTCATTAATAATTATGTTATATGTTACTATGTAGTGCAGGGTTGTAGATGAAATCTTACCTGGATCGTTTTGAAACATATTGAAAGGCATTTGACTGTGATAATAACACGATACTATATTTCTTTAATAGCCTGTTACAGCTGGAACAAGGAATAGTCAACGAGAAATAGTAAATTTTACGTGCATATCATGTTATGAAAGCATGGTGAAATTTTGTTCTTAAAGATGAGATATCAATTAACATTACACAAATAATATTTATTATGCATTAAATGCAGCATTGCCAATTTAAATGTGGGGGCGCTGGTGGTAGAGTGGTACCGCTCTTGCCTCCCAAGCACGATATCACGGGTTCGATTCCCGGGCCGGCGGAAGTTGTTTGGACACTCTTCCTAGTCCCCTTGGTCCCTGTTCACCTAGCAGCAAAGTAGGTACCTGCTGTAAATCGAAAGTTGCGAATTCGTATTCAGGGACAAGTTGTTGGAGCTTCCAATAACTTGCTTAGACATAAACGATTGACTCTTCAGGCTTCTACGCCCTTGACTCTTCAGGCTTCTATGCCCTTAACTTATGAGACATCAGGCAAGCATGAACTTCGCATGCTTCCCTGTTGGGCGCTGTAAACGCTTCTGCGCTTCACCTTACACAAGGATGTAGGGGGGGGGGGGGTGCCCAATAAAAAATAAAATAAAATAAAATTGTATGGCAGCGATTCATTAAGTAACAGTATTATTATTTTTTTTATATCTCCACTTGGATAATACCCCATTTTTGTAGGTCTTCTTGCCAATAGTCTACACATATGGTTCTCAGTGAGCATTATCACCCCAGCATGAGAAAAACAACTGGAACATCTCTTATGCACACATGTAAGGAATGGTAACATGGATGTATTTTAGCAATTTATGCGGAGGAGGGTAAGGTAGGATAGGAGGTATTGTGATGGTGCAGGTCGATCAACTGATGAATCCATTTACTTTTACTAAATATCCTATAATGTTAACCTATGACATTTGCAACAATCTATGAATCGATAAAATGAGACAGAAAACACTCTTGTAACTCATATTTATCCTTCTTGTTGTAAAGATGCATCGCATATTTTTTAGGGAATAATGGGTCAACTTGAGTAACAGCTAGTTTGTCAGTTTCGTATTGAAATCCAGTAATTTTATGACGTCAGTGTGGTTTCTCTCGAAACCGAGCTATTGACAGAACTCAAAACACATGAGTGGCCAGAAGTATATGGGAATCAAGATGTACCAGAGGCAAGGTAGAAGGCTCTACGAGGAAGAATAATCAGAATGAGGGAGAGTGGCCTTAGTTTACGAGAAACTGCAGTAGAACTTAAAATTTTTAGAACAACACTGGGTTTATGGTTGAAAAGCTGAGGAAGTGGAAATTTATGTGACCGCACCAAGGGAAGACCATCCAGCTACACCACCCCTTGAACAAGACCGGGGAATACGGAGTCTACTGATAATAACTCATTCACCAATGTAGTATCCATAAGAAAGTAGCTGGAACTAGACGTGACTCCTCTCACCGCCAGACGACGACTTTATGAAGGTGGTATTCACCACAGGACGACTGCTAAGAAGCAGCAAGTAACAGGTTCGTCGAGCAACACTTACAGGGAGGACTGAGCTACTGGGGACGAGCCTTCTTCATGGATGAAAAACTTTCTGTTTGACGTCTCACGACAAAATGCATTGCTGGAGGAGAAGTAATACCAGGTATAATTTTAACAATCTTTCAGTATTTATATTACCTAAATCAGTTTAACCGGGTTGCAGGTCAAAACAAAATTTATGTTGGAGTTTCATCCTATTACATGCCATTATTTGAAACTAATTTGAGATCTTTACATTATACCTATAAATCTTTGTTATATATATTTTGTTTAAATCCTATAATATAAATGCAAATTCATATATATTTATTTTTAAAATATTTACTTTAAAAGTAATAAGTATGGTTGACATACTGTATGTTAACAGCCTGAATCAACATAGCCCCCCTCAGCATAGCCTGGAGAGACCTAAACACAATAAGGAGTAAAAACAGTAGACACGTCTCCCATCCAAACCCGCTGCAAAAAAAGGCTCACTTGCAATGCAATCTTGACTTCCCAGTGTTTGAAAAATATCCCCGTAAATTTAATTATTTTCATAATATATATTGCAAACTTCGTAATACATATTGTATATTTCATAATATCTATTGTATATTTAGTCATTCATATTGTGTATCTTATAATATATATTATATATTTCGTAATACATATTGTACATTTCATGATATATATTGCATGTCATATATTAATGAAATGAAAAGTCCAATTTATTATGATAATTCCGTAATATTTAGATCAGAAAAACGATCTCATAATAGCACTAATGTATGCTGCAAGACAGTGGAACAAAGGGGCGTGGCCAAGTAAAAATGTTGCCAACTCGGATTTTCACCTAGCCGCTATTTGTTGTACTGTAGTTCTAATGTTATTACTACTCTTCACCCAAGAAAGGTCTTTAAGCGCGTAGCATGGTTAGTAATACATTAGTCCAACAACGATATAAAGTTATGAGTGAGAACTCTTCATGTAAGCTGCTATGACTCTCTCTCTCTCTCTCTCTCTCTCTCTCTCTCTCTCTCTCTCTCTCTCTCTCTCTCTCTCTATATATATATATATATATATATATATATATATATATATATATATATATATATATATATATATATATATATATATATATATATATACAGTCCTGTTCAAAAGTCCTGTGCCAGGCAGATTTAGCTAACCTGGTTATGTGGCATGTCTATGTGCACATCCTCTTTGAACTACACCATGTATCGATGATATGAGTTGTCTTATGTGAGTTTCAAGTCATAGCAGATAGGAGAGAAGGTTGGTGATGCTTCCAGGAATAAGGTGCTCAAGTCAATTTTTCCTCTCGTTCCTACTTATCATCAGTGTCACATTTCATTGACAATCTTACTACTATTAGTAGTATAATCAAGGGTTCCATGGTAATTTGAAAGAGAACCGAAAACATGACCTGGACACTACTGACGGACACACACACACACACACAATTTAAGCATTACTTTGTTTGGGAGTGTGCTCTACGTTCAAATTGGTAAAATTGGTTCGAGTAAACTATGTTACACAGCTTTTAAGTTGATTTGAGTATTATGTATTTGGGAAAATTAACGTGCTTCGCGTGAGGATAGGAAGAAAACACGTTGCATCTTAAGAAAAAATCTATATATTTATATCACAAACAGAAGGAAAAAAACATATTATTTCCGCCAACTTGCCCACACTGTTGAGGTTAATCCAGCCCCACATGTTTACAGTCGTGTGGCCGCTCCTGGCTTCTTGATAAACATGCTACCGGTCGTAACCGGTGTTATCAGGTCTCCAGCAGTGAAAACGACCTTGGTTACCCAGAAGTCCAGGTCCTTCCCTACGTACTGCTCGGGGTATTGTAGTCTTCGAACCCGGTGTTGTTCTTTTATCCTTCCCTTGATAGCAGAGACCCTGTGGTGTATCCCAATCGTCGCCTAACTGTTCTAACCGAGACCTCCAAGTGCAGCCACTCCTTCGTGGTCACCGAATTGGTGAAAAGATTGTCGCGAATGTCTGCCACAATCCTCGCGTCGTCTGCTACGCTGGTCAGCTTGGCTATGCTGATCTAGGAAGATCTATTAAATTACCAGACTCTTCAAACCGCTGTAACCAACACTGCATTGTCGATCTCGAGACTCCCATCTGCTTTACGATCTCGCTGATACTTAACCCGGCGTTACGCATGCCAACGAATTGCTCTCAATGGGAAATATCGTGGTGTTGGTCTCCCTCGGTTGTAGTTGGTGGCATGGCCGAACGGTTGCTGTATGACCACTTCATAACCTCGGATAAGTTAAAGAATGGCTTAATTGTCCCTAGAATCGTCATTTCTATATTACTAAAAATGATCATGTGCAATAAGACTGGTGTCAATAATAACTCCAATAAAAGCAATAGGAGAGGGATCATATACCCACCTCCACTAGTCTCCAATTTCAAACTCTCTACTATGAATATAGTGTTTTATGTAAGATCTGTCCTCCCGACACTCACATAAGAGAAATATTATCACCGATAAGTGGTGTAGTTCAAAGTGGAGGAGCACATAGGCACTCAAAAATGGTTTGTTCCTATAATTAAGGTGTCCAGCAGACACAATGTGTGTTTTTTTTATTGAATGAGTGTTTGTTACATATAAGTAGTTTATTTCACCTAAGACATATTATTTTATATTTCTATCATGGATGCAAGTAATTACATTAGAACTAAAAAATGTGGTGTGGTAGACATGATTGATCGAGGCATTGTGCTTTAGGTATTGACTGACAGTGGCCAATATCACTCATAGAGGATATGCACATAGAGATGCAAATAGTGGATTGTTCACATAATCGTTTTTTTTTGGCACACGCCATGTTTGTTCGTGCGCGCGTGTGTCCGACGTGCCACATATTCGGGTTAGCCAAAACATGTCTGACACATGACTTTTGGCCGGAACTGTACCTTGATGTTGACTCTGTGTTGTGTATATTTACGTGTGTTAGTTTTCGTCGTTGTCCAATGCATAGAATATCTATAGACCGTGAATGGTTTAAACTTCGCTTGTGTGTTATTTGTGTTTGTGATGTGAAAGTGGTCATATTTCGTGTGATTTAAGTAAATATCAACCTTATGTTAGAACTAGACACAACCTTTATCATTATACCGCCATTAGTGATGTGTACTGTAGAGCCCCCTGAAGACCACTGGATCCCCGTTTATCTCCGTTATTTATTTTTACACGTATATTTTGACAGGATACACTGTACTTCTGTCATAACCTCTAAGAGAACAACAGTAACATATCTAAATCTAAAATATCTTCGTCTTCAAGAAGGTAAACGTGACAAGTCTCCTCCCTCGGTCTCTAAATTATCTACAGAACTTGAACTTGAACTTGTTTTAGGGATTACTGGCCACTTCGCCGTTAGGCTATTTCGCCCGAAGCTGTTTGTTTGCTGAGTCATTTTTCTTTGGACTTCTTCCTTTTGTTATATTTACTTTTCAATTACCAATCTTTTTCTTGGTCTTGTTCTGGTATATTCTCGAAAACGTCTAAAAAACGGCGATGATGTTAATGTTACTAAATCGTTTTCTTCGGTCTTGTTTAATTCTGGCTTCTTTTCTGTGGTCTTCTTGGGTCTTGATTTTTCTTTTCTGTGGTCTTGTTGGGGTCTTGATTCTTCTTTTCTTCGGTTTTCACTACAAGAAGAGCCTCCTTGTAGCTCAGTTTTTTCTTGCTTCGCAGCTTTGCCACCCTACACTCCTCCCTTCACTTGGGACACTCTCGGTCGGAGGAGGAGTGAGGGCCACCACAAGCTGCGCATTTCTTGGCGGCCACCGAGCAGTTGGTGTGCTGGTGCCCGGGTGTCCTGCAACAGCAACAGACCTCCCGAGCTCAACACTTCCCTGCCAGATGGCCATACCTCTGGCATTTGTAACACCTTGTTGGTCTTCTTTCATACGGTCTTACTGGGATGTTCTCCCATCGCAGCAATACCGTGCTTGGTAGATTCTTGGGGTAACTGACCAGTGCAGTTGCACTGGTCAGCTTCCGTACTATTGAGAGCTGGTTTCCGATCAGCTCGGCCAGTTCTTCTTTTTCAAGGTGTTCTATTTCCGTGTGGGAGATGACTCCCAACACCAAGTTGTCCCCTGTGCCAGCTTCCACTAATATCTGGATCCCGTTAATTTCTGTTATGTTGGCTATTTGCTGGGCCTGTCCCCATTCTGCGAAGGTGACGATAAGGCCACCACTCACTGGTCTGCGGACGACCCTTGTCACCCCCCTGATTCCTAAGGAGTCAAAAAACTTCCATAGGACAAGGAGGTTTAGTTGCTTGCGCGAAGGGCATGTGACTGGGTCCAGTCTTACGACCTTCGCCTGGTCACAGGTCAGCATCACCAGGTTCACGTAGTACCTCGGGAGCAGATAAGATCTTGCCTCGCCGAGGTACAGTTCTCAGTGGTACTAAAGCTAAGTACCCTTACCTTATATACCTTAAGCCACCATAAAACTCTAGGCTTCAGTCAATCCTCAATCTCCGTAAAGCTTAATATCTTAAAACCAGTCTTGCCGTGGGATTCCCCAAGTTTACCCACCATACGTCTATGTCACCGACCTGACTTTACTACACAACACTTGAGCCACAACCCACTACAACTATGTATTTTCTGTCGGGGTCGAGCAAACTCTGCTTGCAACGAAAATGTGATATTCAGTGGAAGAAAAGTGTAAACCGTACGCATGAAGTAATAAAGGGAAAAATACCCTGTTTATACAAGCAAAGAATCAAGGAATTCCCCCCCCCCCCCACCAAAAAAACAAAAAGCAAAAAAACACCAATAAATCAATGCCTTCTCGGTGTTCAATAGACGGTATTGAGATGTGAAATACGATAATCAGTGAGATTTTTCCATTTGGAACATCAGTATAAGAGAAATTTATGCCAAATCGAAGATAGAATCGCGCAAATACAGGAACAAAAGTAACTTTATCCTCGATTATATCTTGCTGAATTAATAAAAAAAAATTGATTACATTTACTTTTCAAGCAACAAAAGACACGAGGAAATTGAATGACGCAGTTTGTGACGACGTAACATTATCTCAAACTTGAGATTGAGCTTGTATACACTTCACCTACCAATCTTGAGACAAGCAGGCGGCCTTGTTTTGAAGCGTCGCTCCTCCAACTCAGATCCCTAAAAATCCCTCTGTTGTGTTGCCTGAACCTCCGCAGTTACTGCTATTGTTCCAGCAGCCTTCCCCAGGCTCGCTAATCCACCCTCTTGGTAGTATATACACCCTGGTGAAAATTACGTGTTTTATAATTGAATAATATGTTGCTCTTGTGCTATCATTCGTTTCTGTGATTTCTATCTGTCTGTCTGCCTATCATTTTTCTTTCTCTTTAAGTATGTTTATGTTCGTCTGTATATGTGTTTCTGCTACTTTTTTCGAGTCTCTCTCTCTCTCTCTCTCTCTCTCTCTCTCTCTCTCTCTCTTCCACCACTTCACTTCCCGGCTCCCCCTAGATTGCGATTTCCCCTGCACGAGTGAATGTAGAAGAGGTCAGAAATAGATTTCCGAGTACACCCGTCGATTTGAGTAACAAATATCGATGTTTGAGAGCGAGTGTCTCTCATGTAGGTCATTACCAGATGACGGAAGTTGGTATGTATCTCCAAAACAGACGGACGGACGGACGGACGGACGGATGGATGGATGGATGGATGGATATATGGATATGTGAATAGATAAATAGATAGATAGATAGACAAATAGATAGATAGATAGATAGATAGATAGATAGATAGATAGACAGACAAAAAATCCCTTACCTGGAGATATGAGAACTCCCTTACCTGGAGGCACGAGAACTCCCTTACCTGGAGACATGAGAACTCCCTTACCTGGAGACATGAGGACTCTCTTACCTGGAGACATGAGAACTACCTTACCTGGAGACATGAGAACTCCCTTGCCTGGAGACATGAGAACTACCTTACCTGGAGACATGAGAACTCCCTTGCCTGGAGACATGAGAACTAATCTACCTAACTCAAAAAGACAAAGAATTGATGGTTAAAATGGCGCCGCAATTCCACCGAGGCTCTACCGTAGCTAGCTGTGGTCACGTATTCGGCTAGGAATTGAGATTATACTTGCTAGGCTATGAGAATCTGTACACCAAGTGTCTGGGGGAAACAGGTGTGTGTGTGTGTGTGTGTGTGTGTGTGTGTGTGTGTGTGAGTTTTGTATGCATACTGAGAATGGGATATGTACAGTCCCCCTAACTAGTGTGTTTACAGGGGCTTGTCAGGTTTTTTGCTGTGTGGCGAGCGCTGTATTTGTTTATAGGAAACTCGCAATAGTAAACATACTATGGAATCAAAGTAAATATATATTAAAACAAATATATAAATGTAAAGATTTTTAGAATGTTTATATGTTTAATAAGAAATGCATTAAACAGACTGTTATTAGATCGTATCTTTTGCCTAGTGGACGGTAGTGTAGCGAGGTGAAATGACGTAAAGAGAATGTGGGGTGGGAGGAGGGGATGCAGGAGGGAAGTAAAGGCAGGTGCCCCTCTACCTACAGTAATGGTATCCGTGAATGATGAACTATTAACACTCAGTTGGGGCTAAAGTTTATATCTATTATTTTCCTTGTCTGCTATATTATGCAGAAACATTCATACTGTTCATGTTAAACTTTGGCCATAGTGTGAACAAGAGGTGGTTTGAAGTTAATTGCAGTGATTCTTTATTCACATGTGTTTGTTGCTTGCTAGAACAATCTCCTATACTATACTAATAGTGTATAAAAAATTTAATAATAATAATAATAATATTGCTTGAAGGATGTCATCTATATTGGTGAGTTCTGAGGAGACAAAAGAGGCCAATATGAGACCTACAGGATCGTTCACAGATCTTGTACATGTGAAGGGATACATCTAGTGCGGGGGTGGGAGTGGGGGGGGGCAACGTCTTTCTGGCGTTGGCACTTGTCTGCCTACTTATGCACTCGGGCTAACACAAAAGTATTGACACCTTCTTGTGTGGAGCTCCTCCAAGCGTAATGGTGTGGAGTAATCGTTCCCAGATGAGGAGGTCGATATGGCACCTTTTCAGGATTGTCATAAGACTATCTTTTTCCTTTTCAGTTGCCCGCCAGCGTTACGTTTACTATTCATTAGGTGACTGTAAAATAGCTGCTTTGGCAGACTACTCTCGTCCATGTGGATAACATGGCCACTCCAGCGTAGTTGTTCATGGATAATGCTCCTACAGTTGGTGTAAGCAAGAATACTGGCATTTGTTCTCTTCTCTTCCCAGCGAACTCGGAGAAAAGAACGTAGACTACCTTGGTGAAAGTTTTCAAGTCCCTTGAGGTGCCTCTTGTATGTGACCCATATCTCGCTGCCATATAGCAGGATGGGAAGGACCACTGCTCGATATTCGTGCATCTTTGTAGATAATTTCAGCTCTCTACCGCTGAAGAGATGGGTACGGATTTTCCTAAAGGCTTCAGATGCACACCTGATCCGATGTTGACTCTCTTCATCGATGTCCACAGTGGTGGACAGGTCAGAGCCAGCTAAATTTGCACTGGCACAAGTAAGGAAGGCAGCCAAGAAAACGGAGAAGAGAGTTGGTGCCAGTGCACATCCTTGTTTTGTCCCCGTTTGGATGGGGTAGAACTCAGACTGCGTGTCATTGTGCAGGACACTGCCGTGCATGCCATCGTGGAACTGCCTCACAAGGGTGATGCATTTTGGTGGGCAGCCAAAACGGCTGAGGGTCCGCAAGAGGGCTTCCCTGTTGACCGAGTCAAGGGCCTTGGTTAAGTTGATGAAGGCCATGTACAGGTGACGATGCTGTTCTCTGCACTTTTCCTGTATCTGGCGGGCAGCAAAGATCATGTCAGTGGTGCCACATGATGGTCTAAACCCACATTTATATTCTTGGAGGAAGTTTTCTGCCTCAGGAAAAAGTCTGTTAAAAAGGACTCGGGCGGTAATCTTGCCAGCTACGGACAGCAGCTAGATCCCGCGGTAGTTTCCACTGTCTGACCAGTCTCCCTTGTTCTTATAAATATTGACGATGGGGGCGTCTTTAAGAGCTTGGGGGATTTCCTCTTTTTCCCATATATTCTCTAGGAGAGAGTGGAGACGGCTGGTAAGCAGAGGTTATCCTGCTTTATGCACCTCGGCTGGGGTCCCATCAGGCCCTGAGGCCTTGTTTTTTTTCATGTGTGTTATGGCAGTAGCAACCTCATCCAGGAGGGAGGATAGCGAAGGTGGGTCAGCTCTGGATGCTTAAGGACCTGCTGGGTAGTCAGTACATCCACATCAGAGTTTCGGTTAAACAGCGAATGATTGCCGGGACATTTTCATCAAACCAGTCCTGGTGTATTCCTTCGATCTGGCCGAGGGTCTCTCTGCAGGTTTTTGTCGTGACAGTGTCGAGAATATCTCATTTGGCACTGGGATTTAGGTTGTTTGTTGTCAGTTTGTTTAACAGCCCATGTTCGAGCTGTTCTCTGAAAGCATGTGCTACCACTGGAACCTCAAGATGCTGCATTCGCTGTTTTGGGGCGACGTGAAGTGAGAGCTTGGCTCTGACTAACCGATGGTGATCCGTGTCGCAGTGGTCTGAGCCAGACTTGGTTCGGATTATGAGGACATCTAGGCGATCTCTTTCTCTGACAATGATGTAGTAAATGAGTTGCTAGTGTTTGGATCGTGGGTTGCCACGAATCCTTGAACTTGTCGGCCTGCCTAAACAAAGTATTGGTTGTAGTGAGGTTGTGTGCTGTACACTTGCTGAGGAGGAGTAGGCCGTTGGGATTACACTTGCCTAATCCATTTCTTCCTTTGGTTCCCTGCCATATAAACATTCCACAAATCTTTACATATATATATATTTGTTTTAATACTTTTCTACTTTAATTCCAGAGTATATTTACTATTGCGATTTTCATATTACCAAATACAGCGCTGCCACACAGCACAAAACCTGATGAACCCCTGTATACGCACTAATGAGGGGGACTGTACACCATTGATGACATTACGTACAGTATATCACTGACCACATCATGCACATCACTGACCCCATCATGTACATCATTGATGTCTTTATATACATCACTGATGTCTTGTACCGTCCAATACACTCAGCAGGAACACTGAAAGCACAAAGTAACATAGTACTATTTTCTTCGTTATTGAAGTCAAGAAGTCGCCACACAATACCTGCTAAACAAAGTAACATCTCGTTACTTTTCATTTATCTCACAAGAAATAGCCAGTTCCTCTAACTGAAAGAAGAAAATGATGAAAAGACAACAGAGGTCAACCAAAGATGAAAGAGTAATAAAAGAATGCTAGGGACATGTCGCAGGTTACACTTTAACCTTTGTCCTCCGCTGCTGCGTCAGGTTGAATTGGCACATATAACATAGTCGAGTGTTGTATACGGCGGTGATGGATGGAGAGGAGGGAGGTAGGACTCGAACTGAGACACTGACCATTAAGGGGGAGGTAGAGTCATATAAGGGGAGGTGTAACAGTGTCATATAAGGGAGGGGGTAACAGTGTCTTTTATGGGTGGTGGTGGTGGTGACAGTAGCGGTGGTCGTGGTGGTGGTGACGGTAGTGGTGATGATGATGGTGGTGATGATGGTGGTGGTGACGGTAGTGGTAATGGTGGTAACGGTAGCGATGATGGCGACGGTGGTGGTGGTAGTACTGGTAACGGTAACGATGGTGGTGGTTGTAGTGGTAACAGTAGCGGTGGTGGTGATGGTGGTGGTGGTGATGGTAGTGGTGGTGGTGGTGATGGTGGTGGTGGTGAAGGTTAGTGGTGATGGTGGTAACGGTAGCGATGGTGGTGGCGGTAGTGGTGACGGTGAAGGTGGGAGTGGTGGTGGTGATGGTGGTGGGGGGGGTGGTGGTGGTGACGGTAGCGACTGTGATAGTGACGGTAGCGATGGTGGTGGTGGTGGGACGGAGATCTTGGTAATGGTGATAGTGACGGTACCGGTGGCGGAAGTGACGATAGCGATGATGGTGTTGACGGTTAGTGTTAGTGGTGGTGGTGACGTTAGCGGTGGTAATGGTGGTGGTGACGGTCGCGGTGGTGGTGGTCGTGGTAATGGAGGTTGTGATGGTGGTGACAAAAATGGTTGTGGTGGTGGCGGAGATGATGGTGATGGTGACGTAGATGATGGCAGCGATGGTTGTTGGTGATAGTGGTTGGTCATTGTAATAGCAGTGGTGGTGATCAGTGTTCGTTGTAAAGGTGGTGTTGTTGGTGTGTACAGTAGTAGCAGGGTTTGTGGTTGTCATGGTTATGGAAACGATATTTGTGTTACTAAAACTATATGCCTATATACACACACATTGCCAGATAGATAGAAAGATAACTAGACATATTCACAAATAAACCCATTATACTTAAAACCCAAGAAGGTTCCCAGGTGACATGATAGAACCAGGTGTAGTAAACAGGTACAGGTGTGTAAGAGCCACCATTTACTGACTATACTGTCACTGGACGACTCTTACATTACACATCAGTCTAATAGGACATTATATGTGTAATTCAAAGTTTAAGGTCGATTTACTGTGTTAGTTTTGTATTCGAGAGAAAATTTGAAACGCTCTGTTGCTGATCAAATATCATTAACATGTATAGTTTGATAGTAAATTGTGACTTATTGTACTATTGGGGGACCTGTTTACTACACCTGGTCTAGCGTGTTTATTATGGATGTTGTATCTGTGCGTCTTCTCTCTCTCTCTCTCTCTCTCTCTCTCTCTCTCTCTCTCTCTCTCTCTCTCTCTCTCCACGAACACCACCTCATCCATTACAGTACACAGCAGGTAAGGTCACCTCAGGGAACCCTTAAGTAAAAAGCAGGTGGCAGCTAACATCTTGCCTGATGTGCGAAGATGGTAACTGAGCACTTAGCAATATACGGCATCTGCTTCTGTGTCATATATGTAATTGGTGTATCCATTAACGCTGTTTTTTATTATATATTATGTCGGAACAAAAAGAAAACGCAAACAACAACAACAACAACAATATATATCTATCATAATCCACAAACAAGTTATTATTTTGAGTGAGACTAGTAGACGCCTGGCTTTGTCGAGTACTCAGGCCATCGGTGTCGAGTACTCAGGCCATCGGTGTCGAGTACTCAGGCCAATCGGTGGGGAGTGTTCAGACCGAAGTTGTCGAGTGCTCTGGCCGGCGGTATACTTTAAAACACTAGCCATAGAAACGGTGTCGTGTGTGAAGTGGAGGGGAGGAGGGTTGTGTGGCACGCATGGGTGTTCCTTAAAGCCGATGTTCTTTTAAAGCAATCGGTGGGAGGTCTGTGGGTTAGATCGTGTTAAGCTGCGGTGCTATGGCAAAGAGGTGATCCGATAAAGCTGTGGTGTGTAAAGTAATAGCGTATTGGTAAACCTGTGGTGTAAAGTTGTGATAGAAAGATGTGGTATGTTGATGAAGCTTTGTTGTAAATCTGTGGTGACTTTATAAAGCTGTAGTGTAAAGCTGTGGTAGGCAGGAGAACCTCAAAGGGAGGACTAATATTGGAAGAAGCTTATATACTGAGATAGGGATGAGAAGACGGGGTGAGGGATGGAGGGCGAAAAATGAGAGATAGAGAGAGAGAAAGAGAGAGAGAGAAGGGAGAGTATAAGATATATGGCTCTTCCTTCGTGAGGCTGGAGGAAGACGAAGGAGTCCCCGCCCCCTCTTGTAAAAATAAATTGGATGAGGTTGAAAATAACAAGACCAATGTTGACGTTTGGGGTCCTGGTAAGAGAAGTCCCTTGATGAAGTGCTCTTAGGATTTTAACCAATTTATTTTGAAAGTGATGTATCATCAAAGGTAAAATTGCAAATTGTTGCACAATTCTATAGATTTTCACACTGGTCTTGCAACAATCTACCTTTTTTATCCATGTTGCAAATGCTTCAATTGATTAGATAAAGACATACAATTGTTAAATGTTAAGAATATTTCTTAATAAAAAATACGAACGTGACATAGCTAAATGATTGATTTTTTTCAACCCTAATAATGAAATGTGGAAACTAAAAGAATGGAATGTTGCATTTTTGTCGCGAGAGTAAAAAAAAATTCGTGACTTACATATCGAAATTTTGTATTTAGTTTCGACTGTAAAATATAAATAAATAAACTGAAACATCGAAACATATTATTTGATTGACGTCAGCAGTACTATACTGATGTCTAAAGGCCGTCCTTGTGTAATCATGTAATCGACTTTAAATTGTCCACTACCAGTATTATATCTTGTCTTTCTGCACAGAGAGTTGCTGTTGGGGTCTGTGTATTACTCGTGCATATTTTATGTTTAATATTTGTGTGTGTAATAATAATAATAATAATCGGTTTATTAATAGAGTTGCAGCCGGTGGCTGAAATATACAGACTTACATTTGATTTAGACATAATGATATAATATGCGTTGAATACATTTACAGGGCTGTACAGTACATAGATCACGAGTTATTTATTATTTTAACAATAGATGGGATGGTGCTGTTCTTGTATCTATCGGTGCGGGCTCTTATGGGCTGTATTTTGTTGTAGTGGCGGACTGCGCGAGTTGGGTGGGGGGCTGCAGGCGGTGGCGATGACGAGGGTGGTGCAGTAGTCCACTGCCAAACCTTTCCAGTGCTTGGTGGTGGAGGTCACTGAGGGATGGCATTTCCAGGGTGGAGAGAGCGTTGGTGTAGCCGGAGTATTCTGCGCCGAGCATGATTCTGCAGGCCCTTTTCTGTACCTTCTCTAGCTGACGTTGTTGGGTGGAGTTGAGAGAAGACGACCAGGCTGGTGACGCATATGTTAGTTTGGGGAGAATAAAGGCGTTGTAGATGGTCCTCAGCTCTGGCGTGGGTGTCCCAAGTGACCTAAGTCGTCGTAGCATGTAGAGACGGTACGAGGCTGCCTTGACTGTGTTATTTACATGGGCCTTCCAGTCAAGTTTGTTGTCTATAGTTACACCCAGGAGTTTGGCAGACTGCACCAGCTGGAGAGGATGGGCACCCACTGTGACTGCTGGGGCTTGCACTGGAGTGGTGACGGTATTGATGTGCATGACTACGGTTTTGGTGTGGTTGATGGTGACCTTGTTCTCCGTAGTCCATGCCTGTAGCCTGTCCAGGGTGCCTTGTAACGATGAGTAGTCTGGTGCGGTGTTGTCCACTGAAACCCCTACAGTGCAGTCATCCACGTACTTCCTATAGAGCGTCGTTGATCAGGATGAGGAAGCACAGTGGTCCCATCTTGGTCCCCTGGGGAACACCGCAGGTGTGTGTGTGTGTGTGTGTGTGTATGTGTGTGTGTGTGTGCGTTTTACACACAGGGTAATGTGATGCGTCTAGTGTAGTAGTACTAAGATAGTGTTGAGGTGCATGGTCTGCTTGTTATCTCTTGCTTTCAGCTATTGTCGCTGGCTAGTCCTTGTGGTGAACAGGAAAGCAGCTCCGCGTCAGTCTTCTCCTGCCAGTACACAGCCTCTCCATTGCCAAGACTCCTACTGAGCCTCCTCCTGGCAGCACACGGTAACTGGGTTATCTAGCGACCCAGGCTAATACAGTAGGGGATCTCGGAGCAACAGGGGGCCCCAGAGATGCGGTGTGCAGGTCCACCGGCGTGTGGACATGTCCTGGCATCCACCAACCCCTGTCCCACTGTCTTGTGGGTTAACTGATAAAGTGCAAGACTACGGGAGTCAACCCCTAATGAAAAACCTGTGTTTGGAGTCACGCAATAGGCGAAGCACAATAAACCGCGTTCTCGGCAGACTCCCGCGACCCCGCTCAGCAGTCGCTCGTCATGGGTCTCTTATCCCACCGACAGTTGCGCTCCATCATCCCCACTCAAAATCCACTCATTGCGCAGGCCCTTTGCTCCAATCACCCTCATCATCTCATCATCATCTCGAAAAGACCTACGGCGATGGGAACGAGTCGGGGGCACCGGTCAAGGATGTGACTGGAAGTGTTTAGCTCCGTCCTGCACGTAGGCGGTGGTGGAGATGGTCGCTGAGACATGGGACAGGGCAGTGTGTCTCTTCGGCAGCTTCCATCAGGACAAGCAGATCTCAACTGCTTCCTAACGGAGGGACCTAGAAAAGGTGGTCCTAAACAAATGCTGTCTGACTCTTGCTCGGGCGGCTCGCTGCAGCTGTCGAGTCATCCCATAATGCAGTCGATACAATCAAAATAATCAGATTAAGAAAGAACTTAATATTGCTACCTGGAATGTCAGAACCTTATTGGACAGGGGAGATAGAAAGACCGAGGAGAAGAACTGCCCTGGTCGCTAATGAGCTCAAGAGATATAACATAGATATTGCTGCTCTCAGTGAAACCCGACTGAGTGGGGAGGACTCGCTGATGGGAGTGAGGGAGGGCTACACCTTTTTCTGGAGGGGACTCCCAGAAGACACGCGCCGTGACTATAGGGTGGGTTCGCTGTCAAAACATCACTCCTTCGCAACATCCCTGAGACGCCTGCTGGAATAAACGAAAGGCTCATGACATAGTGCATCTCTCTGGTCAAAGGTCGCTATGTTACCATCTTCAGCGCTTATGCACCCACCGATGCTAATGAACAAACAAAAGACCGCTTCTATAGTATATTGGAAACTGCTCTTGCGGATGTACCACCAACTGACAAAACTCTTCTTTTAGGGGATTTCAATGCTAGAGTTGGCTCAAACTATGAAAAATGGGACAAAGTTCTGGGCAAGCATGGAATAGGGAAGATGAACAACAACGGACTCCGACTCCTTACACTGTGCTCAGAATACAATCTTACTGAAAGTTACTAGTGTGCCCTGAAGAATGCAGTGATGGCTAGGGAAACACTGAGTAACACTGAGTCCGTTTATTATGGATGAGAGAAATACAAGTGGTGACTCGCGTGTGCCATGCACGGCTCACACAGTCAGACTAAGGCTGCCTTGCCATATGGCAGCCTCGGGGCAATGTTGCCACATAACGTGCAGTGTTGCCACGTGATGATATATATAAATGCTACTCGGCACAGTAGCTTATATACAGGGTTGCTACTCGGCACAGTAGCTTATATACATAACCTACATCTCCCTTCCCCCTCACGCTCATAGTCTTTGTCTTGAGCGGACTTCTTAGTCCTAAGTCGCTCCGAGCGTCGAGGTGCACTGTGGAAAGTACGGTACAGTTAGGCACAAAATCAGCCTCCATTATTTTTCAAATATTTTCTAAGTAATTCCGTTCAGTTACTTTTTCTTAAGCTGATAAAATGTAATTCAATAAGAATTATTGTAAGATCCGGTTAGAATAAGAAAATTACTGTCAGTTAACACCAATTACTATGTTAAGTGAGTGAACTTGGAAAATAAATTATAGAAATTAAGACACCCCAGTTCATTTCACTTGAGGTTTAAAAACCGTAATTCTACCTAGGGGGTACGATTAAGTTAGATTAAATTTGAATATTGATATTGAAACAGTTTATTTAGTCAGAAAAATCCAGATACAGAGTGAACACTAAGAACAACATTGATATGGTTGACCCAAGTGAGAGCCTGAACCCTCTTAGTTGCACCTGATACATACTGTACGTTTATTTTAAGACATTATTACATAACATTAGCAAAAACATAATAGAATGTTACCAGGTGATCCAAAAATAATCTTGAAACGATTATCACACTCTTAGTGACTGAAGCGCCTCTCGTGGACAATAGCGCTGAATTCCCCCAGTGAGTTGGCTGCTTATGTTTATCACTAATAGGTGTTCGCGTATTACCTGGCTACAAGTTACCAGGAATGACTCGGTAAAGATCAGAGAGTGAAAAGTGAACTCTTGAACTTTTTCTGCACTTGTCGTGGTGGAGGAACACTGTCTTTTGAAATAATCATAAGGGTTCAAGAGGAAAGTCTTATAGTAAGGAATCGACATGTAAAATAGACTTAAACAACATTATTTCCTGTTTGAAAGAACTTAACAAAATTTATAACCTCATATTTTATCCTAAAAAAAATCTATGTAAAATGTATTGCAAACCTTTTTCTCTGCTTTGACGAGATTATTTTTTCTTAAAATTTAGCATTATTAAAGGTATTTCCAGGAATCATCATTCTGAATAGATTTAAACAAATTATTCTTTGCTTAAACATGTTTTCAATCAGTAGATGAAGAGATCTATCTCCCTATCTCTCTCTCTATCTATCTATCTATCTATCTATCTATCTATCTATCTATCTATCTATCTATCTATCTATCTATCTATCTATCATCCATCCATCCATCCATCCATCCATCCATCCATCCATCCATCCATCCATCCATCCATCCATCATCTATCTATCTATCTATCTATCTATCTATCTATCTATCTATCTATCTATCTATCTATCTATCTATCTATCTATCTATCTATCTATCTATCTATCTATCTATCTATCTATCTATCTATCTATCTATCTATCCATCCATCCATCCATCTATCCATCCATCCATCCATCCATCCATCCATCCCTATCTATCTATCTATCCTATCCTATCTATCTATATCTATCTATCTATCTGTCTATCTATCTATCTATCTATCATCTATCTATCTATCTATCTATATCTATCTATCTATCTATCTATCTATCTATCTATCTATCTATCTATCTATCTATCTATCTATCTATCTATCTATCTATCTATCTATCTATCTATCTATCTATCTCCATCCATCCATCCATCCATCCATCCATCCATCCATCCATCCATCCATCCATCCATCCATCCATCCATCCATCCATCCATCCATCCATCCATCCATCTATCCATCCATCCATCCATCCATCTATCTACCACCCTTACTTCTGCTAATTATTTATAGGAGGTGGGTCATGGCAATCAGACATCTCAATAAAACCTAAACACAAGTAAAGACACGAAAGAGCTGAATCAAAAAGGAGAAAATCTCACACGCACACAAAATTTACTATCTGCATGTGTATCTATTCAATTTTGATTATCATGTTTTTCTTTCCTTCTATTTCTTGTTTCTTCCGTCTTTAGAAATATCACCTGTCTCTCTACGTCTCAAGCCTTTTATCTTTCAGTCTCTTTGTTTACCCTTTTCTGGTCTTCTCGTCTGCTATCTTTAATCTTGCTCCTTGCTCCTTGCTCTCTCTCTCTCTCTCTCTCTCTCTCTCTCTCTCTCTCTCTCTCTCTCTCTCTCTCTCTCTCTCTCTCTCTCTAATAAGCTTTTCCTTTCCCACTGATCCATTTCCTCTTGTCTTTGATTCCACTCTTCCCCCTTCCTCTGCCTCTCCCCTTACCCCCTCCCTGTTCTTCCTGCATCTGCCTTTTCTCCTCTCCTCTCTTGTAACTCTCCCTCCTCTCTTCCCTCTTCATCGTCTCTCCCTCCTCTCTTCCTCCATCTTCCAGTCTCTCTCTCTTCTCTTCCTGCTTCACCTAGTTTCTCCCTCCTCTCTTCTCCCTTCAACCAGTCCGTCCGTCCCTCCTTCATCAAGTCTTCTTTTCCTCCTTCTTCCAGTCTCTCCGTCCTCTCTTCCTCCTTCGCCTAGTCTCTCCCTCCTCTCTTCGTACCTCGGCTTTTTCTCCTCCTCTTTCTTCCACATGTTTCTTCCTCCTCTCCTCTCACCTCCGAAGCGTATCCACAAAACCGTTGCCTCCGCTTTTGTTCGGAGTCTTTTTTCTTCCCAACTCACTCCAGCTTCCTCCTACTCGTCCTCTTCCTCCTCTTCCATGCTCCTCCTCCTCTTCCATCCTCCTCCTCCTCCGCTTCCTCCTCCTCCTCGTCGTCGTCCTCCGCCTCCTCTTCCTCCATCCTCCTCCTCCTCAATCCTCTTTTTTTTCGTGTGTGTGATTTTTCCGCCTTTTAATCAGTGCCGGTCTGCCAGGTCCTCAATCTTCATATCTCTTGTTTCCTTGTGTTTGTCAGCCTCATTCTTTTCTTCCATTACATTATCTTTGTCTCTCTTCTATGTTTCTTTTCGTCCATCTTTTCTCATTTAACCTCTTTTTTAATCAATTCGTTCTCCTCCGTTATCGTGCTTGTTACTTCTTTATCTAGTATTTTTTCTCTAATACCTACGTTCTTTTTTACATTTTCTCCCTCCTCTCCTACCCCTTATTCCAGTCTCTCCCTCCTGTCTAACTCCATCTTGTATTTTCTCTGTGATAAATTTTTCTTCAGCCCTTTTTTTCATGAAATGATTCCTTTGTCTGTCAGCCTAAAATTGTGGTGCTCACCCTCCAGATGAGACCCTCCAGTACTTTTATTTACGTAAGATCTGAGCATCGTCATGTAGCACAGGAATGAACCGCACGTAAGATGTGAACGTCGTCATGTAGAACAGGAATGAACCGCAAGTAAGATATGAGCGTCGTCAAGCAGCACAGGAATGAACCGCACGTAAGATGTGAGCGTCGTCATGTAAAACAGGAATGAACCGCACGTAAGATCTGAGCGTCGTCATGTAGCACAGGAATGAACCGCACGTAAGATGTGAGCGTCGTCATGTATCACAGGAATGAACCGCACGTAAGATGTGAGCGTCGTCATGTATCCCAGGAATGAACCGCACGTAAGATCTGAGCGTCGTCAAGCAGCACAGGAATAAACTGCATGCAAGATCTGACCGAAGCCAAGTAGTACAGGAACAAACAGCGGTGGATACACAAACTGTCAGCTTTTACTCAATACTGCTAAGGTTTCTTTTTTTTTCGATCTTATTCATGGACTGGGTGATGTGCATATAACAGTGTGTCCTCTGAATGTTAAGGACAAGTTACGAGTAATGAAAAATTAAAATGTATTATTTAATGTGTATGTGAATGATTTACAGTTAGATAGTTGTGAGTTCTACTTGGATGGAAAGAGGTATGAGAGGCAGAGAATTCCATAAGAATGAAGTGTGAGTAATGAAAGATGGTGATGATGTTCAACTGCAGGGAACTTGTATGTAATAGGGATGACATGATAAAGAATAATTTGTGATGATCAGAACTGTTGAGCTCGACTTAACACACGGTTATAGAGAACTATGTGGAGGAAAACATAATTATCATAAAGAGTAAGAAGTTGTGTTTAAATGTTCTTTGATTTTAAGTACAGTTTTACTCCGTCATTCGCATGCCATTGTTTGATTTACTCCCCTAGCTGCTGCCAACGTGTGTACTGCCTAGCAACCGTTGCTATGGTGTACCACCATGACATCTGGTGGTGGTGAAGACAAGTAAGGAATTGCAAAATAGATTATCTCTATGCTTGCGTTATACAATTTAAAGCTGTTATAAAATGGCAGTGGAAGGTTTTGTGTAACGGTAACATCACTTAACCTTTAACTCGTGGTTTAAAGATGTCAAGTGTCCCCTTAATTTTTATTCCTATGACAGGTGCACGTCTATACTGCTTAGTGATTATTATTAAGGTGTTCCCGCTGTGATATTTGGTGATAACTAAACTATTAAAAAAACCAATACCTCAGCCCTTTCAATCATGTCTTCTGTTCTTCTAGTTACACGATTTTTACTTCAATAATCACTGTTCTCATACCCTCGGCAGTTATTTTCATCTTCAGTGCTGCTGTTTTCTAATAGGCAATTTGAGTCATCTACTGCCGTTTCCGCCTCAAGGCAATTATACCATTTCTTTAACTCCTCCACTATGGGGACGTCACTTTAAATGTTTCATTTGGCTAACGCCAGACGATTTTCTTCAGCACAGTGAAGACCCCGTATACATGGGGTTAATAGTCTATCTCCACTAACAGCATTTTTACACTCAACTTTCTCCATGGCCGAGCCATAGTCCTAAGTGTATCTAAGTAGTAAAGATATTTAGTAGTTTTGATCTTAATCATTCTTGACCATGATACTTATACGTTCATTTTTATCAAAACGATTCTTGTTAATCATATCTGTTTTCTTTGAATTTTTTCATTATTCCCATCTTTATTACAATTTTTTTCTCTCTCTCTCTCTCTCTCTCTCTCTCTCTCTCTCTCTCTCTCTCTCTCTCTCTCTCTCTCTCTCTCTCACACACACATGCTCCTACTTAGCTCACCACAATACCAGGTCCTCTGCCAACTTCAGTTTCCCAAGGAAGATTCTCTCGTATGTCGTCTCTCTTAACGCATCCATTATTGCAACAAACAAAAATGGACTCGGTGTTGACCCTTGTTGTAATCTAAGCTGTCCTAGCCCTCACTACCATCCCTTGACCTCATTAAAAGCAGATCTCACTTGGGTATATTCTATGAAACTGTGTGTGAGAGTGAGAGAGAGAGAGAGAGAGAGAAACAATCACATACACATAGGCACACACACAGACACACAAACAGATACATAGACAGACAGATTAACAAACAGAGATAGAAGCACATAGAAAGAAAGAGTGAGACAGACTGACACACTAACAGTCACACAAAAAGACAAACAGACAGACAGATAGGTTGACAGATAGACAGACAGACAGACAAAGAGGAGAGCCACACTTTACCCTCCCCATCACTATGTCATATCTCCTAACTCACACACACACATACACGTGTTCGTAGGTACCATTAGGATACAGTGAATAATCCCCTTAGGTTTAGAAATACCTCATTGACGTCACTGGCTAATTTCAGTGGCCTCATTCTTATAACTATCCTTATACTCTTTCTCTCTCTCTCTCTCTCCTTATCTACCTCTCTCTATATACAGTATACCCTTCTCTAGCTATCTCTCTAGCTACCTCTCTCTCTCTCTACCTCTCGCTCTCTCTTTACCTCTCTCTAGCTTCATCTCTATCTGCCTCTCTCTAGCTACCTCTCTATCTATATCTCTCTATCTACCTCTCTCCCTCCCCCTATTGACAGATGGCCTTGGTATGTATTATACCTAAATCAAAGAGGAGAGAGAGAATCGGAAGAAACGGGTGGAAGGAGAGAGAAAGAAGATAGAGATAATAGGTATGAAAGGAGGAAAAGTAATGTGAAGGAAGGGGTGGATGGAGGAAGCTTATGATAATGAGAGGTATAAAGGGAGCAAGAGAAGGGTAAGAGAGGAGAGGTGGAAACAGGTGCTATGCTTCATCTCTCCCCCTTCTCCTAGGCCGCGTCACTGTCAATGGTGCTTCCGTGTGGCGGAGGCATTGTACTGACTGTGAAAGCTGTTGAATCTTAGGGAGATTTAGCCGTATTTCTACCTTTAGCTGTTGGTTCTAATGTTAAGTATTTGTTATGATATTTTCAACAAGCAATATACTAAAATTATGGCTTTATGATTTAAGTATGTATAATAGAAAATTTTTTTTTACCGGAACTTGTGATTTATTTAAAAGGAAAAAAAAATAGATGCAGATTAAAACAAGAGACAGAGTTTCTGTTATTAGTGATATCTTTATCAGATTGTAGAGGACCATGTACATGTAAGTGCTTCAACTTAGCGTCGGAGCCTCTCACTAACTGCAAGCCAACACGGTACATATTAATATGTACTAAACTCCTCTCTCTTATTGAGTCTTCACTTCGAAATTCATAAGTTTTCAGTGACCATAAGAAGGAATTTGATATATGCACGTGTATATACCAGATTGAATATTAAATTTTTAATAGCGAGTGAAAAGCATTCGTAGGAGCTGTCTGCAGTGTGGTGACTCCAGGCCTTTGTGCATTGTATACATCACTGAAGCCTTGTGCGGGAATTGAAACTGAAAAATCATATTTTGGAACTCTCGATGTCTAGCTGCACTCTGACAAGATCAAAGAATTCAGTTCCATTAGGAGGCACCGTCTGGCTTAGTAACGAGAAGAAAGGGCTTCTTGCTCTCTCACCCCAGAGCTGCAGGGTGTAGGAATGTCGCCACATTTCTATTGAATCTTATCGTTTTCTTGTCGAGTGTAGAAGTGTTTTTTTATCTCTCGTATAATCAGTTTGGTAGATCCTTCGTCATAGGTGAGCAGCTCTTTAGATAAATAATCAATCAAAATCGGTGTTTTTTCTTAATTCAGTAATTCGACAACTTCTAATCTTGGTGACTCATCTTGCTGATTATCCTGTGGTTTCCCTCAAGTCGCCTTCATAATAGTTATACTGTATGTATATTTGGTTATCATTTCGAAACACATTTGAGTCATTGTGTTTGGTTTTCATGTTCTATCTTTTTTTTTGAATAAACTTTCCTCAGATCGTGGAATGATTTATGGATAAAGGCACGAGTACGAGACTAAACTGAGGATTAAGGACATATGATACGTCCTACAGTATAACAAGAATGACTCTGGACAGAAAAATCTCCCTCTATTGATATTTATTTATTAACATCGGCATACAAATTCACATTGATTTAGCATGTAATCAATCAAAAAGAAGTATCGCAACCATAGAATACGATGCAAAGTAGAATAAGCAAGAATGTACAGAGACCTATGTATCTGTCGGACTGGCACCCCTGACTCTATAGTTCTAATATCCTTTACTGTGAATTGTTCTTTATTTCGGACTACTAAAATAATACTAAACTTACTATTTGCATTAAAATCAAAGGTCAAACGTTCTGTAGTACTTTAATTATGAATGATTAGGGGTGTATGTGGTATACAGTAGGAGAGGATAGTTTGAGACCTGAGCAGGCCAGTTGCCATTTCCCAAATAATATGTATTTGTGGAAGAAAACCAACATACAGCAAAAGGGCTGACTAAAATAATTAGAGAATAAGTGGTACTCTTCTTTAGTCGTTATTGGTTTTGCATATGGTATCACAATTCATCCTATTTCATTACATTATGTAGAGAATATGTGGTATACTGCAGATATCATGGTGATTATCAAGTGCAAGAAGAGAGAACGAATGGTGCAATTCACAATCAGAAATACCAACCGAACCGAGACTGCTGTGCACGTGTTCTTGTGTTCATTTCAAATACATAAGGCCCAGGGGGGCCGATACTTTTTGGGGAGAGTGTACACAGCAAGGGTCGCGATACTCTTATTGATGGGTGTGCAGTACAGTCGGCGACAAGATTCTGGTAACATTTTACCGCCATCTGTGGTTCAGTTCTCAAACTACATCTCCAGATTATGCACGTTGGTTATGAGACCTTTAACTTTCCTCTCTGTGTCTGTTGCTGAGCTTATGATCGACTCAGCGTGTCAAGGTAAACTTTTTTGGAATGAGTTGTGAAATCTTGGAACAATATGTTGTGACGGCGCCGAATGTAAGATCATTCAAGACCAGACTTGGCCAACACTGGTGCAGGTATATGCCCAGTACTTGCCAACAGTGTGGTACAGAGACGTGACCGACCACCCAAGAGACTAGCAGACCGATCAGTGGCGAAGAAGATCAAGTAAAGGATATGAAAGAAAAATAAGCCAGGATATACCCAGTCTATTGCTGGTGCTGAACCTTGATCTACTGGTGCTGCCAAGGTCAATGTTGCTGGCAGTCTACTCTCAAGTGGTAAGTAAAGACATCGTTGTTTTTATTTTGATTGTAATAAAAATATATTTCTTAGAAAGTTCGTAGACGCAGGAAATGATAATGTGGAAGGAGGTGTGGCAAACAAAAGGTATAAAGGAAATGATGGAAATTGATAAGGAGACGGGCATCATATTTGTCTTCTTTAGTATTGTATACTATGTTTTTTTTAGTTTTACTTACGTCTATTTCTTTGGTGCATATATATTTTATTTTTTATTATTTATTTATTTATTTATTTTAATATTATTTTTTTTTGACAACACTTGACCTTCCTCTGAGAAGGGAAGGAGGTTAAGTGCTTCTCCATTAGATTAGTGTAGGATACCTTAATTTAATGAAGCCCATATAATGGCGATGTTTGCTTCCATACAGTCAATATTTAAGGGCTTCTTGTGACGCTCCACTCGTTTTCTAGTCACTCAGCAAGAATGTGGAAGGTTTATTCTTTAGCTATTTTTGTATGTTGCTCACCTCTTATAATTGATTTATTTATAACAAATATTTTTTCTTCTAATTCAAACCATCACTGCACTATGTAGTCATACCAGGCTTTGTGTTGTTTATGGTGTAATATATTTTTATATTTGAGTTGTGTATACATTGAACGCCATCTGTGGCTAACCTTAGACAATATCAAGTCCCCTTCAGTTTAAATCCTCGCAGCCACAGGACGGGCAGTCAGCCGTAGCTCGAAGTCTCGGTTTGGGATTCAGAATAATGAAGCAGGTTAACGGATTCTTATGGGTGACTGTACACATAATCAATCCAGATATACAGCGTAGTTTTACTTGTTTGGTGTCCAGTGTGCAAACACCCACACCTGATCATTAGTGGACTGTACCAATTAATTTATGAAAGGGAGAAGAGAAAGTTGTGTCTTTTTATCTGTAGTATGTATAATTGGTCGGCAAGATTATACACGTACACGTATCAGAAAATGACACAAGATATTTATACAACCAGCTTTCCTTTGACGAAGTAGATATTAGACTTGTTTTAATTATCAAAGGTGACTCTCTCTCTCTCGTCGTTTATTCCGGTTCCCATTCTCTCCCTGATAATGTAAACTAGGGTGCTCTAGCCTTGCCATTTCCCGTTCATGTTCTGTTTTCTTTTCATTCTATACTCTCTCTCTTATCATACTCTTTCTTCTCTTGAGGTGCAGATTAGGGTTTTGCAATCTAGCCTACATCTCTCTCCTTCTTGTATACTGTACATTCTCTTTTCTCTCTCGTCCTGTGATAGCGCCTTTCTGTTCTCTCTCCGTCTCTACAGTATGTTCTCTTAATTCTTTTTATTCTCCCCCTTTTTCTTCGACACCTATGCCCATGTTGTTTCTGCCATAAAAATTAAGAGAAAGGATGATTACCTATTTCATTTCCACCCGAGTCCAAAATCCTTCCCTTAAGTATGTACAATAGAAATACCTGTATTCGATAATATTCAATTGGAACATATGATTGCATGCCCGAACTAGTGTTGTCAGGTGTATACTGTATTAGTCACACGCGAGTTAATCGGCCTTAAAACACCTGCATCACGAAAAGCGGATGACCTGAGTCTTTACCACCCAGCTTATTTCACCTGTGGATTAATCACTCTAACGTTACCTGGAAGCTAGGTTGGGTAAGGGTACGGTACGGTAGGTTGGGTTAGGTTAAGTTAGGTTAGATTATTACAGGTTGGGTTAAGTCAGGTTAGGTTATCTTTCAGTAAGGTTAGGTTAGTTTTCAGTTACGTTAGGATAGTTTTCAGTTACGTTAGGTTGGTTTTCAGTTAGGTTAGGGTGCTGAATTTTCAGGTGATAAGAAAAATATTTTGTATTTATATACGTATGTAAAGCTTCATGTCCATCTACACCGTGACTTTACAAGAACATCCACAAGACTCAGAGGGTTTGAGTGAATTCCCGGGGTTTACCTACAAGAGAACAACCAACTAAGTGTGTGCAAAGACCCGAGTGTCCTATTATCCCAATGTATAGACGCTGTTTATCTTTCTGTCCTCTGAATTCTATGGGACATTCTTGTAAACATAAGAACATAAGAAAGGAGGAAACTGCAGCGGGTATGGCCCATAATGGGCAGTCCCATTTACACCCAACCCCTATTGCTCATATATCCATCCAACCTATGTTTGAAGCTATCCAGCGTATTCCAGTTAATGATGATATTTGGTAACTTGTTCCACTCATCCACTATTCTATTTCCAAACCAATGTTTACCTATTTCGCGCCTAAATCTAAATTTGTCTAATTTAAAACCATTGTTACGAGTTCGCTCCTGGTTGGATAGTTTGAGTACCTTTGTAATGTCCCCTTTGTTTAACCCTGACTTCCATTTATACACCTCTATCATGTCGCCCCTCACTCTACGTCTCTCGAGGTAGTGCAAATTAAGATTCTTTAACCTGTCTCTGTACTCAAGGTTCCTAATGCCCGGGATTAGTCTTGTCATTCTCCTCTGAATTCTTTCCAAGGATTCTATATCCATTCTGTAATACGGTGACCAGAATTGAACTGCGTAATTCAAGTGGGTCTCACAAGCGCAAGATATAGTTTTAAGATGACCTCGCTAATCTTGTAACTAACACTCCTTTGAATGAACCCAAGTACTCTATTAGCCTTGTTTCGAGCAAATACACATTGTTTACTTGGCTTAAGATTCCTACTTATCATTACTCCTAAATCTTTCTCGCAGTCGGATTTCTCAATAACATTGTTGTTCATCTGGTGTCTGGTTTCCCTGTTTACATCTCGTATACTGAGTACTTTACATTTGTCTACATTGAATCTCATCTGCCATTTTTCAGACCCTTCGAAAGTATTTTTTAGATCTTCCTGTAGTTTTGCGGAGTCTTCGTCAGACTTGTTGTTGAGATTGTCGGACCGTAGTCCGACACGGGCCTTTGCCTACAGGCGGCCCGTTTGGTGGTTCCGGCTGGAGCTCCAGGAGCAGCCAGACCGGATTGGGATTGGAGGTGGTCCCACCTGCAGATTTGGAAGGATACTGCAGGTTGCAAGTGTGAGCGGACCCCCGATCAGTGGACGCTTACCACCAACCCCCACTCTTGGACGTGGTCAGTTTCGGAGTGGCGCGCCCCCAGAACTGGGGTCCGCACTTGCTGGGAGAGGATACTTTCTAAGCTATCTGGGTGGTGGGTATCGTGTGATGACCCAGAGAATGTGGTGAATGTGGTTTGTTTGGGCCTTTCGGGTCAGAGTGGCCGCTGGTGTTGTGTGTGCTTCTTGGGAGATTTGAGTTCTGTTTCGGAGGCTTTGTGTGACTTCGCAGTTGAGGAGATAGTGTTCAAGTGGGTTGGTTGCTGGCTCCCGACAGTAGGTGCATTCCATGACGTCATTTCCGATCATCTGCCAGGAGCACTTGTACCCTAGTCGTAGTCGATGAAGGCTGACTTGGGTTTGTCTTGGTGTTTTCTTGTCTGCGAAAGGTGGTTCCCCTTTTGTAGCCGCCAGGTACCATTTGGCTGATTGGGAACCAGCGTTGAATGCGTGAAGGAAGCTCTTTTTGGTGTGGAGCTTGCTAGTCTTTCTGAGGTGATTCTTCATCTGTTGCACGCTTGCTGGAACTTGAATGTGTACGCTACTAGAACGTGTAGCTGCCTTGGCTGCTTCGTCTGCCACGTCGTTTCCTCCGATCCCTACATGACTGGGAATCCAGTGTAAGACGATTGGGCGGTTTTGTCTTTGGAATTCCTGTAGCTGTGCGAGGATCGAGGTTATGATGTGGACGTTGTCTCTTGATTGCCTGTGTTGCAGCGCCTGCATGGCCGATTTCGAGTCCGTGTGAATTATGATGGACTTGTTGTGTTGTGTTGCAGCGTGTTGTAGGGCCTTTGAGATTGCTACCAGCTCTGTTTGTAGGGTGGAGCAGTCATTAGAAAGTCTCCATCGGAGGGTCTGATCTTGGGTGTAGAAGGCCGCTCCGGATGTATGATGTTTTGGATCCACCGAGCCCTCTGTGAAGTATGATGCTGCATCAGCCGGTCTCTCGGTGGCTATGGCTTCCAGAGTTATTTTTTTGAGGTCCTCCTTCTGGAGGTTGGCTTTGCTATCACCTAGGTCGGTAATTTTGAATGTGGCTGGTGGAGGGCTCCATGGTGGAGGAACTACGTAACCATTGTCTCGTTTGTCTTGGTTGTTCTTGACGAGTGTTTCTGCTTGCAGGTGTCGGATGACCTCGCTTGCCTCGTGCGACCAGGTGGCCCCTTGCACTCTGTGGTCGAGGTGGAGGGAGGCACTGATTCGAATTTTGGCAGCTGTGGGCTTATCTGATCTACAGATTTTGGCGAGGAGACCGGCTGTCACCTGCTTGACTCGTACTGCCAGGGGTGGTAGTTCAGTTTCCATTTGCAAATTGCAAATTCTGGTTCACATGGGTGCTCCGAGCATGGTCCTGAGAGCATTATTTTGGATGACTTCTAGCTTAGCTATCTGGTCTTCTCTCAGTCCAATGAGTGTTTGAGCACTGTAATCTACCAGCGATCTGATGGCGGCCGTGTAGTAGGCTTTGAGCACATGAAGGTTTGCTCCTGCGGTTGTGCTGGTGAGCGACCTCATTATATTGTGTCTGCTCTTCGTCCTGTGCTTTAGATACTCGAGTTGCGGCTTGAAAGTGAGTTTCTGGTCAAACCAGATTCCAAGACACTGGTGGGTGTTGGTCCAGATTACCGGCGTGTTTTGTATGGAGAGCATCTTGTCTGGTGTGTCTGTGCAGATGGCCATCGCTTTCGACTTGGCTGGATTTATCTTGAGTCCAAGTCTGTTGCACTCCTCTTCTATAAGTTGGAGTGCGTGTTGCGTGTTGGCTAGTCTGTTTGATCCTCATATTATAAGCTATAAGTCATTTGCATAGCATAGGAGCTTTGCTGTTTGTCTGAAAGGAAGTTTGACAAGATTTTCCATCAGGACATTGAACAGCATTGGACTGAGGATGCCTCCTTGTGGGGTTCCGTTTTCATGGACCCTGTAGCTTGAGGTTGCTCCATGAAAGCGTACTCTTGCTTCTCTCTGTGTGAGGTAGTTCTGGATCCACCCCAGCAACCTTCCTTTGACGCCTTTTTCAGCGAGCGTCGTTGTAATGGCCAGTGGATTTGCTAGTTCGAAGGCCTTCTCCAGGTCGAGGAAGACCGCCAGAGTTGGTTTGTAGTCCACTGTGCTGAGTATCTCGGCGATGTTGTTGCCTGTGCCGGTGTTCTCGGTGTAAGCAAAAATGTGAGGGTGTGGGCTGCCTACTTTCCACTTGAGTCGGTTGAGAGCCATTTTTTCTCCCGTCTTCGCAATGCAGCTGAGAAAGGAGATGGGCCTCGGTTTGTCTGGTTCTCTGGGCTTCGGAATGGGCTATATATCTGCCTTCTTCCATTCCGGTGGGAGTATTTGTGCTGTCCACGAAGCATTGATGACTTGTAGCAGAGCCTTGTGTCCGGCTGTACCGGCATGAGAAAGCATGGAGTAGGTTATCCTGTCGGCCCCTGGTGCTGTGTCCTTTCTTCGTTTTAGCGACTTCTGGAGTTCTTGCTGGTTGAATGGTCTGTCGGTGTCATCTTCACTGTTGCAGGCCTCTTCGATCATCTGGAGTCTGACCTGTCGCAGACGCCGTTGTGTCTCCTCCGCCTGTCTCGGGAGGTTTTTCGTTGCTGCTCGGTCAGAGAACAGTTTTGCAAGTCTCTCTGCTTCCTCTTCTGGGTTGGGATGGGTTGGTGGTGGTGGTGTTGCCTTCCCAGATGTCCTTCGGATCTGGGTCCATATCTTGCCAAGGGAGGTGTGCTCGTTCAGTTTGGAGCACCACTTGAGCCAGCTTACGTTTTTTATTTCTTCCTTCTCTCTCCTGGTATCCTTTACTATGACTTGCAGGAGATGTCTGTTTGTTTCCGGGGGTGTCTCCTGTAGTTTCTTCGGGCCATGTTCACTCTGTGGTTGAGTTCTTTCACCCTGGGACAGTAGTACCAGTGTTCATTGTACTGTCTTGATGTGGGTTTTGCTTTTGGGATGGCCTCTTCTGCCGCTTGGTGAAACGCCTCGACCAATTGTTGGTGGAGGGTTGTCTAGTCCTTGGGTGCTGCGCCGGCCGGCTGTGATTTTTCGCGCCACTTAGCCAGGTGTTTCTTAAAGAGTTCCCAGTCTGCCTTTTGGGTATTGTATCTCCATCTCGGCGGGGGTGGAGTGGGGAGTTTGTTCACCTTCAGCGTTGGGAGGGTGGCGAAGTGGTCGCTGGTCAGCGTGGGGTGTAGCTGCTAGGAGGCCGAAGGCTGTAGTGCACTGGAGACGAAGGTTAGATCTAGCCTTCCCCCCCTTGTGTGGGTGGGCTCTCCGGTGTTCAGGAGGCAGATCTCGGGTGTGTCTTGAAAGGTGGTGTATATGTGTAGGCCGTCTTCATTTGTGGGGCTTACCGAGCTTTGGAAGGGATGATGTGCGTTGGAATCCCCTCCTATGAGTGTGGCGTGGTCAGCGGCCGAAGCGAATAATTGAGTCACCTCCAGTGAGCCCCTTGGGTTCTTGTAGATGTTGTGAACATTTAATTCCCGTTCTTGGAGGGCTACTTTGGCGGCCTGTATTTCGATGTTTTCCCCACATGGAAATTGCTGCGTGACCTCGGAGGAGGGTATGCTTGACTTGACCAAGATCATACATCCTCTTGTTGACGCCTGCGTGAAATGCCTCCTGTATGTCTTGTAACCACTGAATTTGAAACAGTGGTGTTCTTGTATAAGTGTTTCTTGTAGCAGTATAATGTCAAGCTTGTCCTTGGCTGCTGCTTCTTGCAAGAGGTGTTTCTTGTTTTTGATGCCCTGAGCATTCCATGTAAGGATGTTCAGTGTGCTGATGTTTTCCACCACTGTTTCATCGGGGACTTCTGGTGGTCCTCGATGGAAATGTTCAAGTCCGATTCCGACTGGATCAGGTCCATATCTTCTTGTTCTGTGGTTTTTGCCGTCTAGGCTGTGGTTCGGTTCAGGGGAGTTGAAACGTCCAATTTCTTTCTGAGAGCTGTCGGTATCTTGGGTTCTCGGCTGTCACTCGTGTGAGGACCGGCGTGGCTTCCTCCACTGAGGTGGCTGGAGCTGTGGCGACTTGCCCGAGGGCGCTCCCCATGAGTATTTGGAGCTGTGTGGGTTGGATCTTGTGGCCCAGTAGTCCGGCTAGGCCCCCCGCGAAGGTTGTCAGTACCTTGGCTAGGTCTGATACGTGTATCATTCCTTCTGGTGCCTTGGTGTGTGCTTCTTTTGTCTTTTTCGTGGTTGTCGTTGTCTGCTGCTTGGGTGGCTGAGGTGTGGCCGTAGTGAGGCCAGGAAACTGGGCTGCACTTTGGGTGTTGACCGGCTGAGGAGGTTGGCTTTGTTGTTTTGGCCTTTGGGTTCCCCACACGAAGGTACTTGGTGGGGCTGGTGTGCAGGCGGTGGGGGCCGGTCTTGCTGCTGGTCGGTTTGCCTGGACCCTCTTTGTCCTCTCGGAGCATCCAGGGTTCCAGGCGTGGTGTTTGCCCCCGCAGTTGGCACACTTGGGGGCAATTTTTTCTCCATTTTTCAACTTGGTGAGGCAGGAGTGTGTGCCGTGCTTCTGTGCGCAGACTGCGCAGATTTCCTTGTACGTGCACCTTGTCTGATGGTGCCCGTATTTCTGGCATCTGAAGCACCGCAGGGGCTCTGGGACGAAGGGCCTCACTTCGTAGATCCCCCAGGTTTTGAGGTCTATGGTGCTGGGGGGTGAACCGTAGTGCGTTATGAGCACTTGTTTTGTGGTGGCCGTCTTGTCGGACGGGGGAGAGCATCTCTCGGCTTTTAGGATCTTCGGGTGGTTCTCCAGGGGTTCGAGGGGTAGTTCCTTTGGGTACCGGAGGACTACCGACTTCATCAGTTTCTGGGCGGGGTCCAGCTTGGTTGATGCAACGGTGGTGGTGTTTTGCAGGTAAGTGTCGAGGGTGGTGGCGGAGTCCTTGTCTTTGGGGTGAATAATCATCTCCCCCTTTAGGTTGGGCCGCACTGAGAACTTGGCCAGTGGATTTAGTTTTTCCATCTCTGTGATGGCGGCATATGTCGTTTTTGTGTCCGTTTTCGAGATCCGGAATTTTGGCAGTGTCGTTGGAGGTGAGCTGGTGGTGGTGATGGGTGCCTTTTGGGCTGCTTGACGGCATTCGTTTCCCGAAAAAGCACGTCGGCGTTTTTTGTTTTCTACCTTCGTCCAGTTGTCGTCCTCAGTGGCGGTAGCAGTGGTGGTGGAGTTGTTGGAGGTGGTGGCAGTGTTCCTGCTTTTCAGGGCTTCATTGAAGGCGCGTAACTGGTCCGCTTTCTCTGTGCGGAGCCTGTCGTGGTTCGGGTCGTCAGGTTGGCGGTTCAGGCGGGGGTCGCGGTTAGGAGGGCGTACGCGCTCCATAACCGTTTTTTTTTTTTAATCCTACCTATTCCGGTTGAGTAAGTAGCAGAGGAATTTCAGCACTCCCCACTGGCTGGTGGTCGTAGAGTGGTTCCTGAGCTTCTCTCCCGGAGCCCCGTTGGGGAAGCCTACTTCCTAGTGTATGTGACTGCTCACTTATAGACGTGAGCTAAGTGTGCCTATTTGGGAAGGATAAGGATTGCTACCCTCTTTCCAGGTGGACCCGCACGATCACGGTTTTCCTGGAAAGACTCGGCTGGGATGGGTTTTGCTCCAACCCCCTTTCGTGTTCACAATCTCCTGGGAGGGAGGTGAACAGTTACAGGGGGGACCGCAGGACGAATACACTTTTTGAGGGTGCAGGTCCCTAGGCCAGAGCGAAAAAAGGAAAAATAGCAGTAGAAGGAAAAGAGCTCAAACCACGTCGGGAATATCGCGCTATAGCTGCTCTCCAGCTGGAGTGTGGGTCACTCACACCACCAGTGGGGAGGGCAAGCTAATGCTCGATAAACCGAAAACGCTCGTGAGTTGTTGCCGACGATGTCAGTGGTGGATGGTCCGGCCCGGGAAGATGGCCAACAATGGCACCAGAGAGAGGGCGGTCTTCACAGTTCCGGGTCCAGCAGGAGGTCTTGTTGAGAGGTCTTCTTAGTTCAGGAGCGATGTGTGAAGTGCGTCAGACTTAATTACACGCCCTATTTTAGCGTCATCAGCAAATTTACTTATGTTGCTATCAACGCCGATATCTATGTCGTTTCTGTATATAATAATAATAATAATAATGGTTCGAGTACTGAGCCTTGGGAAATTCCACTAGTGACGTTGCTCCAATGGGATTTAGTGCCGTTAATGCTCACTCGCTATTTCCTGTCCTGTAACCACACCCTAATCCATTTTAGAATATCTCCTTTAATGCCATGAGCCTCCACTTTTAGTCGGACAAACTATCATTTCTAGCAGAGTAATGAGGACAAAACTATGATAGTGAAATGAGAACATCATTAGTGATTACGAAGGTGACAATCCTTAATAACTCATATAATTTTATCATAGCTGGATGACCGTCATACTCAATTCCGAGCGTCAGAAAAATAGTGTCAGTAATAATAATAAATAATAATAATAAACGGTTTATTAATAGAGTTGCTGCCGGTGGCTGAAAATATGCAAACTTACATGTAATTTAGACATAATAATATACGTTCAATTCATTTATTGGGCTGTACAGTACAGAAATCAGGAGCTGATTATTATTTTAACAATAGATGGGCTGGTGCTATTCTTATATATGAATTTTGTTGTAGTGGCGGACTGCACGAGGTGTGCGGGGGACTGCAGGTGGCAGTAGGTGGCGAGGATGGTGCAGTAGTCGACTACCAAACCCTGCTAGTGCGTGGTGGTGGAGATCACTGAAGGAAGGCATTTCCAGGGAGGAGAGAGAGTTGTTGTAGCCGGAGTAGTCTGCGCCGAGCATGATTCTGCAGGCCCTCTTCTGGCCTTCTCTAGCTCACGTTGTTGGGTAGAGTTGAGAGAAGGCTGCCATGCTGGTGACGCATACGTTAATTTGGGGAGAATAAATGCGTTGTAGATAGTCCTCAGCTCTGGCGTGGGTGCTTCAAGTGACGTCAGTCGTAGTAGCATGTAGAGTCGGTAGGAGGCTGCCTTGATTGTGTTGCTTACATGGGCCTTCCAGTCCAGTTTGTGGTCTATAGCTACACACAGGAGTTTGGCAGACTGTACTAACTGGAGAGGATGGGCACCGACTGTAACTGCTGGAGCTTGCACTGGAGTGGTGGCGGTATTGATGTGAATGACTACGGTTTTGGTGTGATTGATGGTGACCTTGTTCTCCGTAGTCCATGCCTGTAGCCAGTCCAGGGTGCCTTGTAGAGATAAAGTAGTCCAATGAGGTGTTGTCCACTGTAACCCCCCACTGCAGTCATCCACGTACTTCCACCTATGAGGAGTGTCGGATAGAGCGTCGTTGATTAGGGTTAGGAAGCACAGTGGTCCCATCTTGGTCCCCTGAGGAACACCACAGGTGAGGTGTTGGAATGTGGAGACAACCCTCCTACCTCACTGCCTGACGACGGTCACTCAGGAAATCAGGATAGAGGTTAGCTCTCTGTCGAGGTCGGCGTAAAAGGCCTCCTTAATATCATCCTCTGCATCCAGTGTTGGAGTGTATGCACTGATGAAAAAGGCATGAAATAGGTCTTCTGTGGGACTTGGAGCGTCATTAGGCGCTCGTTGATCCCAATAGTCATTTCAGATATCCTGTGTAGGATGCGTTGGTGGATGGCAAAGCCAACTCCATAAATAAGGTTTCTCTCTGCAGCAGGCCAACCCTTCCAGAAGTATAGCATAGCCAGATCCTTGTTCTGTGAATCGACACTCCTCTGGGAACCGGGACTCACTAATGACTGCTACGTCGATGTTATACCTAGTGAGCTCTTTTGAGCAAGGTGCGGTTCTTATTTCAGGACGCTCATTTGTGCCAGTATCCAGAAGGGTCCTGACATTCCTTGCAGCGACCATAAAGAGGTTATATAGTTTTTATTTATTTTTGGGGGGGTCTGTGATTTTGATTGTTTTCGACCTCATAAGTATGACCTTACTGGGTGCGGTTGCTCAGTCGGGTTGTTTTTTTGGCAGGGCACCTTTTCTAGCCCCCTCCCCATGTGGGGGTGAACATAGTGGCCCCTCGAAAGGGCTGTTCAGTCGCACAGACAGGCTTGGATTACACTGCTGCCTAGATCCTAGTGCCTAAACGACCATCTTATCTGTGCAGCCCATGTGCAGTGTTGTGACTAGAGACTCCCGGCAGTCATCTCTGCCTGTCCCCGTCGCCATAGGACTTTTGGAGGTATAGGGGGTTTGGTGATGATGAGAGGTATCATGAGCTGGATGATGGCTGCGTGTGAGTTGATTTATGTGATGAGGCAGGAGTGCAAGCTGCCACAACACATCTTGGCTCTCTCTTTTCCTGGTCCAGTGGTGCAAGTGTTGCAATGACTGGGCAGACGGATAGTTGCAAAGAGCTGCCGATAGCCCAGTTTGTTGGGATTCTCCTTTGTAGCCTGGTCATCAAGCCTTGCCCTCGTCCACCCGTGTAGTCGTTGGGTGTCCATGGTGGTCACCTCTTCTGCCTATACCGCCATTGGGTTCTTGTTGGAGCTCTATAAGCATGTTTGCCTGATGCGCGGCTCAACTGCAGGTTTGTCGTTCAGGGTTTACTCCCGTAGCCCTATACCTACCTAGATTAATCTGTAAGGCAGCGGGGCAATGGTTTGTAGGCGCCAGGGCGTGTCCACATGCCAGTGGGCCAATGAGCTGTCCCTTTGGGGCCCACTGCCACTCAGAGAACCCCGACTGGTTTAGCCCGGGACCACGAGTCACCCAGTTACCGTGTGTTGCCACGAAGAGGCACAGCAGGAGTCTTGATGGTGAAGAGGCTGTGTACTGGCAGGAGAATACTCATGCAAGTTGCTTCCCAGTTCGCCACGAGGGCTAGCCAGCGGCGGTAGCTGAAAGCGAGAGGAGCAAGCAGTGCTTGCACCTTAACACTAAAATAATGCTGCCACACTAAATGCATTTCGCCACCCTGTGTGCGAACACACACACACACACACACACACGTGCTCCAAAATCAGTATATGCCGATTTTCAGCTACTATTTACACCATCCCGACTTTGGAACCCTAATATCACCGACCCAACTCTTAACCCCTAATACCACCGTACCAACTCTTGACCCTAATATCACCATCCCAACTTTTAACCTCTAATATCACTGTCCTAACCTTTAACCCCTAATATCACCGTCCCAGCTTTTAACCCCTAATATCACTGTCCCAACATTTAACCCCTAATATCACCGTCCCAACTTTTAACCCCTTATATCACCGTCCCAACTTTAATACCTAATACCTACGCTTTAACTTCATTCATTTACATTCATTTTAAGATTCTGGAGTAAATGGTTGACATGAAATATAATGGAATAATATATATTAAATGGTATGGTGATATATAGTTATGAAGGACTTGCACAATATTCGGTATTTTTAAGGTACACACTTGCAACTCTCTCTCTCTCTCTCTCTCTCATTCATTGTCACCAGGAAATCCATGCCTCGTGTGCTGAAGGTCTACCATCACTGGGAAATAAAATAAATACAAAGATATGCAAGTGTATATAAGGTGTCCCAGAAAAATGTCCCTGCATTCCTCCCTGCCTGACTGCTCCCTGAGACACTGTGAGTTGGAGAGTGGGGGGACAAGGAGAGAGGAAGGGAGCAGGCAAGGACGAAGCCAGGGAGCAGGCAGGCAGGGAGGGATGGAGGGAGGGGGACCGGGACATTTTTCTGGGACACCCTGTATACTATACATATGTACCTCCCGGCGAATTTTTCCATTAGAGTTTAGAAGTCGGGTGGAGCGAAGAGTGAGTGAGTGGGTCTTGGGCAGAGGAAGGAGGTGGAATGGGTGGGAAAGGATTGGGGATGAAAGGAAGGAAGGGAGGGATATGGAATTGGAACATGGAAATGGGAAACTAGTGTATAAAGAGAAGGGTGCAGATGGAAGTAAGGGTGTAGGGAGAGAGGGGGGGGATATTGGAGAGGTGGAATATATAGGGAGAAAGGGTGTAGGGAAAACATACTCCGTATCTATCCCTCTTCTCTTTTCCCTTTCATATATATTTTATGGAAGGGAACAATGGAAAGGAGGAAGGAGGTATAGATGGAAAGTGAGTGTAGAATTAGAACGTGGAAGAGAGTAACGAAGATGGATAGGGAAATGAGTAATAGGTGGAAAGGGTAGAAGGAAGAAGTCAGGGTGGGGGTTAAGGGATAGAAGGGGAGAATGGTAAGTATGAAATAGAAGGGAGGGCAGATAGTGAAAAGTGGAAGGGAACTAAATAGCATCGAGGAGAGAGAGAGAGAGAGAGAGAGAGAGAGAGAGAGAGAGAGAGAGAGAGAGAGAGAGAGAGAGAGAGAGAGAGAGAGAGAGAGAGAGAGAGAGAGAGAGAGAGAGAGAGAGAGAGAGAGAGAGAGAGAGAGAGAGAGAGAGAGAGAGTAGGAGAACTGACAGATCAGATCTCAAAGAGAATTAAAAGAAAAAGAACAGAGGGGAACGACAGGCAGGAGAACGAAAGTGTTGCCGAGTGATATTTGAGAAGAGGAAAGGAGAAAAAACACAGGTAGCAGGGAACACGGGATGAAACGAAATAAAGAGAGAGATAAAAGAAAAGACAGAGAGGCGAAACAAATAGGAAAAAGCGAGAAGAGAATCATGGGAGAACAAAACTGTGAGAGGTGATGATAATGTGAGAAAGGAACAGACGCCTTCTTGCCTACCTAGCGTGTAATCATCCAGCTATTTATATCTGGTGGGGGAAAAGTACAAGATATATACACAGTAGACATTCTGTGTTTAAGTGTGTTTGGGTGAGTGTATTTTTCTCTTGAGTTTGCTCTGTATACGTACTGCACGTGTCTTGTTGGTGTTGTTGAAGAATATTGTTGATGATAGTGAAAGTACTCGTTAATATTTATGATAGCCTTTCTTGATGACTCGAATGAAATACTTTTTGATCACGTCATTGACAGACAATTGTTATTGGCATTACTGGAAGGCTTTTGTTAATAAAATGATTATATATATTGTTTGTTTATTTGTTAATATGGAATTACTTAAACATGTTACAGTCACTGTTCCCGCCACCACAGTGCCTGGGTACAGTGCACAGCGTCACTTACGAAACATGGAACGTGTGTGTGTGTGTGTGTGTGTGTGTGTGTGTGTGTGTGTGTGTAATAATAATAATAATAAAAAAATAATAATAATTAACGGTTTATTAAAAGAGTTCTGAAGCCCGATGGCTAAAAATATATACTAGACAAAAATTATTTATTACATACAAAGACATGGGGTGGGTGGGTCATTTAACAAACGCTTTCATTACAAAAAGAAGAAGGAACATGAATTGATTTTTTTTTTTTTATAGTTTGCAGTTGATGGTCTGGGCTGGTCTTTTGCCATACTGTGCGAGGTCACGTATGCCACGTGGTTCAGTAACTCGTCCGTAGGTATTGACATGAAGGACCTCACGTGGTTCTGGAGAAACCGGGTAGTGTGGTGTTCACTTGGTGCAGTAACTCGTCAGTAGATGTTGATATGAAGGACCTCACATGGTCATGGATTGATTTTGCCGCTTGCAGCGGCTACTTTATTGTGCACTCTACACTCATCCTGTGAGCGGTAGCGCAAAAGGATTACAGAGTTGGGTTTACAAAGGGTCATAATAATTAACCCCCGTTGTCAGGATATTATGACACTGAAAGTTACACAGTATTTCATTTACATTATTTGTTTAGTTCTATACATAAAGGGTAACTTATTCACAAATGCGTGAGAACAGGCGTGTGAGGCAGTATGTCTGGCCTCACACTTTGTTATTCACATTTACGTGGGAGGTATTCAAGCACATTGCGTATTTGGTTCTGTACATGAGAATTGATATAGTTACTAAGTGCAAAAAAGTGGATACAATCTTAATATGTCGGCTATCTTGCCATTAGAGATGAAGTGTTGTGCCATTTCACACACAGTGTGCTTGGACCTGTCCCTAAAAGGTTCTATCTTCACACAGTCGAGGACGTAGTGTTCAAGTGTGTGGCCATATGTATGGCCACACACTTTACATTTAGTTTTGTTTACATCTGCTTGAGGAACATACTGCCAAAGGTACTTATATCCTAACCTTAATCTAGCGGTTACAACATCTTGTAATCTAGTGATCTTGTTACTTGCTCCATATACATGTTTCACTTGATACATCTCATCATGGTAAACTATGGATCGACTAGTGCCTGTTTGCACTTGTCTACTTGCGTCAAACTCATCAATAAGTTCTTTCCTAATTACAGTTTTAAGGGTTCTTTTTGACAGACCCAAATTGTATTCAACGGTGTCTTTGTTAGACGCGAGTTTGGCGAGGGCATCAACTCTGTCATGTTTTATGAGGCCTATGTGAGAGGGGATCCACAACAGTTTGACCCTGACACCCCGGTCAACAAGGCACGCATATTTGTGTCTGGCTTCAGAGACAAGAGCGTGACAACCTGAGTCGAGGGTACCAAGGGCAAGTAGTGAGGATAGAGAGTCAGTGATGATGAGACTGTCAGTAACAGTGGTTTCAATGAATTTAATAGCTGTGAGTATGGCAACTAATTCAGTTTGTAGAGTGGATGCCCAGTTGTTAATTCTAACTCCTTTCTCAATTATATTACCGTCAGGTTGAGTCACAACAATAGCACTTCCAGCCCTCCCACAGGCGGTGTTTAGAGATCCATCAGTGTAGATGGTCTGTGTGATATTATCATCAGTCTGTAGAGTGTGTATGTGTTCAAGAGCTCTCAATTTGGCAGTGTGTTGGAGATAAATGCTTTGTATAATTAATTTTTTAGGCGGATACGTCGGTATTGTGATATCGAAGGGAACTGTCCGCCAGGGTGGCAGGAAGCGCTGTTGTGTCTCAACTTTGTACAGGTGGTCTAGTCCAAACATCTTCATATGTGTAGCTGTAGTTTGGATCCATTTAGACTCAGTAGTCCCATGGTTCATACATTCTAGCAATTTTAAGGAAACAATGTTATCAGGATCACCACGCAGAAGCCTCAGGGCTATCATGAGGTTGACTTCAATTATTCTATCTTTAACACTGGGTATACCTAGTTCTTTCCTCATATTAAGTACTTTAGTGCTCATGGGACATCCTAGGATAATTCTGAGGGCTTTATTTTGCATTTTCTCGAGCTTGTCAACGCCTTTCCCGTCACGAATGACCAGGGCTGGTGCGTGGTAATCTATCAGAGATCTTATATAGCCTAGGTACATTGTTTTAACAATTCTAATATTAGCACCATAGTGCGGGCTGTACCCCGCTACACTTCTAAGAGGTCTCAGTCTGTCAGTACATTGGCGGGTTAGCTGTTGTATGGCAGGTAGGGTACAAGGGACGGAAACACCAAGATATTTAAAAGAAGAAACATAGTCAATAGTGTTGTTACCTATCTTGAACTTGGCGGGGCCGCGTTTGCGGTTACCAGCTTGTTTGTTGAACACCTTAGTTTTGTCAGTGGAGATAATAAGACCGAGGTGTTCACAGGCTGCGTATACATGGTTCAGGGTGGTTTGCATTTCACGATGAGTTTTAGTATGTATAAGAATATCATCAGCATAGCTAATTGAGATATTGCTGGGGTTGTCTGGTATTAAATTTAATAATGCATTCATAAGAACATTGAACAAAGTGGGGCTAAGTACTCCACCTTGAGGGGTACCAAGTTGCATATCTTTAACTTCACTTTTGTAACCCTGAAACAGTGCAGCAGCCCTTCTGTTGGTTAGGTAACCACTTATCCAGTGTAACAGCCTACCTCCTATATCCATTTTGGCTAGTTCGTACAATATCAGTTGCCTATTGGCAATATCAAATGCAGCTTTTAGGTCAAGAAATGTGGTGTATCTGTGCCTTTCATCACCATGCACAGTTAGGAATGTGGTGATGCAATTATGTACACCTTTACCATGGGTGAAGCCATTTATGTTAGGAGACATGTGTTCTCTGATTCTATATAAGAGTCTGCCAAGAACCATCCTCTCAAAGGTTTTACACAGGCAGCTGGTTAGTGATATGGGACGAAAGGCATCAGGCTGTCCTGGTTTCGGTATTGGTACAACAATACTGCTGGTCCATGATGTGGGTAGTTGGCCCTCGGCATGACTCATATTGTACAATACCAACAATGGATTGCCTGGCACGCGCCTTAGTAGTCTAATGATGTTGTAGGTGACTCCGTCCTCTCCAGGAGAAGTAGACCTACCCCTGGCGAGGGCGGCGTCAAGCTCCCACTCAGTATATGGAACATCACACTCATCGTGCTGTTTGCCCAGCATAAAGCTAATAAGATTACTTCTCTCTACAGACTTCGCATCAAGGAGTCCCCGAGTCCTAGCTGGTAACATGTCATAGCTCGACACATGAGCCCACTTTGTTATTAGCTCATTCGACTTTTGCAGAGGGTTTGGATGGGAGACGTGTCTTCTGTTTTTACCTCTGATTATGTTTATGTCTTTCCAGGCTTTGCTGAGGGATGTGTGTTGGTTCAGGCTGTTGACATATGTCTCCCATGCATTTTGTCTGAGTTCGTTTACACGTTCCCTGACAGCAGCAAGGGAAGCTTGATACAATTGTAACATTTGAGGTGTTCTAAATTGTCTGTAACCCTTACCCACCCTCCTGACCCTAGCCCTGAGTTTTTTCAGCTCAGGGTCATTATAGCACTGCTGTTGCCTGTTCCCATTATGCTGACCACGTTTTCTCCTTTTTTTGGTGGAGGCATTGTTGGTGAAGTATACATAAGTCCTATCTATCAGATCGTCATGGAAACTTTGGTAGTTGTCAGGCTTGTAGTCCTTGTACCAGTCATGGATGAAGTCTATGAACTGGCTTTCATGTTCTTGCTTGACTGTGATTCTACGTCTGTTGAGTTTACCACCAGTGGGGGTGTCATTGGCTACATGTATACTAGCTTGGATTGGGCTGTGATCAGACATAAGATCAGTGACAACATCAGAGCTATGAGTTGTGTATGATAGATTAAAGCCAATACATTTGTCTAGACCCCCGCCATAGATGTGTGTTGGTTCATTATTACCTATAATTTGAACATCTTCATATGCGCTGAGAAGTGAGATAAGTCTCCTACCATTGGTGTTAGTGGTGGAGTCACCTAATTTCTTGTGTCTAGTATTCAGGTCACCCATCAGGACAGTGGGCTCAGTGTGTAAAAAGTCTGGGAGATCTGTGTACTGAAACTGATCTGAGGGAGCATAGGCGTTTAGCACGTTGAGTGTGGAGTTGCCCAGGTGGATAGTGATCCCATGGTAGTGAAGGTTGGTAGTCTTTTTGGATACAAGAGGTACATGCGGGAGTGACTTCTTAACATACATCAAACATGTGTGAGTAGAACTAGGATCATAATACACATAATTGGGCAGACTGGGTGGGGGCTTACCATTAGGTGTGAGACACTCCTGCAGACACACAATATCGATGTCCTCAGTCACAACTTTGTGGTGTAGGTCAGGGTATCGTTTTCTAAGGGATGAGATGTTCCAACGCATCACCTTCACCGCTCTGTATCTCTGCCTGGTACTAACACTGGCCATTATGAAATGTATTTGGAACTTTGTCTGGTATTAACACTGGCCATTATGAAATGTATTTGGACAGAAGCAAAAGGCACTGTATGATACTGATCTTTTCTGCGCTGCCTGTCCCTTCGGCAGGCAGTAGGCTAGTTAACCTTTTTGAAACATTTCTGGAGCATGTACGGCTCAACAATTGTTGTATTTCAGTGGCAGACAACAACACACTTTGGTTACACTCGACATCACCACCATTTTCTGTTTGTGCTTGTTCATCTTCACTGACCATGTCCACAGAGGCATCAGTAGAACTGTTACCAGTATCACTATTTTCCTCTGCGTGGACACTAGTTCCTGGTGGGTCTTGAGTTTCCACATCTGGTACTGACATCTGAATGTCTTCAGTTTGACTGTAATTTTTCCGTAGCTGCTGCACTGTGTTGGTGGTGTTTTTTTCCTTTAGTGTATCACAGAGGCTCCTTAACATTTCAGTTTGAGCTGTAAACTGAGCTTTGAGTTCTTTAATTTCATTTTTCAAATCATTGATCTCTTCACGTTGTGTGTGTTCATGGAGTGTGTTGGCAGCTACCTGTTGTGTCGGTACGTCTGTGTTGCCCCATGCTGATCTTTCGATGACTGCTGGTGATGATCCTTGAGCTTTGGTGGGGAGGGCGGGCCAGGGGTTGGCCGTAGGGAGTACCCTAGCAGCATTAGTGTTTCTTGAGACCTGCCTGGGTGGCGGGTCTGGGCGCTGAAGGGGTGTAGGAGCTCTAGAACAGTTAGGGTGCCATACAGGAACTCCAACTGTTTTGCAGTTAGTACACTTCTGTTGGATGACACCCCCTTGAGCAACTGTATCTCTGCAAACCTGTGTTGCATGTTGCCTTGAGCAGAGACCACACCACGGCTTAGTCGAGGGGCATAACCGGGCCACATGGCCCCAGTGCTGACAGTTGTAACACCTCCGGTTAGGGGGCTGATAGAGAGTTACCTTCAGAGTCCGATAGGCACCACGGACTCGAATGGTCTTGGGTGGGTCTTCCGAGCCAACCCAGTCTGCAATGACTGCATTCTTGCCCCTGAGTCGCTTCGTCCTTCTGATGTCGGGATGAGCTTCTAGTAGTGTAGGGGTCTGGTACTGGTCGAGCCCTATGATTAAGATGGTTTTCTTGCTCAATGGTTGGGATGATTGTTCCATGGTTATTCCCCTTATGCTATTGGTGAGGAGATCCTGTATGACTGCTGGGTCGTTTCTAATCAGAACATGATCTTGTGTACCGACTCTGAACTGAAACTCAGCCTCAGGGTATTTGTCTTCCGCATCGTTCAGCCAGAGATACTTGTCTTCAGGTGATGTACCTTCAGGGAAGTATAATCTTACTCTCATGGGGGGTTGTGGTTGTAGTTGATTGTCTCTAAGTCTTTCTGCCTTTTCGGCCTTCCGCTTGTTCCTGGACTGAAGAAGTTGAAAGCCATCTTCTCCGTTGGTGTCAAGGTCAACACCACAGTCGCCTGGCTCACTCAGTGCATCAGGAGAGTTAAAGCGAGTAGCTGGGTCTCCAGTCAACTCAGACATGGTGGAGTTACAGGGCTCGACTTATATGCCTACGTCAGAGGGCCGAGGACTGCTTGGCACTCCTAGGAAGTCAGCGGTGGTTGGGAGGCGTAACCCTCTTAGAGGACAAAGGAGACTGGCATCTACAGCGTATTAGCGGTGTGAGGGGAGGCCATGAGCGGGTCTCCCGCGGAGGGAGTGTGGTGTCGGGGGACTAAGGTAACAGGAGTTTTCTCAGTTTATAAACACTTTTATTACACTACACTTGTTCTTAATAGTATCTCTGTTTTTCTGATTAGATACAGTATCAAAGTCAATTTTAGTTTCAAAAGAACTAACCAGCTTGGCACACTATGAGGACGGGGGTTTGTGTAAACAAACCCTCACCACATGGCCGAGCGTGACCACAAGGGTATAGGCCTTGCCTCGTGGGCACCTACACCTACACACGACACAGTGCTCAACACACGGTAGTTCACTTGTTATACAGGCAACATATTTGCAGTTGTTGACCTATCCCCACCCTACTGGGTGGTGTTGTGTTATTTCGAAGTCAAGTGTGAAGCCGACCCACTGTTGTTCTCAGGGTGGACTGATTAGCACCTCCTTGTCAGGAGATGACGGTCAGTTCCCAGCGGTGCTTATCTCACTGGCGGGTCACGGCTCTCACTGGTACTGTCTAGTACTGAATTCACTGGCTTAAACACTGTTCATAACTGTTCAACACTGGTTCCACTTCTTTCCGAAACGAAATGTCACTTTTGATTATGTTGATATCCCGGTGGTGAGGATGGGTCGGGGAGAGGGACGTGGGGAATGGGCCGAGCATTGGCCAAGGGT
>NW_024741189.1:7129484-7152460 GCF_018991925.1 Homarus americanus
TGCACACACCACACACCCCTGCCCCCCCACACACCACTATAAACAGCACACACCAAATAATCCTTTTATTCACCCAATGAAGCTCTAAATTATCCATCAGCCTGTCATCTGCCCGCTCCTTTCCATCCCTACCATTCTCCAGACTACCTGTAGACGTTTTAAAGTCCAGAATCCACTTAAAGATAAAAATTGCAATCACACGTGACCTTATACAGCACTACACACTACCTCTACTGCTACACACATTCTATGAAGCACACACCACACCTCATGCACACACACCTGCAGCACTACACTAGCACACACATCACCTCATGAAGCACCACACACTATACAGCACCACACACCACCTCATACAGCACCACACACACCACGACAGCAACCACCACACACCATCGCATAAAGTACCACACGCAACCACACACCACCTCATACAACACCACACACCACCATACAGCACCACACACCACCTAGGCACCCACCAACTCATACAGCACCACACACACTCAGACACACGCCACCTCACACAGCACTACACACAAACCTCCTCAGTGAAGGCACTACACACCACCTCACAGCACCACACACCACCTCATAAGCACCACACACAAACTCATACAGACACCACACACGCCTCATGAAGCACCACACACCATTCTATATAGCACACACTACTCTCATGAAGACCACATACAATTACACACCACCTAATACAGCACCACACTACTCTCATGAAGCAACACACACCACCTCATACAGCACCACACACACCTCATAAAGCAGCACCACACACCACCTCAACACACACACACACAACTCTCAATGCAGCACACACACTCACACACAGCACCACACACCACCTACATGCACCACACACTACCTCATGAAGCACACCCACCAACACCACAAAACACCTCATACAGCACCACACGCCACCATACAGCACCACACACCACCTTATAAAGCACCACACACCACCTCATACAAGCACACACACCACTCATGAAGGCCTCACACACCCCACCTCATACAGCACCACACACCACTCATGAAGCACAACAACAACTAACAGCACACACATACATACAGCACCACACACACCATGCAGCACCACACACCACCTCATGGAGCACCACAAACCACCTCATAAAGCACCACACACCATCTCATAGCACCACACACCTCATGGAGCACTACACACAACCTCATACAGCACCACACACCACCATACAACAATCCCACACTACTCGTAGCACCACACACCTAACTCATACATCACACATCACCTCATAGCACCACAAACCACCTCAGATACAGCACCACACTACCTCATAAAGCACCACACCACCTCATGAAGCACCACACACCACCTCATAGCAGCACCACACCACCTCATGAAGCACCACACACCTCATACAGCACCACACACAACTCCATACAGCACCACACACTACCTATGAAGCACCACACACCACCATGGTAGCACCACGACCATCATACAACACAACACTGCCCCTCATAAAGCAACACACCACCCTCATAAAGCACCACACACCACCTCATAGCACCAACACACCACATCATACAGCACCACACACCTCTCATGAAGCACCACACACCACCTCATACAGCACCACACACCACCCTCATACAGAAGCACCACACACCACCTCATACAGCACCACACACCACCTCACTGAAGCACCTCCACACACTAATCTCATAGCACATACACCACCATATATATCCACACACCACTTATACAGCACACACACTCCTCATGAAGCACCACATCACACACCTCATGAACACTACACAACACTCATACACCACATACCTATGAAACACCACACTCTCCAGCACCACACACCACTCCTGAGGCATCAAACACCTCATACAGCATCACCCACACACCACCTCACAGCACCACACACCACCTCATACAGACACACCACCTCAACCACACACACACCACATAGCACCACACACCACCTCATGAAGCACCAGCCACCACCTCATACAGCACAACCCACACACCACACCAACTCATACAGCACCACACACCACCTCATAACACCCACACCACCTCATACAGCACCACACACCACACTCACACAGCACCACACACTACCTCATGAAGCACCACAAACCACTCTATGCAGCACCACACACTACTGAAACACACCACCCATTAGCACCACAAACCACCTCATACAGCACGCACACACCCACATCACACACACCACCTTACACACACCACCCTCAGCACAGCACCACACACACCACAGACAGCCCACACACCACTGTCACCCACACACCGGCACAGCACCACACACTACCTCATGAAGCACAACACACCACCCACAGCACCACACACACACACCACCCCATGCAGCACCACACCACTCCCACACACCACTCATACAGCACCCACACACTACCTCATGAAGGCACTACACACCACCTCATACAGCACCACACACCACCAGATATAACACCACACACACTACCTCATGAAGCACCACACACCACCCTTAGTAATGACACACTACCTTGCCAGCACCATATACTACTCACACCACACACCACTAAGCACACACATATAGCACTCAGACATACACACCACTCAGCACTCATAGCACACTCACTCACTCATAGCACCACACCACCATGAAGCACACACACCACCTCATGTGCACCACACCACCTCATACAGCACCACACACTTAAGAAACACACACACACACCACCTCATGAAGCACCACACACCACCTCATGAACAGCACACACACACTCTCATGAAGCACCACACACCACCTCATACAGCACCACACACCACCTCATAACAAACACTACACCACCTGCAATCTAGCACATTACACTATCTCATAGTGCACCACACACCACCTCACAGGAACCACACACCATCATGAAGCACCACACCACTCCTACGAGCACCACACAGCATCCTCATACAGCACCACCCACCACCACATCATAATACACACCACCTCATAGCACCACACACCACCTCATGAAGCACCACACACACTCATATACAGCACAGCCACACACCACCTATGAAGCACCACACACCACCACCAAGCTCCACACACCACCTCATAAAGCACCACACACCACCTCATACAGCACCACACACCACTCATCACCCACAGCACCACACACCACCTCATGAACACCACACACCACCTATGAAACACCCCACACGCACCTCATGCAGCACCACACACCACCTTATGAAGCACCACACACCACCTCATGAAGCACCACACACCACCTCATGGCGCCGACACACCACATCACATGCAATATACACCACTTATTCAGCACCACACCACTCATGAAACACCACACACCACTCATAGCACAACACCACCTAAACACACACTACTTCATGAAGCACTACACACACCATAGACACACATATTTCATAGAAGCACCACACACCACCTTACAGCACCACACACTACCTCATGAAGCACCAAACCCACCTCATACAGCACCACAAACCCCACCTTAGCTACATCCACACATACCTCATAAGCACCACACACCACCCACACAGCACCACACACCACCTACAGCAGCACACGCCACCCAGACAGCACACACCACCTCGTGAAGCACCACACACCGCATACAGTACCACACACACTACCTCGTGAAGCACAACACACCACCTCATAGCACACACACACCACTACAGCACCACACACTACCTCATGAAGCAATACACACCACCTCATACAGCACCACACTCCACCTCATACAGCACTCACACACCACCTCACACAGCACCACACACCACCTCATATAGCACCACACTACCTCATGAGCACTACACACCTCCTCATAGCACCACACACTACTCATGAAGCAACACACACCACCTCATACAGCATCAACACACACCACGTCAAACAGCAGCACCACACACCAACTCATACAGCACCACACACCACCTCATACAGCACCACACACCACCCCATATACAGCACCACCTCATACAGCACCCCACACTACCTCATGAAGCACCACACACCACCTCATGCAGCACCACACCACCTCATACAGCACACACACACCACATCATAGCACACACCACCTCATGAAGCACCACACACCACCTCACAGCACCACACACCACCTCATACAGCACCACACACCACCTCATGAAGCACCACACACCACCTATACAGTACCACACACCACCTCATACAGCACCACACACCACCTCATACAAGCACCACACACCACCTCGACAGCACTACTACCACCTCATGAAGCACGACACACACTCATGAAGCACACACACCACCTCATACAGCACACACACCACCTCATACAACACCACACACCACCTCATACAGCACCACACACACCACATACAGCACCACACACCTCCACATCATAAGCACCACAAACCACCTCATGCAGCACCACACCACCATACAGCACACCACACACTACTCATAACACCACACACCACCTCACCTGCACACACCCACTCCACCACACCCCACTATACAGCACCACACACACACAGCAGCACCAGACAGCACCACACACCACCTCTGAAGCACCACACACACCATACAGCACTCACACACTCATGAAGCACCACACACACCTCATACAGCACCACACACACCACTTACATAGCACCACACACCACTCATAACACTACACACACATCATAGAAGCACCACACCACCCCATACAGCACCACACACCTCATACAGCACCACACACCACCTCATACAGCACCACACACCACCTCATACAACACCACACACCACCTCATGAAGCACCACACACCACCTCATGAACACCACACACCACTCATTCAGCACCACACACACCACCTTACAGCATCACCTCATACAGCACCACACACCACCATGCGAAAGACCAACACCACCTCATACAGCACCACAGTACCCCACATGAAGCACCACACACACCACCTCATGTAGCACCAAAAACTCCCCATACAGCACCACACACCACCTCATACAGCAGCACACACACACCACCTCATACAGCACCACACACCACCTCATGAAGCACCACACACCACCTCATGGAGCACACACACCACCTATACAGCACCACACACCACCTCATGAAGCACCACACACCACCCCTTACTGCACCACACACCCACCCTCATACAGCACCACACACATTTCAGACATCACTACACCACCTCAAATAGCACCACATATTACCTCTGAAGCACTACACACCACTCTATACAGCACCACACACCCACCATACAGACCACACACCACCCCATAGAAGCCACACACCACCTCATAGAGGCACACAATAAACTACATTCATACAGCACCACACCCACCTCATACAGCATCAAACACCCCTCACACAGTACAACACACCACCTCATATGCACGACACACCACTCCCATGAAGCACCACACACCACCTCATAAGCACCACACACCACCTCATGCAGCATCACATACCTAAACATGAAGCACCACACACACAGCATACAGCACCACACACACTCCTCATGAAGCACCAACACACCACCTCATGAACACCACACACCACCCCATACAGCACCACACACCACCCTCTTACAGCACCACACCACCTCTACAGCACCACACACCACCTTACAAGCAGCACCACACATCACTCTCATATAGCACCACACCACCTCACAGCACCACACATCATAGCACCACACACACCCTTACAGCAGCACCACACCACCTCATACAGCACCACACACCACCTCATGAAACACCACACACCACCTTAGACAGCACCACACCACCTCATAGCACCACACACCACCTCATAGCACCACACACCACCTCATACAGCACCACACACCATCCTATATAGCACCACACACCACCTCATGAAGTGCCCACACACCACCTCATACAGCACCACACACTACCTCATGAACAACACCACACAACACTTTAGAGCACCACACACCACCTCATGAGGCACCACAAACCATCCACACAGCACCACACGCCACCTCATACAGCATCAAACACCACCACGCAGCACCACACACCAACCTGATACAGAACGACACACCACCTCATGAAGCACCACACACAACCTCATAGCACGACACACCTGCTCATGCAGCACCACACACCCACACCCCATACAGCACCACACACCACCTCTATGTATCACCACACACACCACCTCATGAAGCACCACACACCACCTCATGCATCACCACACACTACCCTATGAAGCACCACACTACTCCCATGGCATCACACACACTCATAGCACACACCCACTTATACAGCACCACACACCACCCTACACACCACACACACACACACACACCTCATACAGCACCACACACTACCTCATGAAGCACCACACACCACCTCATGCATCACCACACTACCTCAATAGCACCACACACCACCTCATGACACCACACACACCTACCACATGAAGCACCACACACCACCTCATACAGCACCACACACCACCTCATATAGCACCACTACACCACCTCATACAGCACCACACACCACCTCATAAAGCACCACATTCCACCTCATGAAGCACCACACACCACCTCATACAGCACCACACACTTCCTCATGAAGTACCACACACCACCTCATGAAGCTCTACACACCATGTCATGATGCACCACATGCCACCTCATGCAGCACCACACACTACCTCATGAAACACTACACACCATCTCATGATGCACTACACACCACCTCATGATGCACCACAGCACCTCATGAAGCACTACACACCACCTCATGATGTACCACACCTCATGAAGCACTACACACCACCTTATGATGTACCACATGTCACCATGAAGCACCACATCACTAATGAGAGCACCACATACCACCTCATACAGCACCACACACCACCTCATGAAGCACCCACAACACCTCATACAGCACCACACGCCACGTCATTTGCACCACACACCACGTCAGACAGCACCACAGCACTTCATACAGCACGACAGCACCTCATGAAGCACTCACACACCGCCTCATGAAGCACCACACCACCTCATAAAGCACCACACCACCTCCATAAAGCACCACACACCACCACGAAGCACCACACCACCTCCCAACCCACCCACCATTAGACAGCACCACATACCACTCATACAGCACCATACACCACTTCATGAAGCACCACACACCACCTCATGAAGCACCACACACCACCTCAAGCACAACACACCACCTCATGAAGCACCACACACCACCCATGAAGCACCACATCACCTCATGAAGCACCACACACCACTTACAGCACCACAAAGCACCTCATAAAGCACCACACACCACCTCATGAAGCACAACACATCACCTCATGAAGCACCACACACCATCTCAGACAGCACCACACACCATCTCATACAGCACCACACACCATCTCATACAGCACCACACACCACCTCATGAAGCACCACACACCACCTCATACACCACCAGACACTACCTCAGACAGCACCACACACCACCTCATGCAGCACACCACACTACCTCATGAAGCACCACACACCACCTCATGAAGCACCACACACCACATTATACAGCACACACATGACCTCATGAAGCACTCACACAGCACCTACAGCACCACACGCCACCTCTACTGCACCACACACACACCACCTCATGAAGCACCACACCCCATCTCATGAAGCACTACACACCACTTCAGGTACCACATGCCACCTCTAGCACCACATGCCACCTCATGAAACACTACACACCACCTCGTGAAGCACCACACACCACCTCGTGAATCACCACACACCATCTCATACAGCACCACACCACCTCATACAGCACCACGCACCACCTCATCACACCACACACCACTCATCAAGCACCACACACCACCTCATCAAGCACCACACACACCACTCATCAAGCACCACACACCACCTCATCAAGCACCACACACCACCTCATCAAGCACCACACCACCTCATCAAGCACCACACACCACCTCCTATAACACCACCCACCACCTTAGACAGCACCACACACCACCTCATGAAGCACCACACACCACCTCATACAACACCACACTACCTCAGACTGCACACACACCACCATATGCAGCACCACACACCACCTCATGAAGCACCACACACCCCCTCATGAAGCACCACAACCACCTCATACAGCACCACACACCACCTCATGAAGTACCACACTGCACTTCATGACAACCACACGCCACCTCATACTGCACCCACACCACCTCAGACAACACCACGCACCACCCTCATGAAGCACCATAGACCACCTCATGAAGCACCACACACCACCTCATATAGCACCACACACCACCTCATGAATCACCACACACACCTTCTACAACACCACACACCACCACATACAGCACCTACTCATGAAGTACCACACACCACCTCATGAAGCACCACACACCACCTCATGAAGCACCACACACCACCTCATGAAGCACCACACACCACCTCATGCAGCACCACACACCACCTCATGAAGCACCACACACTATCTTATGAAGCACTTCACACCATGTCATGATGCACCACATGCCACCTCATGGTGCGCCACATGCCACCTCATGAAACACTACACACCATCTTATGATGCACTACACACCACCTCATGATGTACCACTTGGCACCTCATGAAGCACTACACACTACCTCATGATGTACCACATGCCATCTCATGAAGCACTACACACCACCTCGTGATGTACCACATGTCACCTCATGAAGCACCACATGCCACCTAATGAGAGCACCACATGCCACCTCATGAAGCACTACACTCCACCTCATGAAGCGATGCTTCCACCTATTTAAGGATGGACTCACTCACTCACTGACCGGCAGGAGATGATCATTGAAGCCATTTACTCCTCTGAAACAAACACAAAGGCACACGGAACCAGACACACACATGCACAATGTTACGAGTTGGGGATTTAGAATATAGTTAAATGTCTACCCAGATCCCAACAGGCAACAACAATAAAAAAAACAAAGACAATCGGACTATAAAAGGGTAGACAAAGGATGGGAGTTTTTGTTGTGTATAATAAAGTACCATAAATTCCTTAACAAAATATTCAGCTTTCTATAATTTACCCTTAACCATACTTAACCTAAACATTAACAGTATATACATATTTATGCAACATACAATAATTTGAAGCAAGGTGGAGGTGGGGAGGCAATACAAGATTACAAATACTTAAGTGCGGAGCTGAGATGGCTGACGAGTAAGGCTGAGTATTGTAGAAGACGGTAGGTAGTCACTGTGCCGCAGGTTTCCAGGATAGGTGATCCTGTGGTCACTTCCCAGAGTGAACTGCCCTCTCATCGAACTGGAACTGATGAAGAAGACTTGTAGGAGGTGACGCAACAACCAGGATATGGAGAAGGGAAACCCCGGAGTGGTAACTAAGACTAGTCATACTCGTGTTTCGTCCCTAGATGGCGTTGCTCGTGGTGCTGGGTAGGTAGATCAGGACAATAGATGGCGTGGTTCGTAGTGCTGGGTAGGTAGATCATGACAATTGGTGGCGTGGTTCGTAACAACAAGCACACAAACACAAACACACAGACACTGATACAGACACACAGCCACATAGAGACACAGACACGCAGACATGCGTTCTCCACACAGGTACGTATGAGGATGTGTTGTACTAATTAGCGTGTATTATCTGCCTGTGGCCATTGTGCGGAGAGTTGAGGAGGAAAGGAGAGGGGGAGAGCAAGGGACGGAAGGAGAGGGTGGAGGGTTTGGGAGGATAAGAGGGGAGTGGGAAGGAGTGAAGGTGGAAATAGGGGAGTGGGGGGAAGGTGAAGACGTGGATAGTGGATGAGACGAGGGGAGGAAAGAGAGGTGGGGTTGGGGGAGATGAGGTCAGGAGGAGGGGGGTTAAAAGATAGAGGAGGGTCTGGGAATAGGGTTGAGGGATGTCGGGATAGGACTGGTGGGCTAGGGTGAGAGCTGGGATGTTAGAAACGGGCTAGGGAAAGAGCTTAGGGTAGGGTGTGGGGTGGGGTGCTAGAGCGGGAACTGGGGTGAGAAACTGGGGATGGTCACAAGCTGGAAAGAGAAGTGAAGGGCTAGAATGTGGGCTTGAAGCTGGAGACGAACTGGGGAGAGGGTTCAGGAGGGTCAGTAATTAGCCCTCATTATCTGGCAACACACAGTGAGGGACCGGGGTGTCTTGTAATGACTAACAAGGTCTCTGTGTGTGGCTCTGTATGTGTCTGTGTTGCCTTCACCCACACCCTCTGTCTGTGTCTCTGTGTGTGTTGCCTTCACCCACACCCTCTGTCTGTGTGTGTGTGTGTGTGTGTGTGTGTGTGAGTGTGTGTGTTGCCTTCACCCACACCCTCTGTCTGTGTGTGTGTGTGTGTGTGTGTGTGTGTGAGTGTGTGTGTGTTGCCTTCCTCCACACCCTATGTGTGTGTGTGTGTGTGTGTGTGTGTGCCTTCACCCACAACCTCTGTCTGTGTGAGTGTGTGTGTGAGTGTGTGTGTGTGTTTCCCTACACCCTCTGTGTGTGTGTGTGTGTGTGTGTGTGTCTGGTTGCCTTCACCCACACCCTCTGTGTGTGTGTGTGTGTGTGAGTGTGTGTGTGTTGCTTCCACCTACACCCTGTGTGTGTGTGTGTGTGTGTGTGTGTGTGTTGCCTTCACCTACACCCTCTGTGTGTGTGTGTGTGTGTTTTGTGTGTGTGTGTGTGTGTGTGTGTGTGTGTTGCCTTCACCTACACCCTCTGTGTGTGTGTGTGTGTATGTGTCTGTGTTGCCTTCACCCACACCCTCTGTCTGTTTCTCTGTGTGTGTTGCCTTCACCTACACCCTCTGTGTGTGTGTGTGTGTGTGTGTGTGTGTGTGTGTGTTGTTTTCACCTACACCCTCTGTGTGTGTGTGTGTGTGTGTATGTGTCTGTGTTGTTTCCTTCCACACCCCTCTGTCTGTTTCTCTGTGTGTGTTGCCTTCACCCACACCCTCTGTGTGTGTGTGTGTGTGTGTGTGTGTTGCCTTCACCCACAACCTCTGTCTGTGTGTGTGTGTGTAATAATAATAATAATAATAATAATAATAATAATAATAATAAACGGTTTACGGTTTATTAATAAAGTTGCAGCCGGTGGCTGAAAATATACAAATTTACATGTGATTTAAACATAATAATATACGTTCAATACATTTACAGGGCTGTACAGTACAGAAATCAGGAGCTATTTATTATTTTAACAATAGATGGGATGGTGTTATTCTTATATCTATCAGTGCGGGCTCTTATGGCCTGAATTTTGTTGTGGCGGACTGCTCCTGCTCGAGGTGGGCGGAGTACTGCAGGTGGTAGTAGTTGGCGATGACGAGGATGGTGCAGTAGTCCACTACCAAACCTTGATAGTGCTTAGTGGTGGAGGTCACTGAGGGATGGTTTTCCAGGATGGAGAGAATGTTGTTGTAGCCGGAGTAGTCTGCGCCGAACATGATTCTGCAGGTCCTCTTCTGTACCTTCTCTAGCTGACGTTGTTGAGTAGAGTTGAGAGAAGACGACCAGGCTGGTGACGCATACATTAATTTTGGGAGTATAAATGCGTTGTAGATAGTCCTCAGCTCTGGCGTGGGTGCCCCAAGCGACCTGAGTCATCGTAACATGTTGAGTCGGTACGAGGCTGCCTTGATAGTGTTGTTTACATGGGCCTTCCAGTCCAGTTTGTGGTCGAGAGTTACACCCAGGAGTTTGGCAGACTGCACTAGCTGGAGAGGATGGGCACCCACTGTAACTGCTGGAGCTTGCACTGGAGTGGTGGCGGTGTTGATGTGCATGACTACGGTTTTGGTGTGGTTGATGGTGACCTTGTTCTCCGTAGTCCATGCCTGTAGCCTGTCTAGGGTGCCTTGTAGCGATGAGTAGTCTGGTGAGGTTTTGTCCACTGTAACCCCTATAGTGCAGTCATCCACGTACTTCCACCTGTGAGGAGTGTCCGATGGAGCGTCGTTGATCAGGATTAGGAAGCACAGTAGTCCCATCTTGGTCCCCTGGGGAACACCGCAGGTGATGTGTTGTAATGTGGAGATAGAACTGCCTGACGACGCTCACTCATGAAATCAGCGAGCCATGAGACCAGGTTGATGGGCAGCCCTAGTGCAATAGCCTTGTTGATAACAGTGCAGTGATCAACAAGGTCAAAAACCTTTCTGAAGTCAACAAGGGCAACGGCCAGTGATGTCTTACGTTTCTCCAGGATTTTGTGCAGAAATTCCAGGAAACTAACTAAGCAGTGTGATGTAGAGGAGGTCCTCATATTACCAAATTGTTGTGGATCAATTGACTGATAAATAATAGCAAATGCCCATTCAAAAACAAAGTCTTCACAGAATAGACTGGGTATGGTGGTAATGGCATCTGGCCTGAGGTCACTAGGGGACTGTGGGGTAGGGACCTTGGGGATAGGGGTGTCAGTTGTCAGGGGACTTTCAGACAGAGGAAGGGCTTATGGAAACGTGTCGTGTAAAAATGACATATATTACAGTATTTACTTTCACAGAGCTAGTTTTCATGTCCAAATATCTGCAATTACTTCACGCACAACTCGGGGGCTATCTTGTACCCCACGTCGGCGTGTGTATACCAGGCCTGGAGTTCCTGGTTCTCCGTGCTGTCCGGTTCAGTCTGTGGCTCACGCTGCTCTGCCGTGACCATCACCACCACCACACAAATATGGCTTGGTTGCCAACTAATCCTAATACAATACATTAAAAGTTTTACAACTTATACCCTATAAAACAGAATATGGCTCATACATAATGTTTTAACAACCAAAACTAAATAACACTGATATAAAAAAACATCGTAAATCAAAACATTAGAAAACTTATATAAACATACAGGCCGTGAACCACCCTCATTGACATTGGTCGTTCTCGGGTATCACCTAATTAGCCAATCATAGACAGCGGTGTGGGCAGACATGGACAAGGGGTGACATATGCGGTTTTGCATTCATTAGGACATTTGCTTTGTCTGAGGGCTGCATTAATAATGCAACAGAGGTGGGTGGCAAGTTCGACTGCAAACTCCCTGTAAATTTTGATTGGGAGGTCAATTGGGGTTGTAGAACGTTTGCATTTAAATTTCAGGAGTTTGTTGGCAATTTCAAATGGTTGATCAATGGGAGAGGGGGAAGGGGAAGGTAAGTAAGCCGGGAGGTGAGTCAGGTCAAGACTGGGTAGGGTATGACATATGGTAGTAGGGTGTGTCATACGGAGGCGAATTTTTTTTTTGAGTTTGAAAGATCGGCCCATGGTATTAATGATGTAGTTCTATGTGCAGAATCATGTGATATCTTCAGATTTGAAAAGTTTTCATTTTTTGCTAGGTAAATTTTAACTTGAAATCTTATGAAAATTCAGTATTCCCACCCTTTTACCAACACCACTAAATAGCTTATTTAAAGTAAAGTAAATGTATCAGGTTAATTTATTAGGATGAAAATGATCCAGAATAGTGAAACGAATGATCTTGACACATTTATTAAATTTAATATTCCTTTAGAAAACAAAATCATCAAATACAAAAACCGGTTTTTATTTACTACGACCGGTGTTGCTGCACACCATAGAGAACATGTCTTTCTTGCTTCTGTTTCTACTCTCACCTCCCTGCTGACCACCTGAGCTCGGATGTAGCCTTCCCTCCTCTCCTGGCTGCACACGTGACTGCTGGCCCTGCTCACTCTGTACACAACGCTCTATACTCTGGGTGCAAGGAGAGGGCCAGGCAGGACATGCATGGGGTTGTCCAGGAAAGCTCTGACTTGAACATTGGTGAGGCTGTAGGTAAGAGGGGGTTTACCAAGCCAGCCTGGATGTTATCCAGATCCAAGAACACTGCAGTGGAGGGTCTTAAGTAATCTAGGATTGACTTCAGGGCCTCCTGACCCTGAAGGAATCGTCACCAACTGATCTGGTCATGCCCAGATCCTCCTCATAAGCTCATATCCAAGATCTTTTGATCGGGCTAATTTTTCTCTCCTCATCCTTACTGCAGAGCATTGTCTGCAGAACTGCTCGATGAGCATACCAGGAAGCACCTCTCACAGTCTGCTCCACAATCTGAACAACCTTCCTTGGCTGACTCTCTAGGGAAAGGAAGAGAACATGCCTCGACCTTCGGAGAACGATGACTTGACCTTGGTGTTGAACCAATTTGGCAAGTAGACACTCACGATGAATTGGACAATAAGTCTCAGGTTGTGAAGCTGGTTGCCTTTCAGTTTATGATGAGCGACCCAAATTCTGCAGAACCTGAGAGCCGTTGTGAGCCACCTAGAATGTGAGACTGGACCTATCTGCAGGTAAGCAAGTCTATCAGGCATGACCCCAGTTTTGATGGCACTGCAAATCATGTAACCATAGTACTGGTCAGTACTCAGGTCGTCAGTGACAGTATGTGCAAGCTCAACGAGTGGAGGGCCAACTGTGATTTTTTTCAAAGCTCGGATTTATCTAATCAGTGGCAGAGTCCAGCATCTTGCCAAGAGACCAGACCATCTGTTGTTCTGAAAGAGTCTGCCATCCAGCTCCTGGATCAGATGTCTGGAGTGGCAACCTGCTGGTGTGGAGGTCACAAACAACCATCTGGAAGCTTCCCTCCCAATCTTCCGCTCTATCCACTGTATGAGCCCCCTTGCCACCCTGTGTGTTCGTGTTGGTGCTGTCCTCAATGGCCTGCTGGGGTCACAGGTGGTCCTCTCTCTGGGCAGTTCACAATGTTGTCTGCGCACACTATGTAGCTGGTTTCTGATGTCATCTTTCTCTGGAGTGAAATGCAAATACTTCCCTCCTGGTTCACTGCAGCAGGGAGTAGTGTTTCCTCCTTTCACCATGGCAGGGAACAACTTGTCAGAATCTCAACTTTCACTTGAACACTTTAGTGTCATCCCTTCTCCCATCAAAGAACAAACAATTGATTCCATTTTCTCTTATCCCTTATCAGAAACTCCTCTTCTGAGTTGCCTGACAAGTTTCTCCTGAGAGCTCCTTACTTTGTTATGATCTGTATCACCAGGTGAACATCATCGGGTGTTATCAAACCTACAATCCACTTCAGCTATTGCTATCTCTGCAGTTTCTTTGAGACCAGTGGTGTCGCATCTCATGACTATATAAGGATATCTTTCCTATTCCGAATCTTATGCCTGGGTTTGGGATCATTATTTTCTGGAGTTGGGACCAGTACCATTCTCCTGGTCAGCACTCGGATCAGTAGCCATGGGGAAATCATTAAACTCTGGATGGCTTGACTCCAATCATCAGCCTTTTTACCTCACCCTGGGCCTTCTCAAGTCTCTTTTCCTCGGCAACTCTTCTCCTCTTCTGTCTCTGTGGCAGCCTCCTGTCTCTTGGACTCCGGAATATCTTGGCTAGAAATCATGAGAGCCCTATATCGCCTCTCTCGGTGCTTTGACAAATGCCAGTTCGTCCACAGGAATCACAGTTCACAAATACAGGAGATGTGGGCCTCCGGATTTACAGTCACAATCGCATCAAACTCAGGACAGAGAACAATTGGGCACTTGCAAGTAATTATGTCTAAAATAACTGGTCGGTTAGCTGGCAAGAGTTGTCCTTAACTGCAGGATTTTCCTCTCCCCAAGAGAGATATCTCTTGCCTTTTCCCCAACTGGCTGTAGTCTCCTCATCTTCTTCTGACTGTTATGACTGGGCTTGAACTGAGCCCGTTAGCCAGAGTGTACTATGCCAAGACAGCTTTGGTCATATCCACTGGCAATGTCTTTGTTTGTGTAAGTTCTTTGGTTCTTTTTCGCAGTTGCCTGATTCAAAACACCGTATCTCAAAGCATCTCTCAATGTAGGCAACTCCGACTTCAGGAGCTCTCTCTCCCAGACCCAAGATAGTGACTGAGATGGCTGGATTTTTGGTTCCTATAAGTGCAACTGGCCAGCCATCGCAAATATTATCAACTTATAAATGCGTAGAGTCTGAAACAGAAAAAAATGTTTATTAGTTGGGTTGTTAAGAATGAAGTCAGAAAGCAATGCTATTTAATTGTAATGCACTAAATGCAGCTGTACGTTAGATTTTCGATAAATTTCACGCTAAAATTTACCTAGCAAAAGGTTGCAAAATATTGAAACTGAAATGATTTTCTGTTTATATACACTAAAATCTACCAAAAAAGTGATGGGCCATTAGTTTTAGCTGATCTTCGCTCCTATGACACACCCTAATATGGTAGCAAAGTGGTTATTAATTGTCTCAGCTGCCTCCTCACTAGGTAAATGAGATATAAAAGGAAATGTGGAAGACTGGCGGTTAAGACCACAGAGATTTTTTACCTTAGAGTACCACTGACCGTTGCCGACCTCCTTAAGGCCGTGCACTTTCCTGGGATAATAAAACTTCTTGGCTGACTTGATTTCCCTGATGACCTGGTTACGGCGGTTGTTGGTGTAGTATGCCTTGTTGCGCCGCTCAATTAGTCTTTTGATACGGGGTGTAATCCACGGGACATTATCGGGGTGGCTCCTTAGTGTCTTGGCTGGAAAGAAGTGGTGGTAGGCTTTGGTTTGTGTGTATGTGTGTGTGTGTGTGGACGCCGAAAGCATCAGGCCATCAGAAGCGGTTTCAACACCAAGCGACTGGAGGATCATGCAGTAGAACACGCTTTCAAAAAGCTGCTCGACGATGGGCTTATGAATAACCTGACAACAAACAACCTCAACCCGAGTGCCGAATGGGGTATCCTCAGGATTGTCATCATTACGACCTACAGCGAAACCCTCGGCCAGATCAAAAGAAATCATCAGGATTGGTTTGATGCAAATAAATAACTAGTGAATCGATGTACTTCTCTCTGGTAAACGTGCTGCCTTCACTGACTGTCAGAACAAAACTCTCAGTTTCAGACCCAAATTGATACCTTCTGCGAGCAAAGGTTAATGGGACCAGCACAAATTTCGTGAGGTGAACACAAAGATAGAATAAAAAATCACGTGAAACACAAAAGTTTGGGATCGACAACAGAAACGAAAATTTTAAATTTCACAGAAGCAATCTATGGCCCAACTACTCATGGCGCGGGCCCTTTCAGTCATCCGACGGTAACTCCCGAATTAAAGACAAGAGGGTTTCCTTCAGAGCTGGAAAGAATAATATTCCCTGCTCAACAGAAACACCGATGTGGATTTCCTGACTACCCAGGAGGTATCTCAGCAACCAGAGCTGATCCACCTCAGCTTTCCTCCATCCCGTGATAAGGTAGTTATGGCAATCAAACAGATGAAAAATAACAAAGCCACAGGGTCTGGTAGAATCCAACCAGAGGTGTATAAAGTTGGAGAACCTCTGCTTACCAGTCGTATCCACTCTTTTCTGAAGGAAATCCTCAAGCTCTGAAAAGCCGCTTCCATCTTCAATATTTATGAGAACATGGGGAGACCAGTCAGCCGGTGGCAACTACCACAGGACCTCGCTGCTGTCCATAGCTGGCAAGATTATCGCCCGAGTCCTCCTAAACAGACTTCTTCCTGAGGCGGAAAACTTCCTCCAAGAATCTCAATGTGGCTTTGAACCATCACGTGGTACCACTGACATGATCTTAGCTGCCCGCCAGATGCAGGAAAAGTGCAGAGAACAATGACTTGACTTATACATGGCCTTCATCGACCTTACCAAGGCCTCTGCCTTACCCTCACTAGTTTTGGTTGCCCATCAATCTCCATCGCCATTGTGAGGCAACTCCACGATAGCATAAACGGCAGTGCCCTATGCATAATGACACCCCAGTCTGAGTTCTTCCAAATGGGAGTGAAACAAGTATGTCTACTGGTACCAACTCTTTTTAATTTTCATGGCTGCCTTCCTTGCCGGCGCCAGTGTCAATTTAGCCGGCGGGGTGATAGTGATGGAAATGGTGCTGGTGGTAGTGGTGGTGGTGGTGGTAATGGTGATGCTGGTGGTTGAGATTGTAGTAAGGGTGGTGGTAGTGATGATGGTGGTAGTGGTGTTGTTGGGTGCTGTGGGAGTAGTGATAATAGTGCTGGCGGTGTCGATGGTGGTAGTAGTAGTATTGGTGGTGATGATATTAATAGTAATGATAGCAGTAGCGGTGGTGGTGGTTAACGATGGTAGGTGGTAATGGTGGTTACAATAGTGTTGATGGCGGCGATGGAAGTGATATTAATGGTAGTGATGGTGGTTGTAATGGTGATGGGGGTTATTAAGACAGACTTCCTAACACCACCCTCACAACACACCTACAACTCTCCCTCATAACACACCTACAACACTCCCTCACAACACATCTACAACTCCTCATAACACACCTGCCTCCCTCACAACACAACTACAACTCTCCTCTAACACACCTACAACCTCCCTCTCACAACACACCTACAACTCTCCCTCACAACACACCTACAACTCTCCTCCACAACACACCTACAACTCTCTCATAACACACCTACAACTCTCCCTCAGCTCACACGAACAACTCTCTCACAGCACACCTACAACTCTCCTCCAAAACACACACAACTCTCTCTCACACCCACAACTCTCTCACAGCACACCTAAAACTCTTCCTCTCAACACACCTACAACTCTCTCCAGCACACCTAACTCTCCCTCACAACACACTTACAACTCTCTCCACAACACACCACTCCTCTGCTCACCTACAACTCTCTCGCTTTCCTAGCTCTCCTCTCCAACACACCTACAACTCCCTTACACCTACAGCTCTCCTCTGTACACAAACAACTTGTCTCATAACACCTACAACTCCCTCACAACACACCCTGCACTTTCTCATAGCATACCTACAACTCTCCCTTACAACACACCCTAGCTCTCTCTCTAGCACACCTACAACTCTCCCTCAAAACACACCTACAACTCTCTCACAACACACCCACAACTCTCTCATAACACACCTACAACTCTCCTCAAAACACCTACAACTGTCTCACAACACACCTACAACTCCATCTGCCCACACCTACAACTCTCCCCTCACAACACACCCCTACTCTCTCCCCAACACAACTCTTCCCTCTGCTTACCCTCAGCTCTCTCCTGCTTACCTACAACTCTCCCCACAACACACCTACAACTCTCCCTCACAACACACCCACAACTCTCTCTGGCACACCCTAAACTCTCCCCTCCACAACACACACCCACAACTCTCTCTCCATAACACACCTAGCTCTCCTTCAGAAACACCCACAACTCTCACACACCTAGCTCCCTCACAACACACCTGCAACTCTCTCATAACACACCTACAACCTCCCTCACAACACATCTACAACTCTCCCTCACACACCTACAACTCTCCCTCACAACACACCTACAACTCTCTCTCTAGCTTACACAAAACTCTCCCTCACAACACACCCTAGCCTCTCTCATAACACAACTTCCCTAACCTCCCCTCTGCTCACATCTACAACTCTCCCTCATAACACATCTACAACACTCCCTCCTAGCACAGCCCACAACTCTCTCCCCAACACCTCTCTCCCCTCAGCCTCCCCTGCTTTCTCCTTAGCACACCTACAACTCTCCTCAAAACACACCTGCAAATCTCTCACAACACACCTGCAACTCTCTCCTTGCTTACACCTACAACTCTCCCTCACAACACATCCTAACTCTCCCTCACCAACACACCTACAACTCTCCCTCACAACACACCCACAACCTCTCTCTGCACACCTAAACTCTCCCCTCACAACACACCACCACAACTCTCCCCTCACAACACACCCACAACTCTCTCCACAACACACCCTAACTCTCCCCTCTGCTACACAACTCTCTCCATGACACACCTACAACTCTCCTTCAGAAAACACCACAACTCTCTCACAGCTACACCCTACAACTCTCCCTCACAGCACACCTACAGCTCTCTCCTCTACAACACACCCTAAAACTCTCCCCTCACAACACACCCACAACTCTCTCCTTAACACACCTACAACTCTCCTCACAACACATCCTGCCTCTCCTCTGCTTACATCTACAACCTCCCTCACAACCTACAACTCTCTCTCACCAGCACAACTCTCCCTCTGACACACACTTTCTCATGAGCACACCTACAACTCTCCCTCAAAACACACCTACAAATCTCTCTGCTTACACCTCCAACTCTCTCACCCTACAACACTCCCTCTGCTTATCTACAACTCTCCCTCATAACACACCTACAACTCTCCCTCCACAACCACCTCAACTTTCTCCTGCACATTTACAACTCTCCCTCTAACACACCTACAACTCTCCTCACAACACACCTACAACTCTCCCTCACAACACACCTACAACTCTCCCTCCTTAACACACCTACCTCTCCCTCATAACACACCTACACCTCCCTCACCAACACACCTACAACTCTCCCCTCACAACACACCTACAACCTCCCCTCTGCTTACAACTCCCCTCACCACACCTACACCTCTCCCTCATAACACACCTACAACTCTCCCTCTATACACCTACAACTCTCCCTCACAACACACCTACAACACTCCTCCTGCTTACCTACAACTCTCCCTCATAACACACCTACACCTCTCCCTCATAACACACCTACACCTCTCCCCTCCTTAACACACCTACAACTCTCCCTCACAACACACCTACAACACTCCCCTCACAACACACCTACAACTCTCCCTCATAACACCCACCTACACCTCTCCCTCATAACACACCTACAACTCTCCCCTCACCAACCACCCCACAACTCTCTCCATAACACACCTAACTCTCCCCTCACAACACACCTACAACTCTCCCTCATAACACACCTACAACTCTCCTCCTCCACACACCTACAACTCTCCCTCACTGCTTACACCTACAACTCTCCACCTGTACACCTACAACTCTCCCCTCACATCACACCCCAGCTCTCTCCTTAACACACCTACAACTATCTCACCAACCTCCTACAGTCCTCCCTCACAACACACCCCACAACTCTCTCATAACACACCTACAACTCCCCCTCACAACACCCACAACTCTCTCACAACACATCTAAACTCTCCTCACAACACACCTACCAACTCTCCCTCCCCACACCCACAACTCTCTCACAGCACACCTACAACTCTCCCTCTGCCCCACCCACAACTCTCTCATAACACACCTACAACTCTCCTCTGACACACCTACAACTCTCCCCTTACAACACACCCACAACTCTCTCCTGCACCACACCTGCAACTCTCCCTCACAACACACCACAACTCTCTCATAACACACCTACAACTCTCCTCCACAACACACCCACAACTCTCTCATAACACACCTACAACTCTCCCTCACAACACACCCCCAACCCTCTCGCTTACTCCTACAAGTCTCCCTCACAACACACCCTAGCTCTCTCATAACACACACCTACAACTCTCCCCTCACAACAAATCCACAACTCTCTCCACACACACCTACAACTCTCTCCTACTTACATACAACTCTTCCTCACAACACACACCCCACAACTCTCTCCCCAACACACCTACAACTCTCTCTCCACAACACACCTGCTTTCCTCATAACACACCTACAACACTCCCCTAACAACACACTACAACTCTCCCTCACTAACACACACCTACAACACTCCCTCACAACACCACCCTACAACTCTCCCTCATAGCACACCACAACTCTCCCTTACAACACACCCACAGCTCTCTCACAGCATACAACTCTCCCTAAATACACCTACAACTCTCTCATAACACACCTACAGCTCTCCCTCACAACTTACACCTACAACTCTCTCACAACACACCTACAACTCTCCTCACAACACACCTACAACTCTCCCCACAACACACCCTGGCCTCTCACAACACACCTAAAAACTCTTCTCTGCTTACACCTACAACTCTCTCTGCTACCTGCAACTCTCCCTCTGCTTACACCTACAACTCCCCTCACAACACATCCTAACTCTCTCTGGCACACCTAAACTGTCCTCACAACACACCCACAACTCTCTCCTCTACACCCTACAGCTCTCCTTCAACACACCCTAACTCTCTCTGCCCACCTACAACTCTCCCTCCACAACACACACTACAACTCTCCCTCCTTAACACACCCCAACTCTCTCCATAGCACACCTACAACTCTCCCTAAACTAACCACCTCACCTCTCCCATCACACACCTAATCCTCTCCCTCCTTAACACCTACAACTCTCCCTCATAACACACCTACAACTCTCCTCTGCATACCCCTACATGCTCCCTCACAACACCTACAACGCTCTCCCCTCACACACCTACACCTCTCCCTCATACACCTACACCTCTCCTCATAACACACCTACAACTCTCCCTCACAACACACCCTCTAGCCTCCCCTCACCCAACATACCTACAACTCTCCCTCATAACACCTCTCCCTCATAACACACCTACAACTCTCCCTCACAACACACCCCAGCTCTCTCTTAACACACCTACAACTCTCCCTCACAAACACACCTACAACTCTCCCTCTGTACACCTACCTCCCTCTGCTTACCTACAACTCTCCTCATAACACACCTACAACTCTACTACAACACACCTACAACTCTCCCCTCACAACACACCCCAGCTCTCTCTTAACACCTACAACTATCTCCCAACACTCCTACAAGTCTCCCTCACAACCACCCACAACTCTCTCCTTAACACCTACAACTCTCCCCTCACAACACACCCTGGCTCTCTCATAACACACCTACAACTCTCCTCACAACACACCCACAACTCTCTCTTAGCACACCTACAACTCTCCTCACAACACACCCCACAACTCTCCCACAACACCCCACAAGTCCAACAATGCAGCCAACTTCTAG
>NW_024741189.1:7152560-7308179 GCF_018991925.1 Homarus americanus
TTTCATGTTCGCCTTACTGCTGCCGTTAATCACATATAAGGAAATTGTTGCCATTTTCTTTTTCGCCACACTGCTGCCGTCAGTATCATGTATGGCAAGTGTTGCCATTTTTGTTTTCGCCTCTCTGCTGCCGTTAATCACATTTAAGGCAACTGTTGCTATTATTCGTTTTCGCCCCATTGCTGCCATGCATCACATATAAGGCAATTGTTGCCATTTTTCATGTTCGCCTTACTGCTACCGTTAATCACATATAAGGCAATTGTTGCCATTTTTCATTTTTGCCTTGCTGCTGCCGTTAATCACATGTAAGGCAATTGTTGCCATTTTTTGTTGTCGTTCCTCTGCTGCCGTTAATCATATGTAAGGCATTTGTTGCCATTTACCGTTTTCGCCCCACTGCTGCCATTTATCACATGTAAGGCAATTGTTGCCATTTTTCGTTTTCGCCCCTCTGCTGCTGTTAATCACATATAAGGCAATTATTGCCAATTTTCGATTTTGCCACACTGCTGCCATTAATCACATGTAAGGCAATTGTTGCCATTTTTCGTTTTCGCCCCACTGCTGCCATTAATCACATTTAAGGCAACTGTTGCCATTTTTCGTTTTCGCCACACTGCTGCCGTTAATCACATGTAAGGCAATTGTTGCCATTTTTCGTTTTCGCCTCTCTGCTGCCGTTAATCACATTTAAGGCAACTGTTGCTATTATTCGTTTTCGCCCCACTGCTGCCGTGCATCACATGTAAGGAAATTGTTGCCATTTTTCGTTTTCGCCAAACTGCTGCCATTAATCACATGTAAGGGAATTGTTGCCATTTTTCGTTTTCGCCCCTCTGTTTTCGTTAATCACAAGTTAGGCAAATTTTGCCATTTTTCTTTTTCGCTCCTCTGCTGCTGTTAATCACATATATGGCAATTGTTGCCAATTTTCGATTTTGCCCCACTGCTGCCATTAATCACATGTAAGGAAATTGTTGCCACTTTTCTTTTTCACCATATGGTGCCGTTAATCACATGTAAAGCAATTGTTGCCATTTTTCGTTTTCGCCACACTGCTGCTGCGATCGGTAAGCGGTTAATTGCGTTTTTTTTTCGCCTAATTGCTGCCGTGCATCATTCATGGGCAATTGTTCCCGCATTTTTTCATTTACTGCTGCCGTTAATCTAGGTGCATGTTAAATTGTTGTGTTTTTAGTTTTGCTACACTGCTGCCGGTCGATATCATTTAAGGCAATTGTTGCCATTTTTCGTTTTGTCGCACTGCTGTTTCCATGTAAGGCAATTGTTGCATTTTTCGTTTTCGCCCTCTGCGCTGTTAAGTCACATATAAGGCAATTGTTGCTAAATTTTCGGTTTCTGCCACCTGCTGATTGTGGGGAGCAGCATGTTTTCGCGCCCACTGCTGCCATTAATCATTATGTAAGGCAATTGTTACCATTTTCGTTTTCGCCAAACTGTTGCCCTGGTATCATATTAAGCAATTGTTACCATTTTTCGTTTTCGCCAACTGCTGCCGTGCTTCTAATGAAATGTTGCCATTTCGTTTCTCCCATCTGCTATTAATCACTATGTAAGGTAATTGTTGCCATTTTTCGTTTTTGCCCTGCTGCGCCGTTAATCACATGTATGTAATTATTTTGCTTCACCAAACTGGGCGTGAGAATACATGTAAGGCAATTGTTACCATTTTTCGTTTTAGCCAAATCTGCTGCTGTGCATCATTGTGGCAATTGTTACTTTTTCGTTTTCGCTAACGCTGCGGCATCACATGTAGCAATTGTTGCCATTTTCGTTTTCGCCCCACTCACGCTATTAATCATACGTAAAGATAATTTTTGCCATTTTTCGTTTCGGCCCACCGCCATTAATCACTTGTAAGGCAATTGTTACCATTTTCTTCGTTTTCGCCAAACTGCTGCTGTGCATCACATGTAAGGCAATTGTTACCATTTTCGTTTTCGCCCCACTGCTGCTATTAATCACATTTAAGGCAACTGTTGCCATTTTTTCGTTTCACACTGCTGCCGTGCATCACATGTAAGGCAATTGTTGCTATTTTCGTTTTCGCCAAACTGCTGCCATTAATCATGTAAGGCAATTGTTGCCATTTTTCGTTTTCGCCCCTTAGCCCTTATTCATATGTAAGGCAATTGTTGCCATTTTTCGTTTTCGCCCCTCTTCTGGTTCTGTTAATCACACGTCAGGCGAGTTACTTTTTCGTTTTCGGCTCCTGCTGCTATTAGGTGCATGTGAGGGAAACTGTTGCCATTTTTTTTTCCCATGTTGATGAATCATATAAGCTCAATTATTGCTATTTTTGCTCTTCTGTTGTTGTTTGAAAATATGTAAGGCAATTGTTGCTTTCTGCCTCTCATGCTGCCATTTAATCATTTAAGGCAACTGTGGCTATTATTTGTTTTCGCCCATATGATGCCGTGTTAATCGGCTATAAGGCAATTGCTTTTATTACACTGCTGCCGTCAATATCGTGTGAGGCAGTTGTTGCTATTTTCGTTTTCGCCCCACTGCTGCCATTAATCACATGTAAGGCAATTGTTGTCATTTTCGTTTTCGCTATGCTGTTGCCGTGTATCACATGTAAGGCAATTGTTGCCATTTTTCATTTTGCCGATTACTGCTGCCGTTAATCACATATAAGGCAATTGTTGCCATTTCGTTTCGCCTACACTGTTGCCATTAACATCAGTAAGGCAATTGTTGCCATTTTTTTGCCTCGCTTGCCGCCGTTAATCACATATATATATTATTTTTCGTTTCTCCCTCTGCTGCCGTTAATCACATAAAGGCAATTGTTGCCATTTTTCGATTTTCGCCACTCTGCCGCTTCGTCATATCATGTAAGGCAATTGTTGCCATTTTTCGTTTTCGCCCCACTGCTGCCATTGTTAATCGCATATGTAAGGCAATTGTTTTTCGTTTTTGCAAACCGCTGCCGTGTTATCACATAAGGCATTTGTTGCCATTTTCATTTTCTTGCATTACTGTTGCCGTTAATCACATTTAAGGCAATTGTTGCCATTTTCGTTTCGCCCCTCTGCTGCCGTTAATCAGACTATATAAGGCAATTGTTGCTATTTTCGTTTTCGCTACACTGCTGCTCGTCAATATCACATGTAAGGCAATTGTTGCCATTTTGTTTCGCCCTACTGCTGCCATTAATCACATGTAAGGCAATTGTTACCATTTTGTTTTCGCCAGACTGCTGCTGTGCATCACAGTAAAGGCAATTGTTGCCATTTTTCGTTTCGCCCTATCTGCGCTGCCATTAATCACATGTAAGGCAATTGTTACCATTTTTCTTTGTTTTCGCCCCACTGCTGCTGTTAATCACATAAGGGCAATTGTTACATTTTTCGTTTTTCTGCCTTACTGCTGTTTAAAAGACCAAGAGCAGGCGTAATTGTTATATTGTTTCGCCACACTGCTGCTATTAACATCATGTAAGGCAATTGTTGCCATTTTCGTTTTCGCCTTACTGCTGCCGTTGACCACATATAAGGCAATTGTTGCCATTTTTCGTTTTCGCCACACTGCTGCTGTCAGTATTATGTATGCATTATATTTTCTTTTTCACTGCTGCTATTGCTTGTAAAGGCAATTGTTGCCATTTTTCGTTTCGGCTACCTCCGCCACGTGTAAGGCAATTGTTGCCATTTTCATAGTTCAGCTGCCTGTTGCTGCCGTGCATCACATGTAAGGCAATTGTTGCTTTTTTGCGTTCGGCCCTTCTGCCGCTGTTAATCATATAATAAATTCATACATTTTCTTTTTTTTTCGCCACACTGCTGTTATATTATATATGGCAGTGTTGCTATTTTGTTTTGCATCTGCTGCCAGTGTTAATCACATTTAAGGCATCTGTTTATATATTTCGTTTCGCCCCATTGCTGCCGTTAATCACATGTAAGCGTAATTGTTGCTATTTTCTGGCGTTCCGCTCGGTAGTGCTAATCACATGATATGTGGCAATTGTTGCTATTTTTTTTCGGCCTTACTGCTGCTGTTAATCACATGTAAGGCAATTGTTGCCATTTTGTTGTCGTTACTTCCTGTTAATCATATGTAAGGATTTGTCCATTTATCGTTTTCGCCGCATCTGCTGCTGTTAATCACATTAAGGCAATTTGTTGCCATATTTGTTTTTTGCCTCTCTGGAAGTATGACCATAAATATAATATTAATTTTTTGGTTTTGCTCACAAGCATTAATCACATGTAAGGCAATTGTTGCCATTTTTCGTTTCGCCCCACTGCTGCTTTATTGATCACATTTAAGGCAACTGTTGCCATTTTTCGTTTTCGCTACACTGCTGCTGTTAATCACATGTAATTGTTGCTATTTTTTCTGTTTCTGCCTCTGCTGCCGTTAATCACATTTAAGGCAATTGTTGCCATTTATTCGTTTTGCCCCACTGTGCTGTTCATCACATGTGAAGGCAATTGTTGCCATTTTTCGTTTTCGCCAGCTGCTGCCATTAATCTCATAGGGAATTGTTGCCATTTTTCGTTTTCGGCCCTGTTTTTGTTAATCATATGAAGTAATTTTTGCCATTTTCGTCTTCTGCTGCTGTTTAATCACATATATGGCAATTGTGCCAATTTTCGTTTTGGCCCTGCCCATGCTGTTAATCATATGTAAGGAAATTGTTGCTATTTTTCTTTTTTCAAATTTATATGGTGCTGTTAATCACATGTAAAGTTAATTGTTGCTATTTTTTCGTTTTCCACACTGCTGCCAGTGTTATCATATGTGCTTGTTATTTTTTCTTTTTTCGCCCCTCTATGTTGTTAATCAATAAGGCAATTGTTACTTTCGTTTTTACCCTTCCAGCTGCTGTTAATCAAATGGTGTATTGCTATTATTCGTTTTCGCCCCACTGCTGCGTGTGCATCCATGTAAGGCAATTGTCTCGATTTTTCATTTTCGCCCCTCTGCTGCCGTTAATCACATTTAGCAAATTGTTGCTTATTTCTGTTTCGCTACACTTCGTCAATATCATGTAAGGCAATTGTATTTTTCGTTTTGCCGCACTGCTGTTAATCATATGTAGTAATTGTTGCCATTTTCGTTTTCGCCCTTCTGCTTGCTGCTGCCGTTTAATCACATGTAAGGCAATTGTTACAATTTTCGATTTTGCCACACTGCTGCCAAGTCATCATATGTAAGGCAATTGGTTGCCATTTTTCGTTTTCGCCCCACTGCTGCCATTAATCACATTTGTATGCAAACTGTTAAGCATTTTTCGCGCCACGCTGCCGTTAATTCATGTGTGCAATTGTTGCCATTTTTTTCGTTTCGCCCCACTGCTGCTGTTAATCATATGTAAGGCAATTGTTGCCATTTCGTTTTGCCATACTGCTGCCGTCAATATCGCATGTAAGGCAATTGTTGCCATTTTTCGTTTTGCCGCACTGCTGCCATTAATCACATGTAAGGCAATTGTTGCCATTTTTCGTTTCCTTGCTGTGCCGTTAATCACATATAAGGCAATAATTGCGTTAAATTTTCGTTTCGCCATACCGTTGCCGTTAATATCATGTAAGGCACTGTTGCCATTTTTCGTTTTCGCCCCACCTGCCATTAATCGCATGTAAGGCAATTCATTTTTCGTTTTCGCTAAAGCATGCTGCTGTGCATCACATGTAAGGCAATTGTTGCCATTTTTCTGTTTCGCCAAACTGTTGCCGTGTGCATCATAATCGAGTTATATTTTTTTTTTGCCCCACTGCTGCCATTAATCACATGTAAGGCAATTGTTGCCATTTTTCGTTTCGCCCCACTGCGCGTATTAATCACGGCGCGAAATTGTTACCATTTTTCGTTTTGTCAACTGCTGCCGTTCATCACATGTAAGGCAATTGTTATCATTTTTCGTTTCTCTTTGCCAAGCTCCGTATGATCACATTGTGTAATGCAATTGTTGCCATTTTTCGTTTCGCCCCACCGTGCATTAATCACATGTAAGGCAATTGTTGCCATTTTCGTTTTCTGCCACACTGCTGCCATTATATTACATGTAAGGCACTACCTATTTTGTTTTCGCCAAACCGCTGCTGTGCATCACATAAGGCAATTGTTACCATTTTAAGTTTTCAGTAACTGCTGCCGTTCATCACAGGCGTACCATTTTTCGTTTTCGCCAAACTGCTGCTGCATTAGCATAAGTAGGTCTGTTGCTATTTTTATTTTTCGCCTTACTGCTGCTTTTTGTATATGTAAATTGTTTCCACATTTTCGTTTTCGCCCCCACTGCTGCTTATTATCACATGTAAGGCAATTTTGCTTATTTCATTTTCGCCTTACTGCCGTGCATCTACATGTATGGCAATTGTTGCCATTTTTCATTTCAAACTGCTGCCGTGTGATCACATGTATGTAATTGTTGCATTTTTTTCGTTTTCGCCCCACTGCTGCTGTTATCATGCATGTAAGGCAATTGTTGCCATTTTTTCTGTTTTCGCCTGATTGCTGTCGTTGATCACATATAAGTAATTGTTATGACATTCTTTTTCTGTTTCGCCATACTGCTGCTGTATCACATAAGGCAATTGTTGCCATTTTTCGTTTTCGCCCCTCTGCTGCCGTATCACATACAGGGCAATTGTGCCACATTTTTCGTTTTGCCACTGCTGCTGTTATCATATTTTGCTGTAAGGCAATTGTTGCCTTTTCGTTTTCGCCCTACTGCTGCCGCTTACTACGCTGTAGCGGCTGTTGCATTTTTTCGTTTTGCCTTCCTGCGTTAATCGTTAATCTTTGCGGCAATTGTTGGCATTTTTCGTTTTCGCCCCACTGCTATTCATCATGTAAGGCAATTGTTGCCATTATCGTCGCCTTACTGCTGCTGTATAATCACGTATATAAGGCAATTGTTGCCATTTTCGTTTTCGCCACACTGCTGCCGTTGATTGTATTGTGGGCAGTTATTTGTTATTTTATGTTTCGCCTCTGCCGTTAATCCAGATTAAGGCAATTGTTCCCATTTTCGTTTTCGCCCCTTTGCTGCCATTAATCACATGTGGGCGTAATAATGTTGCCATTTTTCATTTTTCGCCATATTGCTGTCAGATCACATATAAGGCAATTGTTGCCATTTTTTTCATTTCTTTTCGCCTTACTGCTGCTGTATTCGACATGTAAGGCAGTGTTGCCATTTTTTGTTTTCGTTGCTGGTTAATCATATGTGTAAGGTGTTGCATTTGTCGTTTTCGCCCCACGCGTATTTATAGTTGCAAGGCAATTGTTGCCATTTTTCGTTTTCGCCTCTGTTAATCACATTAAGGCAATTGTTGCCATTTCGATTTTGCCACCCTTCTTGCCGTTAATCATATGTAAGGCAATTGTTGCCATTTTCGTTTCGCTCTCCCGATTACATAAAGACATTTATTTGCTTCTTCGTTTCGCCCACCCGCTGCCGTTAATCACATGTAGAAGTGCAATTGTTGTGCCATTTTTGTTTTTGCCTTGTCTGCTGTTAATCGCATTAGCAACTGTTGCCATTATTCGTTTTTGCCCCACCGCTGCCGTAAATCACATAAAGGCAATTGTTGCCATTTTCGTTTCGCCACTGCTGCCATTAATCACATGTAAGGCAATTGTTGCCATTTTTCGTTTTCGCTTTGTTTATTTATAAATTTTGCATTTTTTTCGCTCCTCTGCTGTTGTTAATCATATATTATTGGCGGCAATTGTTGCTTATTTTTCGTTTTTGCGCCATCCTGCTGCCGTTAATCATATGTAGGCGAAATTGCCAGCACCATTTGGTGCCGTTAATCGCAGGCCTGTAGGCAATTGTTGCCATTTTTCGTTTTCGCCACTCTGCTGCTGCCATAACTGGTAGTAAGCCAATTGCTATTTTTCTTTTTCAACTCTGCATTAATCACATGTAGGGCAATTGTTATTTTTTGCGTCTCCTCTCTGCTGCCGTTAATCACATGTAAGGCAATTGTTGGTATTATCTGTTTTCGCCCCACTCGCTGTTCATCACATGTAAGGCAATTGTTGCCATTTTTCGTTTTCGCCCCTGCTGCTGCGTTAATCGCGTTTCAAATACAATTGTTGCATTTTTCGTTTTTCGCTACTCCTGCCGTCGTTATCATTAAAGGCAATTGTTGTGCGATTTTTGCGTTTTGCCGTTTACTGCTGCCATTAATGACATGTAAGGCAATTGTTGCCATTTTTCGTTTTCGCCCTTCTGCTGCCGTTAATCACATATAGGCAATTGTTGCCATTTTTCGTTCGCCACACTGCTGCCGTCAATTCATGTAGGCAATTGTTGCCATTTTTCGTTTCGCCCACTGCTGCCATTAATCACATTTAAGGCAACTGTTGCCATTTTTCGTTTTCGCCACACTGCTGCCGTTAATCACATGTAAGGCAATTGTTACCATTTTTCGTTTTCGCCCCTGCTGCCATTAATCACATGTAAGGCAATTGTTGCCATTTTCGTTTTCGCTACACTGCTGCCGTCAATATCATGTAAGGCAATTGTTGCCATTTTTCGTTTTGCCGCACTGCTGCCCTTAATCACATGTAAGGCAATTGTTGCCATTTTTCGTTTCGCCCTCTGCTGCCGTTAATAAGGCATTGTTGCCATTTTCGATTTCGCCACCTGCTGCCGTCAATATCATGTAAGGCAATTGTTGCCATTTTCGTTTCGCCCACTGCTGCCATTAATCACATGTAAGGCAATTGTTACCATTTTCGTTTTCGTAAACTGCTGCCGTGCATCACATGTAAAACAATTGTTACCATTTTCGTTTCGCAAACTGCTGCCGTGCATCACATATAATGCAATTGATGCCATTTTCGTTTTCGCCCCTGCTGCCATTAATCACATAAAGGCAATTGTTGCCATTTTCGTTTTCGCCCACTGCTGCCATTAATCACATGTAAGGCAATTGTTACCATTTTTCGTTTTCGCCAAACTGCTGCCGTGATCAGTAGGCAATTGTTGCCATTTTCGTTTTCGCCTTGATCAGTGTAATCTTGCCATTTTCGTTTCGCCCACTGCTGCCATTAATCACATGAGCAATTATTTGCCATTTTCGTTTTCGCCCTGCTGCCATTAATCACATGTAAGGCAGAATTGTTACCATTTTTCGTTTTCGCCAAACTGCTGCCGTGCATCATGTAAGGTATTTGCCATTTAAGTTTTCGCCAACTGCTGCCGTGCATCACATGTAAGGCAATTGTTTCCATTTTCGTTTTCGCCCGCTACTGCCATTAATCACATGGGCAGTTGTTGCCATTTTTGTTTTGCCTTTGATGCAATTAATCACATATAGGCAATTGTTCATTTTTCGTTTTCGACCCTCTGCTGTCATTAATCATATGTAAGGCAATTGTTGCCATTTTTCGTTTTCGCCTTACTGCTGCCGTTAATGACATTTAAGGCAATTGTTGCCATTTTTCGTTTCGCCACTGCTGTACTGAATCACATGTAAGGCAATTGTTGCCACTTTCGTTTTCGCCCCACTGATGCCGTTGATCACATGTAAGGCAATTGTTGCCATTTTTCGTTTTGCCTCTGCTGCTGTGATCACATGTAAGGCAATGGTTTCCACTTTTCCTTTATACCCCCACTGCTGCTGTTAATTACACGTAAGGCAATTGTTGCTATTTTTAGTTTTCGCCACACTGCTGCCTTTAATCACATGTAAGGTATTTGTTGCCATTTATCGTTTTCGCCACACCTCTGCTGTTAATCGTATGTAAGGCAATTGTTACCATTTTTATTTTTCCCCTATTGCTGCCGTTAATCACGTGTAAGGCAATTGTTACTATTTTTCTTTTTGCCCCCATTCCTGTCGTTAAAGAACATGTAAGGCAACTGTTGCCATTTTTCGTTTTTGTCCCTCTGTTGCCAATAATCACATGTAAAGCAATTGTTGCCATTTATCGTTTTCGCCACACTGCTGCCGTTAATTACATGTAAGGCAATTGTTGCCATTTTCGTTTCGTCACACTGCTGCCGTTAATCACATGTAAGGCAACTGTTGCCATTTTTCGTTTTCCCCATTACAGCTGTTAATCACAAATAAGGTAATTGTTGCCATTTCGTTTTCGCTTCCTCCTACCGTTAATCCAAATGTAAGGTAAATGTTGCCATTTTTCTTTTCGCCACTCTGTTGCTGTTAATCATTCGTGAGGCGATTTTGCCATTTTCGTTTTTGCCACTGCTGCCGTTAATCACATACGAGCAATTGTTGCCCTTTTTCGTTTTCGTCCCTCTGCTGCCGTTAATCACATAAGACAATTGTTACCATTTTTCGTTTTCGCCGCACTGCTTGCCGTTAATTAAATGAAAGGCAATTGTTGCCATTTTTCTCTTTCACCACTCTGTTGCGGTTAATCCGTATTGTTGTCGCCACCCTTGCTCGTTAATCACATGTAAGGCAATTGTTGCCATTTTTCGTTTTCGCCCTACTGCTGGCGTTATTCACATACAAGGCAATTGTTGCCATTTTTTCCCCCTCCGCTGCCATTAATCATATCTAAGGCAATTGTTGTCATTTTTCGTTTTCGCCCTACTGCTGGCGTTATTCACATACAAGGCAATTGTTGCCATTTTTTCCCCCTCCGCTGCCATTAATCATATCTAAGGCAATTGTTGTCATTTTTCGTTTTCGCTACCCTGCTGCCGTTAATCACAAGTAAGGCAATCGTTGTCATTTCTCGTTTTCGCCACACTGCTGCTGTTAATCACATGTAAGGCAATTGTTGCCATTTTTCATTTTCCCCCCACTGCTGCCGTTAATCACATGTAAGGCAATTGTTGCCATTTATCGTCTTTGCCACACTGCTGCTGTTAATCACATGCAAGGCAATTGTTGCCATTTTTCGTTTTCGCCCCACTGCTGCCGTTAATCGCATGTAAGGCAATTGTTGCCATTTTTCCTTTTCACCCATTGCTGCCGTTAATCACGTGTAAGGCAATTGTTGCTATTTTTCTTTTTGCCCCCATTGCTGTCGTCAAGAACATGTAAGGCAATTGTTGCCATTTTTCGTTTTCGGCCCACTCTTGCCGTTATTCAAATGTAAGGAAATTGTTGCAATTTATCGTTTTCGCCACACTGCACCGTTAATTACATGTAAGACAATTGTTGCCATTTTTCGTTTTCGTCACACTGCTGCCGTTAATCACATGAAAGGCATTGTTGCCATTTTTCTTTTTCGCTCCACTGGTGCCCTTAATCACATGTAAAGCAATTGTTGCCATTTTTCGTTTGCGCCCCACTATGCCGCTAATCACATGTAAGGCAATTATTGCCACTTTTCGTTTTCGCCACACTGCTGCCAATAATCACATGTAAAGCAACTGTTGCCATTTTTCGTTTTTGTCCCTCTGCTGCCATTAATCACATGTAAGGCAATAGTTTTCCACTTTTCGTTTCTACCCTCACTGCTGCTGTTAATTACACGTAAGGCAATTGTTGCTATTTTTAGTTTTCGCCACACTGCTGCTGTTAATCACATGTACGGTAATTGTTGCCATTTTTCTTTTTCCCCCATTGCTGACGTTAGTCACGAGTAAGGCAATTGTTGCTATTTTTCTTTTTGCCCCCATTCCTGTCGTTAAAGAAAATGTAAGGCAACTGTTGCCCTGTTTCGTTTTTGTCCCTCTGCTGCCGTTAATCACATGTAAGGCAATAGTTGCCATTTTTCGTTTTCGCCCCTATGCTGTATTTAATCACATGTAAGGCAATTGTTGCCATTTTTCGTTTTTGTCCCTCTGCTGCCAATAATCACATGTAAAGCAATTGTTGCCATTTTTCGTTTTCGCCACACTGCTGCCGTTAATCACATGTAAGGCAACTGTTGTCATTTTTAGTTTTTCCCCATTGCTGCTGTTAATCACAAGTAAGGCAATTGTTGCCATTTTCGTTTTCGTCCCCACTCCTACTGTTAATCAAATGTAAGGCAAATGTTGCCATTTTTCTTTTTCGCCACTCTGTTGCTGTTAATCCTTCGTGAGGCGATTTTTGCCATTTTTCGTTTTTGCCACACTGCTGCCGTTAATCACATGCAAGGCAATTGTTGCCATTTATCGTTTTCGTTCCTCTGCTGCTGTGGATCACATGTAAGGCAATAGTTGCCACTTTTCGTTTTCGCCCCACTGCAGCTGTTAATTACACGTAAGGCAATTGGTGCTATTTTTAGTTTTCGCCACACTGTTGCCGTTAATCACATGTAAGACAATTGTTGCCATTTTTCGTTTTCGCCCCTCTGGTGCCGTTAAGAGCATGTAAGGCTATGGTTGCCATTATTCGTTTTCGCCGCACTCCTGCCGTTAATTAAATGAAAGGCAATTGTTGCCATTTTTCTTTTTCGCCACTCTGTTGCTGTTAATCTTTCGTGAGGCGATTGTTGCCATTTTTCTTTTTCCCCCCATTGCTGCCGTTAATCACATGTAAGGCAATTGTTGCCATTTTTCGTTTTCGCCCCTCTGCTGCCGTTATTCACATGTAAGGCAATTGTTGCCATTTTTCGTTTTCGCCCCCTCTGCTGCCGTTAATCACATGTAAGGCAATTGTTGCCATTTTTCGTTTTCGCCCTACTGCTGCCGTTAATCACATGTAAGGCAATTGTTGCTATTTTTCGTTTTCGCCCCACTGCTGCCGTTAATCAACTGCAAGGCAATTGTTGCCATTTTTCGTTTTCTTCCCTTTGCTGCCGTTGATCACATGTAAGGCAATAGTTGCCACTTTTCGTTTTCGCCCCACTGCTGCTGTTAATTACACTTAAGGCAATTGTTGCTATTTTTAGTTTTCGCCACACTGCTGCCGTCAATCACATGTAAGGCAATTGCTGCCATTTTTCGTTTTTGCCACACTGCTGGCGTTAATCACATGTAAGGCAATTGTTGCCATTTTTCGTTTTTGCCCCACTTTTTTTTTTTTTTTTTTTTTTGGGAATTAGCCCACCCGGGCACAGGTCAAACGACCCACAACGGAGCCTGGGGGGCGAAAAAAAAGAACGGAAAGAAATTGTAGATATAGAAAAAAAGGTTATAATGTATTAATCTACACCACGAAGATGCCGGAAAACCAGCTTTTTAAAGTGAAACAGATTGTAAGAGCATGGAAACACAGAAGAAGGCAGAGCATTCCACAGTTTGGCTGTGTGAGGAAAGAAGGAGGTACTATAATGGGTTATTCTCGTGTGACCGACATCCACGGAGAAACGGTGGGCACCGCGGGCAAGACGTGTGTTACGAACCCACGGCCATGCCGGCGGTACACAGGATGCTAAATCCACTGAACATTGCCCGATAAGGTACCTGTAAAAGAGAGAGAGTGAAGCAACATTGCTTCGAAGAGAAAGGGAAGAGAGATTGTCGACTAAAGGAGGAGAGTTAATAAGACGAAATGCCTTTGATTCCACTCTATCTAATAGTTGGACAGAAGAAGAGCCACCCCAGATATGAGAGCAGTACTCCAAGTTAGGACTAATGAATCCCTTATATACCTGGAGCAACTGCAAGGAGTGAAGTAGCTGCGGCATCTGTACAGCATTCCCAACTTTCGGGAGGCAGCTTTAGCTATACTAAGGATGTGTGATTTCCAGGACATATTGAAGGAAATGGTGAGGCCTAACATATTTATTTCAGAATTTGGGAGAATGATAGCGTCCTGAAATGTAATTGGTGGGAGATCGTCTAATTTACAAAGTGTAATTGATAAATATTGAGTTAAATTACTATTGAACTTAACCAAGTTTGTATCTCCCCATTCAGAGATGCTGCACAGATCCGCGTTGATAGAAGTAATGATATCAGTTCTAGAAACAGATCTAGTTTGAGAGTTAGGAGGAAGGGGAAAATGTGAGGAAGAGTGAAGAGTAGAATCATTGGCGTAAGAATGGATAGAATTAGTTTTAGTGTGAAGTAAATCATTGATAAAAAGAAGGAAGAGAGTTGGTGAAAGAACAGAACCCTGTGGGACGCCACTATTGGTAGAGAAAGAGCTAGAAATCGATCCCTCGACAACAACTGCCATGGATCGGCTCTCAAGGAAGCTAGATATGAGAGAACAAAGTGGGGGAGAGAAACCAAAAGAGGGAAGTTTAGATAGCAAAGACTTGTGCCATACCCTGTCAAATGCTTTGGAGATGTCGAGGGCCACGACAAAAGTTTCCCCATAATCCCTATGAGAGGATGACCAAAGATGGGTGCAATAGGAGAGCAGTTCACCAGTAGATCTCGCCTGGCGAAAGCCATACTGGTGATCCGACAAAAGAGAAAGGCGTTCAAGGTGACGGAGAAAATTCGAGTTCAAGATTGTTTCGAAAATCTTAGAGAGGTATGAAGTTAGGGCAATGAGGCGATAGTTAGAGGGATTAGAATGGTCACCCTTCTTCGTGATGTGCTGAACCAAGGCATGCTTCCAAGAAGGAAAAGTTTTGGTTTTGAGGCAAAGGCTAAAGAGGCGAGCAAGCACAGGGCCCAGGGCTTCAGCACACTCCCTCAGAACACGAGGGGGTATTCCGTCCGGTCCATGCGCCTTACTCACATCCAACCTGGATAACACACCGGTAACCCTGCGAGTGGAGATTATAGGAAAGTGCATAGGTTCAGTCGGAGGTGCAGGGGTAGGAGGGATAGAGTGCGAATCGTCTAAGGTGGAATTAGAGGAGAATAAGGTGCCAAAGAGGTTGGCTATAGAGTTATTGGGACGGAAGAGGGGAGGAAAAGAAGGCGTGCAGAAGTTGTTACAGATGTTTTTAGTTAAGGACCAGAAGGATTTACTCGAGGAAGAATTAGTCAGGACAGCGGTCTTTCTTTTAATAAAATTCCGCTTGGCCCTACGAAGAATAGCCTTACAACGATTCCTAGAAGTAATGAAAGAGGTGTGGTAATAGGAGAAGGAGATAGTTTCATAGCTCGATATGCCCTATCTCTCACCCTGCAAGCAAGAGAGCAGGAGCGATCAAACCATGATTGTAATGTGAAAGTTTTGGTAGAAGATGGGATAAATGCACTCATACCGCTCTGTATAACCCCAGCAATGCTGTCGGCACATACTGAGGCATCCCGAGTGGAAAAGCAACATTCATCCCAAGGAAAGTCGGTGAAGAATTCTCGCAAGGATTGCCAGCTTGCCCTCCGATAGTGCCATAGTTGACGTTTAGAGGGGGGTGGGGGAGGTGGTCGTGCCCAGTTTGATTTAATAGAAATAAGGTTGTGATCAGAAGACCCTAAGGGGGCAAAAATTGAGTATGAATAGTGTGAGGGGTTAGAGGTAAAACAAAGATCAAGAATGTTAGCAAGTTGATCGTGTTGATCAGGAACGCGTGTAGGGTGTTTGAGTATTTGTTCCAAATCATTAAGTAAGGAAAAAGAGAGTGCCTCAGCTCCACCTGGGTCATCCCTTGCAGAGCCAAGCCCACTCTCTGTGATGTACTGTACATTGAAATCCCCTAGGTGATGATAATAATGATAATAATAGTAATAAGATTAATAAAAATATATAAAAATAAATAACAATTATAATAAAAAATAAAAATAAAAATAATGAAAATAATAATAATAATAATAATAATAATAATAATAATAATAATAATAATAATAATAATAATAATAATAATAATAATAATAATAATAATAATAATAATAATATTAATAATAATATTAATAATAAAGAACCATAAATAGAAAAATGAAAAAGATCAAAAGTGAGAAACAATATACAAGGTTAAGGTGTGGAAAGGATGGAAGGCATGCTGGGGCTCAAGGCACAGCCAGACATGAGGGATGGAGAAGTCACAACATATAGTCGTGGGGGGAAAGGTTGGAAAAGAAGTTTAATGAGTTAAACAGAGGGGGACGACACCCCTTGTTTTACATATTACAGAGTTTGTTGGCTAACTAAGCTAACCTAGGATTTAGAATGAGGTTGCACAATGGTTATTTTAGTAGACAATGACTAGATTGATTTTACAATTACAAGTTTATTAACATCTTATACTGTATTACGTTATGGACTCACTCGATTTTGACTTGTTAAATGTGAATTTATATCATCTAAGTTTTAATCTAAGGTGGATCACTGTGGCGGACATAGATGGATCGCGGGTTGGGTTGTTGTAGTGTGGGCAGACTCCGGGGCCACCAGGCGTGGGGTCTCCCTCCGTTGATGTCTTCCCCGCGTAGGTGGTCTGGGCTGTGAGGGTCGTCCAGGAGCTTGTCCCAAACCTTCTTCCCTAGGCGATGGAACCTGAAGTTGAGGGCCTCTGTTTTATTTCTTAGGTGGATGGTTTCCACTGTCTCCTGGTAGGGTGGCGCTTGGCCACTGGCTGACCTCAAACATTTGTTTTGGAAGCTCTGTAGTTGTTGTAGTCTAGTCTTCCCGAGTGTGACGAGTGGTATAGATGGGTACTCCAACACAGGCCTCACCAGCGCCTTGTACAGGTGAACTTGTATCTTCTCAGGCATCAATTTAAAACGTTTTAATTTGGCTGCGGCGACTTTGGCTTTATTTAGTCTGTCCTTCACGTGGGGAATGATGCCCGTCCGAGAAATGATGAGGCCGAGCAACCTGCCTTGTTTAGAGTACTCAATCTCTTCGTCGTCGATCATCAATGGGGCCGGCTTGAATTTGGCTATGGGTATGACCTCAAATTTCGTTTTGTTTGTTTTTATTTTCCATTTATTTTCATACTCCGAGATCTCCTCTATTGCCCGAGCAGTGAGTCGCGCCATCCTTGCCGTGGACCTTCCTGGGCAGGTGACGATCTGTGTTACATCGTCTGCATACATGACGTACTCGCTGCCGACGATTGGGGGTGGCAGGTCAGCCGTGTAGAGTGTGTAAAGGGTTGGTGAGAGACAAGAGCCCTGAGGCACGCCGCTCGATAGTGAGAATTCTTCTCCAAAATGTTCTTGCATCTTAATTTTGGCTCTGCGGTCCGTAATGAAGTTGCACAGCAGGCGAGTCAGATTTTCGGGTAGCCCCAGTTGTATGATCTTATACTGCAGTCCTGCGTGCCAAACTTTGTCAAACGCCTTGCTGACGTCCCTCAGTACTATATTGCACTGTAGGCGGCCAGTCATGGCATTGGCGATCTGCTCGTAGGCCTGAGCTATGGCGGTGGATGTGCCTCGGTACTGGCGGAAGCCGAACTGGCGGGGATTATGCACGTCTTCGTCCTCCAGATACATCCGCAATCGCTTGTTGACTATTTTTTCGAAGATTTTGGCAGGTACCTCTAGCAGCGATATTGGTCGAAAGTTTTCGACTTTGTTTGGAGGCTTCCCTGCTTTTGGTATGAGGCGAATAACGGCGATTTTGAACATCTTAGGGAAGTATCCAGAGGCGAGGCAGGCGTTGCATATATGAGCAAGCCTCTCTATCATGTTGCCGGGGAGTTGAGCCAGGATCTTCTTGTTAATGTGACTTTGACCAGGTGATTTGTTTTTAAACCCTTTTATGACGGCTGACACATCTGCAGGAACAATGCGTTCCGTCAGGTAGCTTCCGTCCACCAGTCTGGTGAAGTCAGTCCGTGGGAGCGGCTGGAGCAGGTGCTGATGGTCCTGCAACTGACCTAAAATGTCCTCCTCAAAGTCCCTGTCGAAGCCCTCGTTTTCCTGTTCACTAATGGTAAAGATCTTTCGTAAATATCGCCGATGTAGTTGTTCTTGGTTTTCTTCCTCGAATATTTTTACGTTGTTTTGGTCGAGCAGGTAAGGGACCGTGCTAGAGGTGGAACCCATCAGTCGCTTGATCCCTTTCCAGAATGCAGCAGAATCGCGGTAATTGTTGGCTGCCTCCCACACCAAGGCGGGCGCATACACCTCCCTTAGAACGGAAGTAGGTATAAAGGTTGTAGTTAGAGACTTGAAAAGGTTTGGGTGAAGCTGCTTTGGTCAGTTGAAGTTCGGAGAGTAGTAAGAGGTCGGGGGAAGAGGTTGATAGATGGTGCTCTACAGAAAAAAAATTGGATCTCAGTCCGCGAATGTTGGAAAAATGAAGTGCGAAAAAAGCTGATCCTCCAGCAACCGCGGTGGCGTCACATAGAAGGCAATTGCTGCCATTTTTCGTTTTCGCCACACTGCTGCCGTTAATTACCGATCATTTTTGTTTTTCTCCTTCAATTTATTTCGGTCTCATTCTTTCTCTACTGTCACTGATCATCTTCTCTCACACTCGCCGAAGAACGCCAGCTACGTTGACCCGGCACATTAAATCTAAACATATCTTGAAGGTTCCTCATAAGAGCAGGGACATTGGAGACGCTCTCTTATTGGCTTAATTTATCCCCGGAGCAATCACAGTGAGTCCCATCGCTTTGATCAATACGTCCTGGATGGATGCCGCCAGTGCGTGCGTGCGTGCGTGCGTGCGTGCGTGATCTCCGTATTTTTTGGCTGCACTGGCACGAAGAGATGAGATGAGATCAGTCTCTGGTCCATGACCCGGGTTGTCAAAGATCTTACACGTTCACAGTAGATGAGAACCCCCATCCACATATGGTAGTTTTGGTGCACTTACCGGGCCATTTCAGTCACTGCCCTTATACCTTAGCTTGAGAATGTAACTATAATATCTTCTCACGTCCTCACTTAAAGCCTAAAAGAATTCACTTACTTGAGAATTCAGACATAATTCTCAAGTGTCTCATGGTTAACAGACTTTTGGTTTCGTTAAATAAGCCCAATTCCCTAATTTACAATGTTTATTTAGAAATATTACCAGTTTACAGCACTACCAAAAGAACCGTAAATAACTGTAAAGTTCCAGGTGAAGAAAACACGAATGAGAGGGGAAAGGGAAATACAGCGGAAAGAACAACACACCTGGCCACGACAACCTTAATGTAAATAGTGTCTTAAGTTAGTAAGATAATATAAAGGAGGAAATTGGTATCAGAAGACGAAGTTAAGTAATATCCTCTTTCATCTAGGAGGAATGGGCTGTCACACACTATGAAATCTGTCTGGTATTGCAAGGTCACTGTTTACCTCCACACAGGCAATAAATAATGAGACCATATCAAAGACTTTAGCTTAGACACAGGCTATCACATTTGTCAACTTCAATTGTGGTTCTCGGGAAGACGTTAACCCTTTGAGGACGATGGTTTTAAGTATAACCCTTTGAGGACGATGGTTTTAAGTATAACCCTTTGAGAACGAAGGTTTTTAAGTAGAACTCTTTGAGGACGATGGTTTTAGATATAATTCTCTAAGGACGATGGTCTTAGGTATAACCCTTTGAGGACGATGGTTTTAGGTATAACTCTTTGAGGACGATGGTTTTAGGTATAACCCTTTAAGGACGATGGTTTTAAGTATAACCCTTTGAGGACGATGGTTTTAAGTAAAACCCTTTGAGGACGATGATTTTTAAGTATAACCCTTTGAGGACGATGGTTTTAAGTATAGCTTTTTGAGGACGATGGTTTTTAAGTATAACCCTTTGAGGACGATGGTTTTAAGTATAACCCTTTGAGGACGATGGTTTTTAAGTATAACCCTTTGAGGACGATGATTTTTAAGTATAACCCTTTGAGGACGATGGTTTTAAGTATAGCTTTTTGAGGACGATGGTTTTAGGTATAACTCTTTGAGGACGATGGTTTTTAAGTATAACCCTTTGAGGACGATGGTTTTTAAGTATAACCCTTTGAGGACGATGATTTTTAAGTATAACCCTTTGAGGACGACGGTTTTAGGTATAACTCTTTGAGGACGATGGTTTTAGGTATAACCCTTTAAGGACGATGGTTTTAAGTATAACCCTTTGAGGACGATGGCTTTTAAGTATAACCCTTTGAGGACGATGGTTTTAAGTATAACCCTTTGAGGACGATGGTTTTAAGTATAACTCTTTGAGGACGATGGTTTGAGATTTAAGCTAATAAACTTTGAATTAAAAATCGGCGGGAAACACAACACAAAACTACGTTACTCCATTCATCACAGCAGGTCGGTAGAGAACACAAGGTCTAAGGAAAACAGAAGAAGATGGAAAGCATTCTAAAATACTTATAAATTTGACAATAAAAGACTGATGGCAGGTAGGTAGTAGGCAGATACCAAACAGGGAGGTACTACCACCTGGGAAGTTATTGGAAGCATAATGTGTTGCTCATCTGACTTTCTGCCACATTTACACTCAATTGCAGGGTCTCAATTGTTTAAATTACGTTGACAACACAACATATATATATTGTATCTCACTCTTGATCTTTTTTTCCTTTTGTATTCTTTATTATTATTATTATTATTATTATTATTATTATTATTATTATTATTATTATTATTATTATTTTTATTATTATAATCATCATCATCATCATCATCGTCGTCGTCGTCGTCGTCGTCGTCGTCGTCGTTTTTATTAGTTGTAGTAGTGTTGTCGTTGTCTTTGTCGTTGTCGTTGTCGCTGTCGCTGCTGCTGCTGTATTTACTTTGAACTAATTATTATTGTTATTGTCATTATTTCATTTTCGCTCCCCAGGCCCTGTTGTGGGTCAGTGACCTGTGCCCAAGTAGGCTAATTCTGTAAAAAAAAAAAATAATAATAATATGTGTGTGTGTTAGTGTGTGTGTGTTTGCTTGTGTGCGCGCATGTGTGTTCGGATGTGTGTGTGTGTGTGAAATAATAATAATAATAATAATAATAATAATAATAATAATTATTAACGGTTTATTGAAAGAGCTTGGCAGCCAGAAGGCTGAAAATATACAGTTACATATTTGGGGAATGGGTTACGAATTACAAATAATATACAAGAAACATAAGTGACACAAGTAAGACATATAATAACTAGATGGGGAAAAGCTCAAACTACAGTTCATTTCAACATAGTGACAGTGTAAGGAGCAGTGTTTACTGGGAGTGAATACACTGATTTATTACAAGTTATTGATAATTTTTACAATGGTTGGGACTGGGCTGTTCTTATATCGATCAGTTCGTGCACGTATGGGCTGGATGCGGTTGTGGTGTCGAACAGCAATTCTCGGACAAGGGATCTCAGGTGGTAGTAGGAGCCGGTGTCGGGGATGGTGTAGAAGCTTCTTACCAAATTTGCAGATGAGGTCGTGGTGATGGTCAGTGAGAGTCGAAAGGGTCAGTGTGTTGAGCGCTTCTTGATATGTGGAGTAGGAAGGGAGAGAATAATCTTGCATGCCCTCTTTTGCACTTTTTCTAGGTGTTTACGTTGTGTGGCATTTAGGGAGGAAGACCAGGTGGGGGAGGCATAGGTGAGCTTGGGAAGTATGAATGTTGTGTAAACACTGAGGAGCTCGGGTGCAGGAACTCCGAGGGACTTGAGTCGGCGGAGGAGGTGGAGACGGAAACTGGAGGATTTGACAACTTCACTGACGTGTGGTTTCCAATTTAGTTTGTTGTCTATGGTGACGCCGAGGAGCTTCGTGGAATCTACAACCTGGAGTGTGTTCGGACCTAGAGTAATGGAAGGAGGTGGGACAATGTCGGAGGAGAGGTTGATGTGCATAACCATGGTCTTGGTATGGTTGATGGTGACATGGTTGTTGGTGGCCCAGTTTTGGAGACTGTTCAATAAATCCTGAAGGGCGGTATATAGTTGGGAGCAGAATTGTTGACGCTGATCCCAATGGTGGAGTCGTCGACATATTTCCAGCGAGCAGGGGTTTCTCTAAGGGCATCATTGATGAGCATAAGGAAGCAGAGTGGTCCCATCTTGGTGCCTTGGGGGACGCCACAGGTGAGTGACTGAAAGGTGGAGACAGCCCCTCGGAAGCGTATAGCTTGGCGTCGGTCACTGAGGAAGTCTGTAAGCCATGGTATAAGACTTCTCCGAAGCCCGAGGTCAATGGCTTTGTTGATGATTATATTGTGGTCGACTAGGTCGAACGCTTTAGTGAAATCAATGAAGGCGACAGCTACAGACGTTTTTCGTTTCTCGAGATGGCGGTATATGTAATCGAGAAAGCTGACAAGACAGTGAGTGGTGGAGGAAGTTTTCATGTTGCCAAATTGCTGAGGGTCTACGACTCCTGCAATATCAGCATAAGCCCAGTCAAACACAAAACTTTCACAGATTAGGCTGGGTATTGGGGTGATTGCAATAGGTCGTAGCTGATTTAAGGATTGTGGGCTGGTTGACTTGGGCACTGGTGATACATAAGAGGTCTTCCAGTCAGCTGGGCATCTGGCTTGACTGAGAGAAGCATTGATGATGGAGCAGAGGGGTTTAGCAAGCTCCGGGGAGAACTCCTTGAAGAGTTTCATTGGTAAGTCAATGGGGTGGTAGAGCGTTTTAATTTTAGTTTGTCCAGGCGTTTTGCTACGTCAAATTCTTCTACTAAGTCAGTGGGAAGGGGGGCTGGTAGGTAAGCAGGGAGAGTGGTTGTGTCAAGCCGTGGGAGCGTCTGGCATATAGTAGCGAAATGGTTATTTGTTTGCTCAGCTGCGTCAACATTAGTGAGATGGCTAAGGAAGGGGAGGGGGTGTGTCTTATTGTTTAGTCCACAGAGTTCTTTAAGCTTACTATACCATTGACTGATGTTGGTCTGCTTCAGGTGTTGTAGTTTGGTTGGGTAGTGGGACTTCTTTGCAGTGCGTATTTCGCGGATGACTCGGTTGCGAAGTGACCTGTAGTGGATGTGGTCATTGAGATGAAAGGCTCTGTCTCTCTGTTGCATAAGTCTTTTGATCCGAGGTGTGATCCAGGGCAAGTCAGCTGGGTGAGATCTGACGGACTTCTCGGGGAAGAAGTGGTGGTGAGCTTCCGTGGTGGTGTTGGTATAATTTATCCATTTGGTTTCCACGTCATCCACGCTAAGTACTTCAGTCCAGGGATGGTGAACTATCCACTGCCCGAATAGGCGCACTGCAGAGTCAGTAATCGGCCTGTAGGTCTTGATGTAGGGTCTCTGTACTTGAGTGGGAGTGGCAGCTGGGGACCAGAGCACTGATAAGTGTGTGCTACACCCGATAGGAGGCATTGGTTGAGGTGGTTGGTACTGGTCCGCTAAGTCAGTTAAGATAAGGTCAAGGGTATTTTGACCGTGTGTGGGGAAGGTCACAACTTGTGATAGTGATAGCTGGTCCTGGATATCAGTGGTGTCAATTTCATTTAAATCCCCACATAATACTAACTTGGCACATGGGTACCTAACTCTGAGGTGGTCTGAGGTGGTGATGAGATGATTGATAAGAGTGTCTCTGGTGGGTGATCGAGGCGGATGGTATGCCACACAGATTATAATGGAAGCAGTGTTGCGTGGGTGGGCCCGTAGCACGACACGTACCCATAATGCTTCCACATCTGCTGGGACTTGAACATCCAGGCGTGACGGGCGTAGGTCATCTTGACAGAAGAGGGCAACGCCCCCTCCGCGTCTTTGTAAACGAAGGTGATGAAAGAGTTGATATCCCTCAATATGACACGTTTCAGGCACAATTTGCCAAGCCTCACATATGGCAACGACGCTCGCGGCGGTTGACCTGACTGTAGTTGCCAGCTCGTCGAACTTGTTAGCTAGGGAAGTGACGTTGGATAGCAGTAAAGACGGGAGATCATACCATATCCGTGGAACTTCAGTGTGGTGGTATGGTCTGTCAGGGGTGGGTTTCTCCGGTTTCCTAGTGGAGGTTACGGTTCTAATGGGCTTATGTGTATGACGGCCTTGTCTACGGCTCCGCGCATGGAATATATTCAGTGATTTGAGTCGCGCGATAACACTGCCATCAGGATAACCGTTCCCACGCTTTAGATGGTACAGACTGCGTCGGGAGTAAGTGATTGGTGGCCATCTGTTGAGATCTGTTGTGGGCGGACGGAAGTGTTTGTCACTGGCGGCACTTTGAGGGACACTGACACTGGTAGACATCTGTTAATGTTTGTCAGTCGTAAGGACCGTGGGTCCTTTTCCCAGGTGCTTGGGGTTGCCGACACAGTATTCACGATATATGTAAACACCGCGGTGGTCCTTGTCACTGGCACTTTAAAGGTGACCGATAAAGTGCCCACTGTCTGACTTTTCCTTGGGGTGCACTATCGAGCACTGTATGATAATCACTTATTGCACTGATGACTAGAATGCTTTGCCGAGAAAGTTCCTTAAGTGCACTATAGGAACACTGCTCCGTAATCAATCGTTCACTAATCACTAGAATGTTTTGCCGAATCGATCCTGGTGTAGTAAGGCTGGTAGGGGTTTATAGCAGGGGGAGTGGGCCAAACAGACTTGGCCTGGCTGCTAAAACCGGAGCGCCTTCGGGCACGTCCTGTCTCACTGACGTGTGTGTGTGTGTGTTTGCGTGTGTGTTCGTGTGTGTGTGTGTGTGTGTGTGTGTGTGTGTGTGTGTGTGTGTGTGCGCGTGTGTGTGACTAAAATGCCTGTTGGGATCAACGAGCGCCTTATGACGCTCTGAGTCCCACTGAATCACTCACGTCATGTCTTCTTCATCAGTGCACGCACTCCAACACTGGATGCAGAGGATGACATCGAGGAGGCCTTTTACACCGACCTTGACAGAGTTCTAGCTTCTATCCCTAGAGAAGATAAGGTTGTCCTAGGTGACTTCAATGCCATAGTTAGTAGGGATGCTGACATATGACAGGGAACCCATAAGGAGAAACTGAGTAGGCAAATGTAATCCCAACAGCTTACTCCTTCTCAGCAAGTGTGATGAACATATCCTTGCTATCACCAACACCTTGTTTAGGCAGGCCGACAAGTTAAAGGGTTCTTGGCAATACCCAAGATCCAAACATTGGCATCTCATTGACTACATCGTTGTCAACGAAATAGATCGCCAAGATGTCATTATCGCCCGAACCATACATGGCTCAGACCACTGTGACACAGATCATCGCCTCGTCAAAGCTAAACTCTCCCTGAACACCCAGAGCTGACCCATCTCATCTATCCTCCACCCCTGGATGAGGTAGCTACTGTCATGAAGCAGATGAAAAATAACAAAGTCACAGGAACTGATGGAATCCCATCCGAGATGTATAAAGCAGGAGGACCTCTGCTTACCAGCCATCTCCTTTCTCTCCTGTAGAATATATGGGAGAAGCAGGAAATACCTCCAAGATCTTAAAGTCGCCTCCCTCGTCAATATTTATAAAAACAAAGGAGACAGGTCAGGCTGTGGCAACTACAGCGGAATCTCACTTCTGTCCATAGCTAGCTAGATTATTGCTCGAGTTCTCCTAAGCAGACTTCTTCCTGAAGCGGAAAACTTTCTCCCAGAATCTCAATGTAGCTTTAGATCATGGTCTTTGCTGCCTGCCAGATACACGAAAAGTACAGAGAACAGCATCGTGATTTGTACAAGACCTTCATTAACCTTAGTAAGTCCTTCGACTCTGCCAACAGGGAAACCCTCTGGCGGACTCTCAGTCGTTTTGGCTGCCCACCAAAATTCACTGCCATTGCGAAGCAACTCCACGATGGTATGAACGGCAGTATCCTACACAATGGCACCTAGTTCTTCCCCATCCAAACGGGGTAAAACAAGGATGTGTACTGACACCAACTTTCTTTTCCATTTTCTTGGCTGCTTTCCTTACTCAAGCCAGTTTCAATTTAGCCGACAGTGTGGACATCCAGTACCAGAAGAAGGAACTTTTCAACATAAGATGACCCCAGACAGGAACAAAGATGTCCTGCTGCTTTCATCATTGAAATTCAGTATTCAGACAACCTCATCCTCGTCGTTAACACTGAACGCGACCTACATGAAATCCTGAACACCTACGCAGATGCCTATGCACACTTAGGCCTTGAGATGAATGTACGTAGGAAGACTCAGATTCTCTTTCAGCGTGCCCCTGGTTCAACCACACTCCACCACCACGGACATCGATGAAGAGATTCATCATCGGATCCGATGTGCATCTCAAGCCTTTGGCAGACTCGGCACCCGTGTCTTCAGCTGTAGGGAGCTGAAATTATTTACAAAGTTGCACGTGTATTGAGCAGTAGTCCTCCCCACCCTGCTGTATGACAGTGGGACATGGGCCACATACAAGACACTTGAAAACATTCACCAACATAGTCTACGTTCCACCCTCCGAGTTCGCTGGGAAGACAAGAAAACAAATACCAGTATTATCGTTGACACGAATTGCAGGAGCATCGAGGCTACCATTATCCAGGAACAGCTACGTTGAACTGGCCACGTTACCCGCATGGACGTCAGTAGACTGCCAAATGAGCTACTTTACAGTCATCTAACTAATGGTAAACGTAACGCTGGAGAGATAACGGAAAAGGTACAAGCATACTCTTAAGACGAACCTGAATAAGTGCTAAATCGATCCCCTCACTTATGAGAGACGATCACTCCACACCGTAACGCTTGGAGGAGCGCCACACGAGAATGTACCAATACTCTCGAGTTAGTCCGACTGCATACCGAGATGGACAAGCGCCAGCGCCGGAAAGACGTTGCCGTCGCCCCTTCCGCACTAGATGTAGCCCTCCACATGTGCAAGATCTGTGGACGGCGCTGCCAATCCCGTATCGACCTCTAGAATCATCTCAGAGCTCACCAACGAAGGTGACATCCTTAATAACTCATATCATTGTATCATACCAGGATGATCGTCATACTTGTTTCCGAGTGACAGCGAATTAGTGGTAGTAGCAGTATTAGTATTAGTATAGTAATTGTAGTGTGTGTGTATGTGTGTGTGTGTGTGTGTGATTTATTTCCAGAAGTTGGAGAGAAATATCGGAGAGGGTAAGAGATGACTTGAGTGGGAATCTTATGATAGAACACGTTTCTTCAAAAGTTGTGCACGGTTCAAAATCTGGGTCAAGAACCTTTGGTACAGTCTAGAGGTCGAGGAGGAGACGAGGTGTTGGGAGTGTACAGGTTATATGGTTGGATACTCGGATATAAACGGCTGGGTCTCGCTTGTGGGTCCACGTGACTCCTCTGATCAGTGGAGTCTTATATACAAGTAGAATGACTTAAGTTACCTGTATTAGCCAGCAAGGTCATAAAAAAAGATGGTTCATCATTTAGTTGTTTGCATTGGTCGGTAGAGTCATGTAAACATAGTTCTTCTACAGACTGGGACAATTTTAGTGAGGCAATGCTGGACAATTGAAATTGGAACGGATAAATAGACTGAATGTTTCTTTTGTGTTGGCTTGATCGGTCTGATGTGTGGTTTAGATACTTCGTATTCTTTATGAGTAATAATCGTAAAGGAAATGGGTTTCACTTTGTTAATAATAATAATAATAATAATAATAATAATAATAATAATAATAATAATAATTGACGGTTTATTCAGATTCAGATTTTCCCCCGAGGGGGCTAGTTTATTGGGCACCCCCTTACATCCTGGGCAAGGTGAAGCGCAGAAGCGTTTACAGCGCCCAACAGGGAAGTATGAAAAGTTCATACTTGCCTTTATGACTCGTACATTAAGGGCGTAAAAGCCTGAAGGGTCATAGGTTCTGTCAAGTTACATAAAGTGAGAGAATGATGAGTGAGTGGGGGGGAAAGTTCCCGGTACATTTTATCTGTTTATGGCAAAGTGTGGCAGGTCCCTAATAATGTCAAATGCCAGGCCTGTGACTAGGAGGAGGGATATCTGGTCTGACGGTTTATTGAAAAAGTTCTGCAGCCGAAGGCTGAAAATATACATTGGACATAAAGGACTTATTACATACATTGGTGGTTTAACAAAAGCCTTCATTAGAGAAAGGTAAAGGAACATACAGTGAACATACAGATTAATGTAGGTGTTGAACAGCAAACTCGTTGTGTAGTAACTCCCTCCCAGATGGTGTTAGGAGGGACCTCACGTGGTGTAGTAGTTCCCTCACAGATGGTGTTATGAGGGACCTGACGTGGTGTAGTAATTCCCTCACAGATGGTGTTATGAGGGACCACGTGGTGTAGTAATTCCCTCACAGATGGTGTTATGAGGGACCTCACGTGGTGTAGTAATTCCCTCACAGACGGTGTTATGAGGGGCCTCATGTGGTGTAGTAATTCCCTCACAGATGGTGTTATGAGGGGCCTCACGTGGTGTAGTAATTCCCTCACAGATGGTGTTATGAGGGGCCTCACGTGATGTAGTAACTCCCTCACAGATGGTGTTATGAGGGACCTGACGTGGTGTAGTAATTCCCTCACAGATGATGTTATATGAGTGAGGTGTGGTCCCAGGCCTTCCTATCGTAGACGGATTAACACATCGCTGGTTGTTGTTGGGTCTCACCGGCCGTTATCGCTGGGTACCTGGGACCTCACTGTGTGAAGGTTAACTTGGGTACGACTGTTACTGTTGAGTTGTTCTCACTGACTTAAGCACTGTTCACCACTGTTCACTTCTGTTTAACACTGGTTCCATTCCTTTCCTAAATTAAATTGTAACTTCTGGCGAGAACTTGTTGATATTCCGGTGGGGAGGAGGGTTCAGGGAAGGAAGTTGGTATGGGCCAACTTAACAGTTGACCTGGCTGCTCCCAGAGGAGCGCCAGGTACCCTTCGGTGGTCAAGGATGTTACGTATACTATGGGTGCGACTCTTTCTCTCTCTCTCCCTATCCATTATACACTCACACAAATAATGGTTGCCCTCGTGTACCGGGCATGGCCGGCCCACGGGCCACCTCAGGCGTGAATTTGTTTAAGGTGTAGAAGTTGTCGTCAGCACGACAACCACACCCTCAGTTTAAAGAGTTGCAAGAACCAGTGTCAAGGAATAGTCCGAGAAGACCGGACAACTCACCATCTGCACTGGCTAAACATTACCCGGTAATACGACCCGTAAATCGATTAATATCCAGGTCCCCAATTACTGCTGGGTAGACAGAGGCAAATGGTGGAAAGAAACTTGCCCATAGTTTCACTCTGCCCGGGGATCGAACCCGGGTCCACTAGCTTGTGAGGCGAGCATGCTGACCATTACACCAAAGGTCGACACACACACACACACACACACATGAATGCTCGTACCGTCTTCCTCCTCCTCTACTAGTGAGAGCAGTGTGTAGGTGGGTGAAACAACAACACCACTTTAGACACAAACATTGGTTATACATCAGGCTTGAAGGAAGCTTTACCGCATGATATATGTTACGAGGGTGCTCCCGCCATAAAGATCTTGATTTACAAAAAAATCGGCAAGTTTTTAACCCCACATAGCTGTATTTTCAGCGTAAATTTGTTATTTTGGACGCGGCAGTACGTGAGTTTTGGATCTTAAACGGCACTAAGTGAAAATAAATAAGAAATAATGCAAAACGAAGTAGAAGAAAATATGTATGTATGTATGTATGTATGTATGTATGTATGTATGTATGTATGTATGTATGTATGTATGTATGTATGTATGTATGTATGTATGTATGTATGTATGTATGTATGTATGTATGTATGTATGTATGTATGTATGTATGTATGTATGTATGTGTGTATGTGTGTGTGTGTGTGTGTGTGTGTGTGTGTGTGTGTGTGTGTGTGTGTGTGTGTGTTTAATGAAGTCGTTGAAGAAGAAAAGAAGAAACCCGAAATAAAAACAATATCCAGCAATAAAAATAAATAACAAAAAGAAAACCTTTTGTTTGTCTGACTATCAAGTAGTATATCCATGTCGGCATTAACATACAAATTGCACAGTTAACTCTCGTGGTGCGCAAGTAACTAAGCTGATGAACGGAAGATGATGTATGCAAGCTGTTGAACCAAGCTAATTAAGCTTTTAAACTAAGCTGGTGGACTAAGCTTTTAAACCAAACAGATGAACGCAATTTGATGAATGTAAGATGTTGAACCAAGCTGATGAATTATGCCGTTAAACGAAGCTATTGATTTAAGTTGATGATCACAAGTTGATGAATGCAAGCGTTTGAACCAAGCTGATAAACAAAGATGGTGAACGCGAGATGATAAACACAAGTTGATGTGCGTTAGACGATGAACACAAGCTGATGATAAACGCAAGCATCGTCATCTCGTGTTAACTTTTAATCTTCCTTCAACTCAAAACAAACGCTTGTATGTTTAAGTTGTTTGTTATTTATATTTTTTGTTATTTGTCATTGTAGAATCAAAGCCGAATGAAAAACTTTAACACTTATTTTATTGTCAATATTCTTACCTTAATCATATGATCAAAATTTACACTCCAGGTCGCTATTTCAGGAGCAGGTAAGATGGGGGTTATTATGCTATTATGAGAGCAGGTGAAGTGGGACTCGTTGTGCTAGTATGAGAGCAGGTGAAGTGGAAGTCATTGTGCTAGTATGGGAGCAGGTGAAGTGGGACTTATTGTGCTAGTATGAGAGCAGGTGAAGCGGAAGTCATTGTGCTAGTATGGGAGCAGGTGAAGTGGAAGTCATTATGTCAACTTTCTCTTGTCAACGAAGAAATGAAAAATAATATCAAATATACCTTTTCATTAGCCAATCCCCCTAGTAGGAATCAAAGCATGTTTTCTATTAGCGCAAAGTCCAGGCTAAGCCGTAAAATGCTCGGTCAAGTTAGGTCAAGCTTCGCGACCCAATCAGAGTCACGTTCGGTAAATACTTGTCAGACGGAGATAGTGGCTGGATACACGTTGGTGAACGATGGTGCTTACTGTAGAAAAATGTTCCAGACAGGTGACACCACAGGTAGAAAAGACAGGGGGATACACTCAAATAAATATTATTATTATTATTATTATTATTATTATTATTATTATTATTATTATTATAACCTTCATTTGTCTGTATAATCAGTGCTGTTGCAGTTATTGCTCTTACATAACCATTAATTATGTTATTATGGAAGAGAACCATAAAAACCTATCTATTTTAACAATAATATATTTAATAGACATTTATGTGTGTGTCTGTTATCCATTACTTAATTACAGATGAAGGCCATTAAAAGCTGTTGATGTAAATACTGGTCTTTACTAAACTTTAATAAAAGACGAGGCTCAACTGCACTTGGATCCTGGAAACCAAGAATTAAAATTCTCGGTGTTGTGGTTGGCTAAAATTCAGCCCCGGTAAAACAGGTTGGAGATCCCTGTTGTATCAAAGTTTTATTGAAAAAGTTTGGAGGAGTAAAGGAAAGAGTGAGAAAAAAGAGAAGATGAGAAAGAAGGTGACAGAAAACATGAAAGACAGGGGTGGGTGAGATACTGAGGAATAGTCAGAAAGAGACAGAGAATGAGAGTGAGTGAGACAGAAAGAAAGAGATAAACTGAGTTAAAAGGAGAGAGAGAGAGAGAGAGAGAGAGAGAGAGAGAAAAAAAACCTTCTGTGAGAGAAAAAATTCGATCGATGATAAGATATAAAGATAGAAAAAAAGGGCAGAGAGAGATAAAAGGAGTTACATACCACATGGCAACAAAGAAACCCGTCTCTAATTTCGTGTCCACAAACGAGCTAAATTAGGATAAAATATCTTTGTTTCTCCTGATACAAATCCCTGGCTTCAATCTCCTACCTTTGTTTCACCAGTTCAAACCCATCAGGTGATTAAATATTATTATTATTCTCTGCACTCCCTGGCTGAGCAGGTGTGAGTGACGACCAACTGTTACCTAGTTCAAGATAAGGCCAGGCCAAGGTGCAAATATTACAAGGGAAATTACAATGGGATGAGGGAAGAGATGAGGGGTATCAACTGGCCTGACTTATTAAGGTACAAGAACGCAGACACTACGCTGAATATCATAACTAGTAAAATGACCCATTTGATCGATAAATATATACCCAAGACCAAACCCAGTGCTTCTAGGAATACGAGGGGATCCCTACACATGAACCATGCGGCGGTCGACAAAATTAAGAAGAAAACCCAGAAATTCAAGACGTGGGTTGGGTCAAACGATGAGCAAGACAGGAGGATGTATGCAAGAGCCAGAAACCAAGCAAAGATAGAGTGTAGGAGGGCTGAAAAGGAGTTCCAAAGGCTGGTTGCACGCGAGGTCAAGTCAAACCCAAAGGCGTTTTACCGCTATGCAAAGTCGAAATTGAAAACGCGAGTAGGAGTATCAGACCTGAGGCTTGAAGATGGTAGTTACGCAGATTCTGACCAGGATAAAGCTGAGGCATTGAACAGCTTCTTTTCCTCAGTGTTCACAAGAGAGGATGCAACTAACCTTCCTGCGTTTGAGGACAGACGGTTCGATACAGCACTGACCCACATTGTGTTCACAGAAGAGGGTATTAGAAATAAACTGTCCAGGCTAAAGGTCCATAAGAGTCCTGGACCTGACATGGTGCATCCTAGAGTGCTAAGGGAGCTGTGCAACGAGCTTGCAGAGCCCCTGAAGATTCTGTTTTGTAAATGCCTTGATGAACAAATGGTCCCCAGTGAATGGAAAGTGGCTTATGTGAGTCCTATCTTCAAGAAGGGCGATAGGCACTCCACGAACAACTATAGACCGGTGAGCCTGACCAGCATAATATGTAAAGTACTTGAGAGTATTATCAGAGATGCAGCGATGGAACATCTACTACGAAACAACCTTGTAAAAGATTGCCAACACGGTTTTATGCCGGGGCGCTCTTGCTTGACAATTGCTCAAGGTATTGGATATTTGGACCCATATTCTAGAACGGGGTGGTAATATCGACAATATTTACCTAGATTTTGCCAAGGCTTTCGACAGTGTGCCCCACGAAAGGCTGAAAATCAAACTGGAAGGGTACGGAATTCGGGGAAATGTCCTAGCGTGGATAGAAGACTTTCTACATGACCGCAAGCAATGTGTGGTGATTAATGGCACGAAATCGTCATCTGTACCTGTAACAAGTGGGGTACCGCAGGGTAGTGTATTGGGCCCGCTGTTGTTTGTTTGTTTCATAATGATATGCCTGACGTTGTACACTCCTCCATACAAATGTTTGCCGATGACGCCAAGTTATTTCGGGAAATTAAGAACCAAGCGGACTGTGAAGAGCTGCAGAAGGACCTCTGTGGGCTCCAGGAATGGTCGAAGGAATGGCTGCTGAGATTCAATGTCACGAAGTGTAAGAGGATGCACCTGGGGCGTACCAACGGTAAGGAGGCGTACCATATGTCCCAACGGGATGAAGAAAATGTACTAGTTGAGACTGTGTGAGAAGGACCTAGGTGTGTATGTTGACAATGAGCTGAAGTTCTCGGGCCATTGTGAGAAGAAGGTAAATCAGGCAAATAAATTATTGGGTCTTATAAGAAGGTCGTTCAGATATCTAGACGGTCCGTCCCTCGTGACGATCTTCAGGAGTGAAGTGCTTCCCCATCTGGAGTACTGTCACCCCATCTGGTCCCCGAGATATGCTAGGGACTGTCAGTTGGTTGAAAATGTTCAAAGGAGGGCCACCAAGCTGGTGCCTGCACTTCGGCATCTCAGCTACCCTGCGAGATTGGAGCGCCTGAACTTGCCTAGCTTATACTACAGACGGGCAAGGGGGGACCTAGTTGAGGTTTATAAGCATCTCAGGGGGCACTACTCAGTTGAGTGTCCTTACTTGGAGCTGGCGGACGCTCGCCCCACAAGGGGTCACAGCTCAAGATTGAAGAAGCCGCAAGTCCGGAAAACCGTGAGGGCAAACTTTTTCGGAGTGAGGGTTGTAAACTCTTGGAACAATCTACCAGAAAGTGTTGTGACGGCACCGAGTGTGAGCTCTTTCAAGAGAAGACTTGACCAACACTGGAGCGGGTTCAGGTACATTCAGGAGCCGGTGCATGCCCAGTATTTGCCAACAGTGCGTGACAGAGACGTGACCGATCGCCCGGGCGGCTAGCGAGCCGACCTTTTGGTGAAGAATATAAAGGAAAAGAGTCGTGACCGATCGCCCAAGCGGCTAACAAGCCGATCAGTGGCGAAGAGGATAAAAGTAAAAAGTAAAAAAGTAACACGTCAGTTACTGGTGTCAACGGCTGCATTATTATTTCTCTTCTATAAACGTTTTTTTTTTCCTCTTAAGAGTTCCTGTATATAAATTCTCTTCCAAGTAGATCTGTCGTTTATGAACTAACGTTTGAGTTTCTATATTACAGGAAAGTAATTCTTGGATATGGAAAAGAAAAGTCTTAGATATTGGAAAGTACACACCTTGACCTCACCTCCTTCCTCTCCCTCTCTCGATTAAGACAACAAAGGGCGATGTGTCTTTTACACAGAATCAAAGAGCGTCAGTTTACTTTGCTTTCTTTCCTTCCTCGTTGTGAGCCAGAAAACTGATACCAGGAAGCCAACGGAAGAGCTATCTAGTGTAATGAGAACTACACAACCTTTTGCTCATTGCAGTTCATTGACACATTAAGACTTTTTGTATTGGTTTTGTGCTTTTAATAATGGTTATTGAAACTTATGAGTGTTGTATCAGGTACTCAACTTTAAACGTGTTGCAGTGAGTTAAGTCCATGCATCTGGTAATTTAAAATATATATATATATATATATATATATATATATATATATATATATATATATATATATATATATATATATATATATATATATATTTCTAGTCTCTCTCTCTCTCCCTACTTCTCTATCCTATTTTCCCCTCCTTATTCTCACTCTCCTTCTTACCTCCCCCTCCTCATATTCCACTCTCCTTTCTCCTTCCACCTCCCTTTATTTCACTCTCTTCTTCTTCCCCCTCTTATTTCACTCTCGCTCCTACTTCCCCATCCTCTCTCTCTCCTTCCATAGCCTCCTTCTGCCTCCTCTCTGTTTCTTTATTCAAAATTTCTTCCCTTTCCTCTTATTCCAATTCTCCTTCCTCCTTCTCTCCTTTTAATGTCCCTCTCTCGTTTTCCTCCTCTCCCTCCTCCTTCCTGTCACTCTCTCCTTCCTCCTTCCTCTTCCTCTACTTATTCCCTCCTCCCCCTTCCTATCTCTGTCTCCTTCCTCCTTTCTCCTTTCTCTTCCTTTTCCTTCCTCTTCCTCTCCTTTCTCCTTCCTCCTTCCTCCTCCCTCCTCCCTCCTCATCTCCCTTCTCCTTCCTCCCCCTCTTCTTCCTCCTCCTTCATATCTCTGTCTCCAGCCTTAACGCTCAACATCCTGTGATCAAAGGCGTGTTGACCTCGATGCAATGTTATAGAATACAGTCCCTTCCGCTCACACGTAATGGATATCGTCACAATAGCCAGTCAGTCGTCACAATAGTCAGCCAACCGGCACAATACCCAGTCAGTCAGTTTTCATTTTGCTCCTGGCATACGCTTAAAAAGGACTTGGACTCTTTCTTAACGCTTTGGGCTAATTTCCTCGCGAAATTCCGTTTGTCTGTTTAAATTTCCTGATTGGTCATATTTAGGGCTCTTTATATATACTACATAATCTTTATGATGCCCTGTGTTCAGGTATTTATTCCACATCTGTTATTTTTTCTTGCAGGCTTTCCTAAATCTGTGATCCATCCTCTTGATCTAATGCCCTCTTCTCTTTGTTTTCCGGGAATACATTCCTCTACTGTTAACTCGAGGATTTCCATGAAATTTTGCATTGTTTCGTCTATGACTAATTCCTCTTAAAGATTTGCTACTGGTTAATTCTCTGTAGTTTCTCTCTCATGGGCTGGTAATCTCCAAGGCTAAAGGCATAGTATTCCCCCTCAACTACTTTCTCTCGACTATTAAAGATTGTATTCCATCTTAGTATGTAGTTGTAGCTGGTTGGAATTAGTTTTTCCCTGACGTGGACCTCGTCCACAATAGCCTCCTTAGTCGTCAAGACTATATCTAGAATGTTGTCTGCTCTCTTAGGTTCCGACACATGTTGTGTGAGGAATGAGTCTTGAATGAGATCAAGGAATTTTTCTCCCTCGGCTTGTGTGGTAAGATTCACCCAGTCTACTGTCTCATGATTAAGGTCTCCCATGAGGAGGGATTGCGTTCTGAATTCTGTCTGGAGGACTCGATGGAGATTTGTTAACTCCTCCCCGAAGCTAAGAGTGTAGGGAACAGATTAGCGGACCCCTTGTAAATATATTTACAAAATCATTAGACACCGTAGTTGTGCCAGACTTGTGGAAACAGGCAAATGTAGTACCCATATTCAAAAAGGGAGACAAGAGCATCAGCGTCAAATTAACGGCCGATCAGTTTGACGTCAGTAGTGGGGAAATTTCTTGAATCAATTATAGCAGATAGCATCCGATCGCATTTAGAGAAAAGCAAATTAATCTACAACTCTCAACATTGGTTTACAAAGGGAAAATCTTGTCTAACAAATCTGCTGACGTTTTTTAGGAAAGTCTTCGAGGTAGTAGATAATGACGAAAATTACGATGTTATTTACTTAGACTTTAGCAAAGCATTTAACAGAGTACCGCATCAGAGGCTTCTGAGAAAAATTAAGGCTCAAGGTATCGAGGGGAAAGTCTTAAATTGGATAAAATCATGGCTCACCGATAGAACACAGAGGGTCAGCGTAGATGGTGTTAAATCTGAGTGGGGCCGTGTAACCAGTGGGGTTCCCCAGGGGTCAGTACTAGGCCCAATCTTGTTCATAATCTACATAAATGATCTAGATACTGGGATCAGCAGTGACATAAGCAAGTTTGCGGATGACACCAAAATAGGGCGGCAGATTAACTCAGGGCAGGATGCAAATGCATTACAGGAGGATCTAAATAAACTGCAGGGGTGGTCTGAAAAATGGCAAATGAAATTCAACACCAGCAAGTGCAGCGTACTTAATATTGGAAAAACAAATACTGTCAATGTATACAGCCTTAACAACATCAACCTAGAGATGTCGACTTGTGAAAGAGACCTAGGGGTACTTGTAAGCCCAGACCTACGGCCTAGAAAACAGTGCGTTCATGTTCGAAATAAGGCAAACAGAGTATTGGGTTTTATGTCTAGAATTGTAAGTAATAAGAGTGCAGAGGTCTTATTGCAACTATATCTTGCGCTAGTCAGGCTGCACCTCGATTATGCGGTTCAGTTCTGGTGCCCTTATTATAGAATGGATATCAATTCACTAGAGTCGGTGCAGCGTAGAATGACGAAAATGATTCCGGGACTTAGACACCTTCCATATCAGGATAGGTTAAAGAAACTAAACTTGCATTCCCTAGAAAGATGAAGAGTGCGGGGAGATATGATAGAAGTATTCAAGTGGGTGAAAGGAATCAATAAAGGGGATATAGATAAAGTTCTTATAATATCCGAGCAGGATAGGACTCGGAGCAACGGATTTAGGTTGGATAAGTTTAAGTTTAAGTGGGAGATAGGAAGGAACTGGTTCACAAATAGGGTGGTGGACGAGTGGAACAAGCTTAGCGACTATGTAGTAAGTGCTGGAACGCTGGAAAGTTTCAAAAGGAGACTGGATAGATTCATGGATGGTAGAGTGGTAGTAACTCTCGACAGGAGCTGTCATGCACAGGCCAACCGGCCTATTGCAGACTCCTTATGTTCTTATGTACTACTTTGCTGTCACTCGGAATCGATTATGACGATCATCCAGCTATGAGACAATGATCTGAGTTATTACTGATGTCACCTTCGTTGGTGAGTTCTAAGATGACTAAAGAGGCCAATGCGGGACCGGCAGGGCCGTTCACAGATATTGCACATGTGGAGGGCTACATCTAGTGCTGGAGGGGCGGCAGTAGCGTCTTTCCGGCATTGGCGCTTGTCTGCCTCGACATGCAATCGGGCTAACTTTATTGACACCTTCTCGTGTGGTGATCCTCCAAACGATACGGTGTGGAGTAATCATCTCCCTGGAAAGGAGATTGATTTGGCATTTTTTCAGGTTTGTCTTAAGACTATCCTTATACCTTTTCAGTTGCCTGCCAGCAATATGTTTACTATTCGTTGGATGACTGGAAAGTAGCTATTTTGGCAATCTACTTTCGTCAATGCGGGTAACATGGCCAGTACAACGTAGTTGTTCATGGATAATGGTAGCCTCTATACTCGTACACTTGGTGTCAGCAAGAATACTGGCATTTGTTCTCTGGTCTCCCAGCGAACTCGGAGGATGAAACGTAGACTACATTGTTGAAAGTTTTCGAGTGCCTTGAGGTGCCTTCTGTATGTGACCCATGTCTCGCTGCCATATAGAAGGGTGGGGAGGACCATTGCTCGATATACGTATAACTTTGTAGATAATTTCAGCTCTCTACAGCTGAAGACACGGGTACAGAGTCTGCCAAAGGCTTGAGATGCACATCTGATTCGATGTTGAATCTCTTCATCGATGTCCGCAGTGGTGGAAAGGTGGGAACCGATATACTGAAGTTCAGTAATGGAAGCTGCCGAAACCTTTGTTCCTGCCTGGAGTCGTCTTATGTTGAAAAGACCCTTCATCCGGTAATGGATGTCCACCCCGCCGGCTAAATTGACACTGGTTCGAGTAAGGAAGGCAGCCGAGAAAATGGAAAAGATAGTCGGTGCCAGTACACATCCTTGTTTTACCCCCGTTTGAATGGGGAAGAACTCAGACTGAGTGCCATTGTGTAGAACACTGCCGTTCATGCCATCGTGGAGTTGCCTCACAATGGCAGTGAATTTTGGTAGGAAGCCAAAACGGCTGAGGGTCCACCACAGGACTTCCCTGTTGACCGAGTCGAAGGCCTTGGTTAGGTCGATGAAGGCCATGTATAGGTCACGACGCTGTTCTCTGCACTTTTCCTGTATCGGGCGAGCAGAAAAGATCATATCAGTGGTGCCACATGATGGTCTGAAGCCACATTCAAATTCTGGGAGGAAGTTTTCCGCCTCAGGAAGAAGTCTGTTTAGCAGGATGTAAGGGGTTTATATTCCAGTCCAATGTTTGTCGGAACTGTGTTGTTCATTGTTGGGTTTGTTCTCTACATCTGAAGCAGGTGTTGCTCATCGGTAGCTCGAACCGAGGAATAGTGCGGGGTGTAGCTGCATAGCTGGGCACCTGGCTCCCTTACTCTGATCCATTTGGTCACCTGCTACACGTTTTTATTCATGGTCACGTCGATAGGAACTGCTTGTATGTCAGCACGCCAGCTAGGACACTGTCAGCCGTAGCCTCTGTGCTGTTCCTCCCGGGTCCATTATCAAGTACCTGTGCCGATTTGGAGGATACATGCACTCCTGTGAAGTTGTTGAAGAGAAGACACCAATTTACCACCTGTGCCAAGTTGATATGCAAGACCCCACACTTGACATACAGTGTCTACACACTCAACATTTGTTCCGACCGGCAGTCCGGCACTTCCATACCACATATGTTTATGTTGCTCTGTACTGACTTCATGACCGAATATCAGTGTAAATACTTGTAAATAGACTTATCTTGTTACAAATATCCATAATCGTGTTCAATAACCTTGGTGAAAGAAAGTGTTTCACCTGACAGTAATCTTTAAAAGAATCATAGGGCGTTAACATCAAAATCCTCGCCAGAGGACTCGGGCGATAATCTTGCCAGCAACTGACAGCAGCGAGATACCGTGGTAGTTGCCAAAGTCTGACTGGTCTCCCTTGTTCTTATAAATATTGACAATGGAGGCGTCTTTTAAGAACTTGGGGGATTTCCTCCATTTCCCATATATTTTCCAGGAGATAGTGGAGACGGCTGGTAAGCAGAGGTCCTCCTGCTTTATACACCTCGGCAGGGATTCCTTCAGGCCCTGAGGCTTTGTTCTTTTTTATCTGTTTGATGGTAGTAGCTACCTCATCCAGGGACGGAGGATAGTTGAGGTGGGTCAGCTCTGGATACTGAAGGATCTGCTGGGTAGTCATGACATCCACATTGGTGTTTTGATTGAGCAGCGAATGGTAGTGCTCTTTCCAGCAATGAAGGATGCCTTCTTCGAATTTAATTAGGGAGTTACCATCGGAGGGGGCTGTTCCATGAGTGACTGGCCCGTAAAAAGTTTTAGTGGAATTGAAAAATTCGCTTCTCTTGTGTTGATATGCAATTTTTGTTTTTCACATGCTTTATTATTAAACCAGTCGTTCTATAGATTGCGAAGTTCTCATTGGGCAGCCGGTTTCTTCTTGAGGAAGGTTTCACCTTTGGTCCGAGACTGGGGATTGTTCTACCAGTCAGTTAAAGCGGCACTTTTATCATCGACGAGTACATTGATTTCCTGGTCATTTTCGTCAAACCAGTCCTGTAGTATTCTTTCGATCTGGTTGAGGGTCTCTCTGCAGGTTTTTGTCATGACAGTGTAGAGAATACCCGATTCGGCACTGGGATTTGGTTTGTTTGTTGTTGGGTTGTCTATCAGCCCATGTTTGAGCTGCTCTCTCAAAGCATATGCTACTCTGGATTCTCCTGATGCTCAGTGTTAAAACCTCTTCTGGAGACTTGTTGCCTTCACCGTTTTGGGGCGACATGAAGTGACAGCTTGGCTCTGATGAGCCGATGATCAGTTTTGCAGTGGTCTGAGCCACACATGGCTCGGATGATGAGGATATCTCAGCGATCTCTTTCTCTTACAATAATGTAGTCAATGGGATGCCAGTCTTTGGATCGTGGGTGTTGCCACAGAACTTTAAACTTATCAGCTTGCCTAAACAAGGTATTGGTGATACCGAGGTTGTGTGCAGCACACTTGCTGAGGAGGAGTAGGCTGTTGGGATTACATTTGCCTCGTCTATTTCTCCCTATGATTCCCTGTCAAATGTCGGCATATCTGCCAACTCTGGCATTGAAGTCACCTAGGAGCACAATCTCATCTTCTCTGGGATAGAGGTTAGCACTCTGTCAAGGTCGGCATAAAATGCTTCCTTGATGTTGTAAAGGCCTGGGACTTTGGGAAATGAATCCCTTGCCATCCTAATCAGGATTTTATAAGAGGAAAGTCAAGAACCATGGTTTTCCGAGGGATAAGAAACAACCGTTATAGATTGACATCTCTTTGCTACGAAAATAAACACAATAACTGACACCACTCACAAAAATATAAAATAAACAATTAAGGGAGTCAAATAATTAAGGGAGTCAACAATTAATGGAGTCAAACAATTACGGGAGTCAAACATTTATGGGAGTCAAACAATGATGGGAGTCAAACAATTACGAGAATCAAACAATGTACAGATATTTCCTACGGCAGCGGCCCTGTGGAATGTTCCGGTGATGCGGTGGTCCGCTCTCGGGAAAGGTCAAGGCAGCTTCCTCACTTCTCGCCAGCGTTGGTGGGCGATGTCTTGCCACACTGGAGAGATGCCAGGGCACGGACGGTGGATAGGGCGTGGAGGAAGAGGCGATGACGTGGCAGCTGCGGTAGTAGCTGCAGCAGGTGTCCGAAGATTGACAACCGAATAATGAAGGTCTGGGGAATCAACCCAGGAACCCAGGAGCCTCAGAGGAGCACACAACCACAATTTGAACGAACAGTGGGGTGCAAGTACAGCTGTGTTGACGGCTGGGTAGTGTCTCATTTGTGACGAGGCAGCAGCGACCATCTCACCTCCGTCTACCCCCCGTAGTGGGGGGACGCAAACGAGTGGCGGACAACCATCCTGCTCGTTTCAGTCCTTACAGATGTCACCCTCTGCCTCTAGTGTTGGGGTGTATACACTAATAAAGAAGGCAAGACGTGAGTGATTCAGTGGGACTCGGAACGTCATGAGGCGCTCGTTGATCCCAACAGGCATTTCAGTTAGCGAACGTAGGATGCATTGGCTGATGGCAAAGCCAACTCCATAATGTGGTTTCTCTCCACTAATGGCTGCTATGTTGATGTTATATCTAGCTAGCTCTTTGCCACAAGGGCAGTTCTTCTTTCAGGATGCTCATTTGTGCCAGTATCCATAAGGGTCCTGACATTCCATGCAGCGACCATAAGAGGTTTTATAGTTTGTTTTTGTTCTGATCTGTGACTATGATTGTGTTTTCGACCGCAAAAGAATGACTTTACTGGGTGCAGTTGCTCAGTCAGGTTGGTTCTCACCCTATGTGGGTGTGATCAGAATGGGTCCTATAGAGTGCTGCTCAGTCGCATAGACAGGAATGGATTGCACTGCTACCTAGATCCCAGTGCATAAACGACCATCTTATCTATGCCCCCCCCCCCCTGTTCAGAATTGTGACTAGAGACTCCCGAAAGTCATCTCTGCCTGTTCCCATCGCCACTCGTCCATGTCCATTGGACTTTCGGGTGTATAGGGGTTTTGATGATGATCAGAAGTATGTTAACTAGATGACTGCTGGGAGAGAGTTGATTTGTGGGGTGAGGCAGGAGCGCAAACTGCAACCACACATCTTGGCTCTTCCTTTTCCTGATCCAGTGTTGCAACGACTGGGGAGAGGGAGAGTTGCAATGGACTTCCGATTTCCCGGTTTGTTGGGTTTCGCCGGTGTAGTCGTTGGGTTCCCATGTTGGTCACCTCTTCCCTCTACACCGCCATTGGGGTTTTATTGGAGCTCTGTGGGCATGTCTGCCTGATGTTTCATTCGGGGTTTACTCCCGTAGCCTTATACCTACCAAGGTTAATCCGCAAGGCAGTGGGGCAATGGTTGGTAGGCGCCAGGACGTGTCCACATGCCAGTGGGCCTATGCGCCGTCCCTCTGGGGCCCACTGCTGTTCCGAGATACCCTGCTTGTCTAGCCTGGGCCCACAAGGCACCCAGTTACCGTGTGTTGCCACGAGGAGGTACAGCAGGAGTCTTGATGGTGAAGAGGCTGTGTACTGGCAGGCGAAGACTTGCGCAAGTTGCTTCCCTGTTCACCACGAGGGCTAGCCAGCGGCTGTAGCTGAAAGCTAGAGGGAGCAATCAGTGCTTGCACCTTAACACCAAAATAATGCTGCCACACTAGATGTATTACACCACCCTGTGTGCTCTTTCTCTCTCTCTCTCTCTCTCTCTCTCTCTCTCTCTCTCTCTCTCTCTCTCTGATATTGCATAATAAAACACCACGGGCTCATAAATATATATACTTCAACACACACACACACTCACACACACTATACCGCCCTTCAGGATTTATTGAACAGTCTCTAAAACTGGGCCACCAATAACCATGTCACCATCAACCATACCAAGACCATGCTTATGCACATCAACCTCTCCTCCGACGTTGTCCCACCCCCTTCCATTACTTTAGGTCCCAACACACTCCAGGTTGTAGATTTTACTAAGCTACTCGGCGTCACCATAGACAACAAACTAAATTGGAAACCACACGTCAGTAAGGTTGTCAAATCCTCCAGTTTCCTTTTCCACCTCCTCCGCCGACTCAAGTCCCTTGGAGTTCCTGCACCCGAGCTCCTCAGTTTTTACTCAACATTCATACTTCCCAAGCTCACCTATGCCTCCCCTACCTGGTCTTCCTCCCTAAATGCCACACAACGTGAACGCCTAGAAAAAGCGCAAAAGAGGACATGCAAGATTATTATCTCCCCTTCATACTCCACATATCAAGAAGCGCTCAACACACTGACCCTCTCGGCTCTCACTAACCATCACCACGACCTCATCTGCAAATTTGGTGAGAAGCTTCTGCACCATCCTCGACACCGTCTCCTACTACCACCTGAGATCCCTCGCCTGAGAATTGCTGTTCGACACCACAACCGCATCTAGCCCATACGAGCACGAACTGATCGCTATAAGAACAGCCCAGTCCCAACCATTGAAAAAATTATTAATAACTTGTAATCAACCAGTGTATTCACTCCCAGTCAATCTTACTTTTTGCACTATCACTATGTCGAAATGCCCTGTAATTTGAGTTTCTTCCCACCTAGTTGTTATATATCATATTTGTATCACTTATGTTACTTGTATATTATTTGTAAATCAAGAGACCCATTCCCCAATTATGTAACTGTATATTTTCAGCCTTACGGCTGCCATGCTCTTTCAATAAACCGTTAATTTTTATTATTAATATTATTTTGTTACACACACACTGTGCTCGGCGACGTCTACAATAAACCTTTATCCAGGGCTCGGTCGAGGGTGTAATTCTTTTACACTGGAATGGACGAGTATATTACGAGTCATATAAGAGGTGTATATTATTCTCGACATATTACATTAAATTAGATAAATCAGGTTAATGATACTTAACCCAAGGTAACTTAAATATATCTCAAGTGACTTGATCCGGGTAATCAAAGCGTCTTCTACAAAAGGAAAACAATATACATTTCATATAATACAAAGCATTAAATGTTATATGAATGGTCTATTATACATAATGCTGTGTTATGTGTATTTGGTTTATATAATCATATCACCCCCTGTCACTTTCCACTGGCTATGAGGTGACATGGTCACATCACGTGATGGGTAAGTTCTTTGAGGCGCGGCCTTAAGTCTGTTGAGGTCAGCATTTAAAAGCCGGTTGCCTGCGGATTGTCACTCAACACCTCACACCAACCGGACGTATTAAGAAGAGCTCTTTAATAGAGCCTCCTTCCTCATCTTAACACTCATAGCTACAGTGATTAAGTTACGGTGATATACACTTGGAGCTGTATATGAGACAGTTCCTCAATAAATAGATAACAGACAATTGGGTTTCGCTACTAAAACCCTATATACTTTTACATGTTCCAGCCCCATTAACCCAGAAGGAATCAACGGCTTAGGGGCCAGTTCCTGTGCGGGTCGTGAGCTAATGTTCTCTGTCAGTCAGTTAGACAGATAGAGTTCCTCATCAGTAAGCTGCCTGACGCATTTTGAATTATTATTGTTATTATTATTATTATTATTATTATTATTATTATTATTATTATTATTTTTATGTTACCAGTTAATTCAGAATATTTCAACCTACCTTCTCTGTAATCTGGAAATAATGACCTCATGCATATGAATAATTTCGTAAAGTAATTCGATATAAATCATCCTCATTTTGACTAGTATTGTGGCAATATCGTACCAAACAACACTATTTCTCTGATGTGATTATAGACACTACTCTAAGATTTCAAATGATTATGAAATTATACAACTGCGCCACAGAGTTTCATTTAAATGTTTAATTGGTATAATTTGCGTGGCTCAGTATTATTATATATTGAACTACAGGGATTTTGAGATTTTTCCAAATACGATGTTGTATAAGTGTTATTAAACCCACAGATATACTTAAAGGAGAGCTATAGGAGTCATTATTATCATTTATTATATTCTGATATTTATACAAACAATATACGGGGCCAGTAAGATCACTAAGAGAGAGCTACACTGTATACTGTATGTAATATTCTGTTTCATTGTAGTTAACAATATACTGTATAACTTTAAGCGTAATACGGGACAATTAACGAGCGATGAAAATTAAGAGAGAGAGAAAGAGAGAGATGGTATGTAGGTTGAAAATTTCATGGCAGAGATTGAACAATGTGGAGCACACACACACACACACACACACACACACACACACACTAACTGCCAAAACAAACGAGCTGGGTACCTTTATCCTCTCGGGGAAGTACGACACTCCTCCGGTAGTTTGTCATAAGTTGCCGGTGTATCGAGTTGTGCTAATGATAGGTCTTTTTTTTTTCTGGAAAATCTCTCTCTCTCTCTCTAACATCCAATTTCCTTTCATTCCATGATCTCATCCGTCTGGCTATTGAATACATCTCCTCCCTCTTTCGTTCTAAAACTCTCTCAAATCACAATCTTTTCGTTATACAAACTTCTTCCATCTTTCCAAACAGGATATCTCACACCTGCTCTGTAAATTTAGAAAATAAATAAATTCTAAAACTGTGAACCTTATGTACCATTCATTTAGAGAAAAATAGAGAGAGAGAGAGAGAAGAATAAGAAGATAGGAAGAGTCAGTGGAAAACAGAAGCATACCGAAATGAAGGGACAAACAAACAAACACACAGAGGGAAACAAAGAGACAGACAGACAGACAGACAGGCAGACAGAAAGACAACAAAAGAAGAAAAGGAGACGCGGAGTAAGACCGAAAAAGAAACATACAGATTAAGGAGAAAGAGATGATGATCGGGAAGAAGAGAAACATTAAGAAAGAAAAAGAGAGAGATGGTGATGAAAAGAGGGAGAAAGAATGAGAGCAAAAGAGAAACATACCTAATCAGAGAAAGAGAGAGAGAGAGAGAGGACATATAATCAGAGCAAAATTGAATCATATAGAAATAAACAGAGGGACAAAGAGAGAGATTTTTTTAGTTTAACAAATTTATTGGCAGAGCTTGTAGTACAGTTTACCTATTCTGAGTAATTCAGTCAGGTCTTGACACTGAGGGTGGTATCACTTCTCACTGTCACGCAGGACAGAGGTTCACACACAAAGAAACACATCATATTCATTAACAACTATAAATGTATATAGGTCAGATTCATATGGGTAATGTCACTGTTCACTGCCATGCAGGACAGAGGTTCGTACACAAAGAGTTGCATCATATTCATTGACAGTACATATACATATATGTAAACACACACACACACACATATACATACATATACGTATATACATACACATATACATGTACACGTACATATACATGCACACACGCACACATACATACATACACGTCGGTCAGATTCATGTGGGTAATGTCACTTTCCACTGTCATACAGGACAGAGGTTCGTACACAAAGAATGCATCATATTCATTGACACTATATATAGGTCAGATTCATGTGGGTAATACCACTGTTCACTGCCACGCAGGACAGAGGTTCGTACACAAAGAAGGAAATACATCACATTCACCAGCAGCATATATAGGTCAGTGGATCATATACATTGGAGTCATATTCTTATTGAAGACTAATCAGTGTGGGCTAGCAAATTTGGGATAAACAGCAAGAATGTCCTCAAGCACACCTGATTCAATGAAGTAATTACATAGTTCAAGATACAATAAGTCAGGTGGCCTGAAGTCTTTGACAATGTCACATTCAATAATATAGTGTTCAAGTGTATGCTTTAAAGGTTTATCACAAAGTTTACATGCCGAGTGTTTCGGTGTGGGTACAGCGTTACTAACTTGCCAGATGTGTCTGTATCCTAGCCTAATTCTTGCCACGACTACATCACATTGTCTGGTTCTGTCCTTATGCTGGCCATACCGGTACCTCTTGTTACAAAATTTGTTATATTTACTAATGCTACAACTGTCAGGTCTCTCTGCATTTCTCACTTCTTCTAGATCAGAGTTCATGATTCTGACTTGAATGTTTTTAATTACAGCATTGGACAGACCAAGGTCGCGGTCAACATTTTCTTTCTTACATGCCTCATTGGCCAGTCTATCAGCACGGTCATGATACCTGATTCCAACATGGGACGGAATCCACACAAATTCGATACGAAAGTTGTTCTCATTGGCAGTTATCACATTCCTTTTAATATCACATGCAACTTTAGACATAGAGCCTGACGGGCTGTTCATTGATTTCAAAGCACTTTGAGAGTCACAGAATATCACCCCACCTCCATTTTCTTTGAGGTAGTCTATGGCTAAGTAGATTCCAGTTAGTTCAGTTTGTGTTGTGCTGGCCCAGTTGTTCAGCCTTTGTTTGTTTGACACTATCATCTCTTTTTCTTTATATATTACAATTGCACAGCCTGTTCTACCTGTGTTTGTCTGCACAGAACCATCAGTAAAAGCATAACATCACTTGATTTAATACTCTCTATGTGTCTGTTAATAGTTTCTAGTGTGACACATCTCACCACATCGGTGTTTAACATTTGCTTACTACCAACAGGAGTGTAATTAATAGGAACTGATATGTCCAGCCAAGGAGGAATGGCATTAATAGGTTCGTCTGGGGTGATTGGGACATTCAGTTTCAGGAGATCTGCAACACTTTTATGAAGCCACGCCCCAAAGAGAGTCTTTTGTGGAAGGTTGGCGAGATGGTCGGGATTACTTAGATAGAACATCAACTCAGTTTGAGCTGTAGTTTGAGAACCATTGTTCTTCAAAACTTTGACACAAAACATGGTATTAAGTAGGGCTATCCTCTCAGATGAGAGAAGAGAGAGATTGTCATGGGTTGCGTTGGGCCTCCCGCACAACCCATCCCAAATGTTTGTTTACGGTAGAGATAAGGTAACCGGCGAGCCATAACTGGGACATGTTTTCAATTAGTGGTATGTTAGCTAGCCAATAGGGGGGGCAGGTCAGTGAGACAGTGGTGTACTGTTCATCACTTCACGCCTCAAAAAAACAATTTAGCAAGTGGGCTTTAGACCTTGGGTTAGAGAAGAAGACCTGCTCCGCGGACTTAAGAACAGGGGTCATACAGTCCTACCAGTGCTACGAGTCTATGTGTGCAAATCCCCGAGATTTTTGTTAAGATCCAGCGACAAATTAACACATCCTGTAAAGGAAGTGATCAATGGTGAGGACCTGTTTGCTACAAAAGTACTCCAGGCCGGCCTAATATATCTAAACGATTAATTATCCAGGTTGACAAACTCTCCTTTATAATTTACGGCACTGTGGCGTGAATGTGAGTGACTGACCTATCCATGCAAATTATATGTCCAGTGTATGGAATTGTGCCAAATAAACGTAAGTGTAATCATCTGCCCGTATCTGTGATCCCTCTATTATTATTATAACCAAGGGTAATGATTGATTGGTTATAACCAATAACTCAGATGAATGTTGGAAGTTAATGGAATTCATTAAATCATTGTTTATCAAGTACACAACGCATTGAATGCCGGAAGCAGAGCGAAATTCTACGTAGTGATACACCATAATCTCTTGGGTGAGTAACCAGTGTGAAGGTATCCGAGTTCTACGGTAAGAAAACCACTTTCCTGCATTTAAAACGTAACAGAGAGAGTATATATAATCAGAGCAAAATTGAATCATATAGAAATAAACAGAGGGACAAAGAGAGAGAGAGAGAGAGAGAGAGGCAGAATGAGAAACAAACAGACAGGCAAAGATACAGACAGAAATAAAAAGAGACAAGACAAACTGATAGAGTGAGGGAAAGAGAGAGGGAGAAAGAAATGGGGCGGAGACCAGCACCTTCTTAGGACAAACGCATCCTGCCATCACCCGGGAATGTCATCTCATACCATACGGTATTAAAGCCTCACCAACAATAAATACCATAGTGAAATAGAAGAGAAAATTAAGGGAAAGGTTCGACGAGTTAAGAGAAAGGACCAGCGAGGTAAAGGAAATGGACAACGAGGTAAGGGAAAGGGTAAAAAAAGGTAAGGGGTTAACGAAGTAAGGGAAAGGGTAGTACGGCAGAGAAGGTGTGGTGAACTATGAGGACGTGAGGAATGAATATGGTGATGTTTGTAGTGGTTGTGAGGGGAAAGGGAGAGGAGACAGTCGATCTTGGTGGTTGGTGACGGTGGGAGTGGTGCTGGTGGAAGGAGGGTAATGCAGCAGCGTGTGATGGTGTGAGAGAGAGAGAGAAATATTGATGGTAGCAGTTGGGAGGAGAGAGGAAGAAAGTCAATACTGGTGGCGGTGGTGGTGGTGGTGGTGGTGATGGCGGTGACGGTGGCGGCAGCGGCAGCGGCGGCGGCAGCGGCAGCGGCGGCAGGTTCAGGTTGCGTTACTTTGATTAGTTTAAGTTAGGTTAAATAAGATTGAAATACTTTAGTATATTAGGGTTAGTTAATGTTACATCAAGAAAGATAACACTAGAATAAACAAATAGGTTAGGTTAGGTCAAACCCGTTTATCAAAATGGCCGCTTGCGTCGATTAACTATAACACAAACACACACGGTGAGTTAGTTGCAGTATTGTAATGCAGTTAGTTTCCATCATCGGTAGTAACGTTGTTGTAGCCGGGCACACGGCGACCACTACTTGATATGATCTCTCTCTCTCTCTCTCTCTCCCTTCACTTTCTGCAACTCACTCTGGGCCTGGTAAACAAACTCAATTATCTACTTCTTTGTTGTACACTGTCTCTATTGTACACTCTCCCTCTGTTGTACACTGCCCCTCTATTGTACGCGGTCCTTCTGTTGTACACGGTCCTTCTGTTATACACAATTTGTTGTATACGGTCCCAGTTCCTCTCTTATACACTGTCTTTCTGTTGTACACTGTCCCTCTGTTGAACACTGTCTCTCTTGAACAGTGTCTCTGGTGTACACTGTATCTTTGTTGTAGACGGTCTCTCTGTTGTACACAGTATGTTGTACAATAGTATCTTTTGTACATTGTCTCTGTTGTAGGCTACACTGTCTCTGTTGTACACTGTCCTGTGGTATACACTGTCTCTCTCCTGAACACTGTACACTGTTTGTTGTAAACTGTCTGTCACTATATAAATGCAGAAATATGTTTTTCTTCCCGTAGAGTTAAGATACCTTCACACTGGTTACTCACTCAGGAGATTACGGTGTATCACGACGTAGAATTTCAATCCACTTACGGCATTTTAATGTGTTGTATAGTTGATAAATGATGATTTAATGAATTCCATTTATTTCCAAAATCCATGTAAGTCATTGGTTATATTTTGTCATAACCAATCAGTCATTACCTTTAGTAATAATAACATAGGGATCACAGGTACGGGCAGACAATTGCACTTTTTTTTTCTTTTTTTTTTACGGTCATTAGCCCACCTGGGTACAGGTTATTTTTGATGACTCACATCAAGGCATGGGGGGCGAAAATAAAATAAAATAATAATAATAATTATGATGATAATAGTAATAATAGTAATAAAATTAATAAAAATATATGAAAATAAATAACAATTATAATAAAGTAGATAATAATAATAATAATAATGATAAATTATAAAATTATAATAATAATAATAAATTATACAAATTATTATAATAATAAAAAATTATACAAATTATAATAATAATAGTAATAATAATAATAATAATAATAATAATAATAATAATAATATTAGAGTTATTAAAAAATATATATCAAGAGTGAAAAATGATATATGTATGTTGTGTTGTCAATAGTAAGAGAAACAATTGAGACCCTGCAATTGTGTGTAAATAAGGCAAAAACTCAGATCAGCAACCTGGAACTTGGCCACAATTTTTGTGATGCCATATGACACCAGGGTCTACCATTAGACAACACATTATGCTTCCAATATCTTCCCAGGCGGTAGTACCTCCCTGTTTGGTAGGCCGGCCTGGAGTGCTCTTGAAGCAAACAGCCCTTCACCAGTAATCACTTTTCTTTGCGGGCTTTATTAACTTAATCGATAGACTTAACAATAATCTTGAGGTTTTGCACACACAGCTTCGTTGCACTTACAGTCTCCGGACGGTGTCGTGGTAGGACTGTATAACCCCTGCTCTTAAGTCTAAGGGGAAGAAGGTCTTTACTAACCCATGGTCTAGGGTCTACTGGCTAAAATGTAGCTTTGTTTGGGGGCATGAGACATGACGAACAATGCAACTCAATCGCAATCGCCCCCCAACCCCCTAGACTGGCTCACATACCCACTAATGAAATAGTGATGACGGAGTCACGGCTCGCCTGGTGACTTATCTCCTGTAAACAAACATTGGAGTAGGGTTGCGTGGGTAGACCTAACGCAACCGATGACACTGTCTCTCTGTTGTAAACTGTCTCTGCTATACACTGCCTCTGCTATACACTGCCTCTCTGTTGTATGCTGCCTCTCTCTTGTAAACTGCCTCTCTCTTGTACACTGACTCTGCTGTGCACTCTCACTTGTATACTGCCTGTTGTACACTGTCAAAGTTGTACACTGTCTCTGTTCTACTGTACACTGTCTATTGTACACTGTCTCTCTTGTAACTCTTTTTTGTACAATTTATTTTTGAACTATTCCCTTGGAGTAATTTGCTATTTCCCTGAGTTCATTAACACGCAAGAGTTTTTTCACTCTACATAATGCAGCATATTACATTTTTAGCGGACTCTTGTTATAGCACATTACAAATTCTGATAGATAATATTGAAAGCAAATGTGAACAGAATAATACGTTTACACAGCGATAAGTCCTACTGTTATTAACCTCTGTGTTCTACCATGGTACAGTACATCACACGGCTACACGTCTATCCATCCACGTGGGGATTAAAAAGTTAACTGATCTTACTTTAATTTATGTGGAATTATAACAGCAATGTATGGATTAAACATTCAATTTAGCTGAAAATTAATTCGCTTGCCAAATTATGAAAAATCGCCATATTTTCCCTATTTCGTGCAAGATATATGTATGTACTTCACACAAAATAGGTAAAATTTGCTAATTAAGTCTTGACCAACAAAATTAGCTTATTATTGGCTCTTTATGTTTTTCCAATAAAGGCCAAATAAAATTTAATATTTAATATATCTTGCACCTTTATAACAACCACGACCATGATTATAACAACCACTACCATGATTATAACAACCACGACCCTGATTATAACACCCACGACCATGATTATAACACCCACGATCATGATTATAACAACCACGACCAAGATTATAACACCCACGATCATGATTATAACAACCACGACCATGATTATAAATAGAACGACCATGATTATAACAACCACGACTATGATTATATCACCCACGACCATGATTATAACAACCACGATTATGATTATAACAACAACGACATGATTATAACAACCACGACCATGATTATAACAACCACGACCATGATTATAACAACCACGACTATGACGACGACTATGATTATAACAACGATTATGATTATAAATACGACCATATGATTATATGATAACCACGACTATGATCATAACCACGACCATGATTATAACAACCACGACCATGATTATAACAACCACGACCATGATTATAACAACCACGACCATGATTATAATAACCACGACCATGATTATAGCAACCACGACCATGATTATAACAACCTCGACCATGATTGTAACAACCACGACCATGATTATCTCATATACTATAGAAATAGCCGTTTGTCTGTGTGTGTGTCTGTTCTGGGCAGCCGAAACGGCACAATCGTTTTTCATCAAACTTGGTGGAAAAATCGTTAAAATTTCGTAGAGTGGAACAAACCTGGTCCCCTGTCGAAGGTTTCTTTAGGAAGGCAGTAATTAGCCATTTTATTTACGCTGGAAAAAGATGTCGCTGTACGCTGCCAGCCTTCCGGCGGTTGTGCGCTAGCCAAACACGAGCGTTCGAACTTTCACGCTTTGGTAAACTGTACCACCGGACTCTCCACCGGGCACGAAGGGCTCACGATCACTTGTAAATACCGGCTAAAGAAGCAGAAAGACAATTATCCATGCTCATGCCAAATATTTGCTTGTAAAACTTTCCATTTGCTTTAAACACATTGTCAGTAACGCATAACTCTATCAATTTGAGAAAAGTATCATGTTCAATAGTTAAATCTAACAGTTGCAGTTTATCTTTAAGAAATGAAAGTAGGTCTTTCACTGGTACTCTACTGAAAAGTGAATTTACATCAAAACTTATTCATTCACATGGTTCATTGTGTTTCTTGAGTTTATCAATTAAATCACTGCTGTTGTGTATATGTGAATTAGATATTTCGCCTGTAAGAGGGGATAGCATCCTTACCAACCATTTGGATCATTTGTACGTAACAGAACCCGCAGAACTCACGATAGGACGTAATGGATTGTTAAGCTTTTATATTTTGATCAAACCATACATATACGGTAAAGTGGGATTGATTTGAGAGAGCTGTTTGATGAGATCTGGGTTCTTTTTTCGATATCATCTTCATTATGGAATTAGATAACTTATTAATAGTTTCCAGGGGCTCTTTCGTAAGCTCACAATAAGTGCTTTCATCACTTAGTAATGAATTAATCTTATCATTATAGTCGCTTTTATCCAAAATTACAATAGCATTGGGCTTATCAGCCTTAGTAATATGGATATTCACATTTTTTTCAAGCTTATCAAGGCTGTTTTAAATCATTTTGGAATGTTTGAAACGATTTTCTTACGTAAAACACTATGTATAGAACCTTTAGCTACGGAAATATGTTCATTTGTAACATCTATCGACTTATTCTTTTCCAGGTTGGTTATACCTTCAGCAATAGTAAGTGGATTAACGCACCGTTGAGTGATAGAAAACTTCCTACCAAAACCAAGCACAAGTTTCTAATTTTTCTGTAGGTCATAAGATGATAGGTTTTTGAACAAATTTGGATCACTCAGTTTAGACCAGTAACTCATCAAACAGAGCATTTAATTTAGCATTTAACTTCCTTTTTTGGACTTGGTCACTTTCACTAAGAAGTTGATATACAAAATCACGAATGATATGCCACTTATCAACACAAACACTGTTTTGCATTAGTATTTTACACTGAGCACTGTGCTTAAAAGCCAATTTTACACTTTCACTTGAACTCTTGATAAGGGAGTCCAGTAGCACTTTATCCAACTCAGAGAAGGCTTGATTGTCCAGATTTCTTAATCTTCTTGGAAGACAGGACTTAGGCACAATTTTATCATCTCTGCATTCTTTCAAAAACTTCAACTTGTTTTTGAGACTATGAGCTTTCAGCAAACTCTTCCTGTAGTTACTGTAGATGGGGATGGTGAGGTCATTAATTATATGTTCAAGTCCGAGTGTTCTATGGACTAAAATGAAATATATATGGTACCTCGTGTTTCATACCAGCTGGATTCGGTAAAATGCTCCTCCCACCACATAAGTGGCACGGGCAATCCCCAATGGGAGGTTCACAGCGCCATCAGCTCGATGAACAGGCTTTGTGTGAAATATAACATAGTCTAGGATTACTTTAGTGTCCTTGTGGCATGGTCGGTAGCGTTCCCTGGTCACACGCATAAGGTCTAGGGTTCGAGTCCTGGCTGGTGAAGTCTTTGATTATATGTTCAAGTCCGCGTGTTCTATGGATCTAAAATAAAGTGTATATATGTGTATATATATATATATATATATATATATATATATATATATATATATATATATATATATATATATATATATATATATATATGTAACCGGTCGGAATATCGGGACTTTATTTTCTCACTTGACTTGGGGTTTATTAAAGATTATTAGATGGTAATGCAGTGGAAGCGCCCTTTGAGAAAAATCCGAACCAGCACAAGAACACTTAAATCTACTAAACAAAATGAATTGTCCGTGACCCGTGGAAGGATAGCGTCTGTGACTGGGATGAATGAGAACACTGTAAAATTTCGACACTTATATTCCCTCAACACTACAAACACAATCAAATAATGGTACACAATATGCGTACCTCTTAACTTGAACTTAAAACACTACTCTGGGGAATAAAAGTTATACATGATATAGAAATTATTAGAAACTCAGGCAACAATACATTTGAAGTATTAAGAAATGTTGCTTGCACACATGAAACAGGCCTTAAGGGCTTTCAACAAAATAATATCCAGCACTGAGAAAATGGTATCAAAAAATAAGAAATTAAATACTCTCCAATGAATAGGCCTTAAGGGCACTCAATATAATTATATCAGTCACTGAGGAAATGGTAATAAAACTAAGAAATTAAATACTCTACAATGAATAGGCCTTAAGGGCTTTCAACAACATAATATCAGTCACTTAGGAAATGGAATTAAAAAATAAGAAATTAAATACTCTACAATGAATAGGCCTTAAGGGCACTCAACAAAATTATATCACCCCAACAGATACTCTTCCTACCTCTTAAACACTACTCTGGGACAAAGGTTATACCTGAGATCAAATTATGAAGAAAATTAGATGCATTAAAAGAATCAAATCACAGTACTCTGGTTCACTTAATGACACAAACATTCAAAAACAATACTATCACAATTATTTAAGAAATATTAAACTACACCGTCAAGATAATATCAGTAACTGAGAAATGGTATTAACTACCCCCAAATATATTCACTATTATTAATATGTTACTGGGTCCACAATACTCGAACCATGCTCCACCCAACTCAACATACACACCGTAATAAGGGAGATAAAATGTTCCTCTAGGTATCTCCTAGAGTTCTAGACTCATGGTCTCAGTGTGTTACCATTAATTTACTCAGATAGCCTCAGTGTACTCCCAGTGCGTCCATAAAGCGGAAGGAGTGGGCAATCAGACCTTGTACAGTTGAAGCTTTGGCTTCCGTTAGCAAGAGGTTTCACTAAGCTGCCGGAGACATATGGTGTTGTGAGCCGAGGTAGAGGAGAGCTGCTGACCCAACGATCGTCCCGTCGTCAGCTGGGCACCAGACGGCTAGATTCCCTCAAGAGATCCTGATACCCGCTAAACAGTGACAGGCCTACACTATCGGTCCAATGGCGACAATCGCCACCCTCAATCATCAACGGCAGTCTCAAACGGCAGTCAATCTCTCGCAGTCAAACTCGGTCAACACCTGTCAACTCCGGTCAAACTCCAGTCAAGTGGGTTGAAACCTGAAATGAACTCACTGTTAGCTCTAGTTAACTTTACCACTGCCCTATCTAAACCCTGTCTGAGATTGAATGAGACTTACTTGTTATACTGCAATAGCGCAGCACAGGTGACTAGGCCACGTGACTATTTCTGTGACGGACGCTCAGGGACGTCTTGTCTGTCTGAATGCTCCCCGTGACTGAGGACCAGCCAGCGTCGCGTCTCCTCTCAAGGCGTTAGCCTAGGCCTACGTGACATATTTTCTGCCTAACTAATAACTCCTTGGGACACCGTAACATTATTCAGACTGATAAACGATCTATAATAATTTCAAATTCAATAATAGTCCCTTAACTTTATGAATCGCATCATTATTAATTCGGTAAATTACATTTAATATCATATAGGCCTAGTTCCGACCTCTCGCTATGAGCAGGCAGCTCTCTTCCCTCTACGACCTTGAACACTCAGTGTTGCTAATGAGGCATTCGAAATTACTCTGAAATTTCTTAATATACATATATATATATATATATATATATATATATATATATATATATATATATATATATATATATATATATATATATATATATATATATATATATATATATATATATATATATATATATATATATTATATTTATATATATATATATATATATATATATATATATATATTTATATATATATATTATATATATATATATATAGACTTGTGTGAACAATTCTGTGTAACTTCCATACATAAGAGTGAGTCTTCAAGAGAAGTTTGTAGGTGTGTGTAATAATAATAATTATTGGTTTATTGAAGGAGCATGGCAGCCGGGAGGCTTAAAATGTACAATTGCATAATTGGGGAATGGGTCTCTTGATTGACAAATGATATACAAATAACATTCGTGATATAAATACGATATATAATGACTAGGTGGGGAGAAGGTCATACTCTAGGGCATTTCAACTTAGTGACAGTGTAAAATGGTAAGATTGACTGGAAATGAATACACTGGTTGATTACAAGATATTGATAGTTTTTACAATGGTTGGGACTTGGCTGTTCTTATAGCGATCAGTACGTGCTCCTATGGGATGGATGCGGTTGTGGTGTTCTCTAGGTGGGGAGAAGTGTCATACTCTAGGCATTTCAACTTAGTGACAGTGTAAATGTGGTAAGATTGACTGGAAATGAATACACTGGTTGATTGCCAAGATATTGATAGTTTTTACAATGGTTAGAATTTGGCTGTTCTATATAGCGATCAGTACGTGCTCCCTATGGGATGGATGCGGGTTGTGGAGTTCAAAGATACTCAGGTGGTCCCATGACTCAGGGGTAAAGGAAACACACTGATGCTGTCCGTAAGTTCATTCCTGGTACAAACACAAAAGGAGTTAAGACAGGTAAAACAGCGTCCTGTCTTGGAATCTCTCTGGGTATTTATCTGCATGTACAGCGCGCATGTGCCCAAAAGGATGAGAACTAACACTTCAAGAGATGTATGGAGTATAGATTATAAACATATAATATGTAGACCTGAATCAATAATGGCAAATAGTACAGAGCGGCTATTGCGTTTCATATTCGTCTCATATATTGTTAATTCCCCCCCACGCTCGTAGTGCAATCCCTGAGCGGACTTTTTTCAAAGAGCCTTTAGAGTGACGGGAAACCAAAATACTGAATGAGACTCGTCCAAGCAAGGGAAGTTCACAGGATGAGGGGTCTCACCAGGGTTTGGTACTGAACGAAGGAAGCGGGCGATTCCGCCACCATACCCGACCACTAGGGAGACGGACCTCGGAATCTCTGGTCTGCCGCAGTCGCATGACAACCCCGACCTTGTCCCAGCGGTGAGACGTCGGGTCTTGAACCCAAAACGTTTGCCCGATACCCAACCTGGAAGTCATGTGGCTTGATCACCAGTGTGCCTTTTACCTGTCAGCAACGGCGGCTGCGCGACGGATCGCAGTCTCGGTCTTGGCCTGCCACCCCTCGCGAGGAAGGACCGGACAAGTAGGGACACACATGAACGGTGGCTTATAACATCTAAAACAGGGAGTTGACCTGTGAAGCTGGGGGTATTCCGCAATTCCACAAACCGGTCAAACTTCTGCGAGTCATTGCCACGAAAGGGCGGCGTCTGAGGATGAGAGATGTTGACGGACTTTACGGCAGCTCCTCGGCATGTCCATTGGATTCGTATAATGTATGAGGACACCACATGATGAACTCCCCATCGCCCATGCAATCCCGCCGTTACAGGATCAAATGCCAGTCTCAGCGGAGAGGCCATCAACCCCGGAAGTATGACAGAACATATACGTAAATGGGGAGGAGAGGCAGTAGTGTTGTTCCGCAAGGAACGACACAGTACACCTTGAGAGAGCTGGCTACATGACGAGAGAAAGACTTTCTCCTGCCACAACGAAGAAACTGCAGAGACGGACTCAAAGGGCCTCGTAGGGTTGTCGTTGTTCATGAGGTTCCTGCTGCTGGACCAGGGCCGCAGCACCTGGCATGGCTCGCAGACTTGAATGGAACTAGCGATGTCGAGTCGATGCCTCTGGCCAAAAACAGCTTGTTCCCTGCCCGGCGCTTGTAGCTTCCACACCCCTGTGGCTGTCGTGCAGGTGGGGCTAGGTGGGCGAGGGCGGCAGGAACCACACCCTGCTCCATACAGCGACGAGGTCGCCATCAGCATACAGAGGTCGTCCCGCATCTTCCAGTATGCGAGTAAAGAGCTGTGTAAGTCGTACCGGTTGAGTGGAAATCCCGAGGTCACACAGCTCCGCAGCAGGCGGATGTACAAGGTCCGCTCTTGCCGCGCCTGGAGTTCCTGAAGAGTCCTGTCGGCGTCCTGCGGTGGAGACTCTTCTGAGATGATGGCGTTCACGGTCACTACGGTCCTGAGGGTGCAGTAGCATCAGCACATGCGATCTCTGTCCCTGGTGTGGGTGGCTGACTGGGGCTCGTGACAAAGAATTTCAGGGATGCAGAGCAGCTTTGCCAGCACGCCACAGCTGTGAAGAGTGTAGGGCGAGATCTTCTCCTTAAGACGTTGGAGGCGGGGATTCTCGACCGCATCCAAGGAGTAGTGGTTCAGGATCGGGATGAGTGGCCGATGATCCGTCATGAGGTTGTAGGTCGATCAGATACAACCCATATTTGGACATGGGCCCAGACGGCGGCTAACAGCCCAGTTCGATGGTGGCATAAAGTATTCCAGCGGTCAGTGAGAAACCGGGAGAGCCACACCGAACCAGACGGGCAAGTCGCGCATTGCCGTGGTCCTGTAGCAGCAGGATATCCAATCCCGTAGAGGCGAGAGGCATCAGTCTGGCGACACCGGCAGGGCCAGGTCGAAGCAAGCGAGAACAGGTGGGCTAAGGAGCTGTCTTTGACGCGACGGAACGCCTTATCATGGTCAGCTGTCCAGGTGAATATTTCTTGGGGGCTCATCAGGGCGTGGAAGAGGTTGTGCTGCAGCGGCGACAGCCGGTGAACTCCAGCCAACTTTGGTTTACTGAACCCGGGCGAACGAGCGGAGGTCGGTCAGGTTGGCAGGAGTTGGGAAGTCTCTGGATCGCGCCAGATTCAGATCGCCGAGATGCCTTTGCTTGAGAGGGCGCAACGCGAGAAGTTCACATACTTAGGTGCGCGCACCAACAAACCCGGTCCTGAGGACCTACCAGCACCCTGGTGAGCATCTACGCTCAAGATGCGGAGTAATCCTCGTCGCGGCAGGGACAACGTCGATGACCTTGACACAGCCCGCCACACCCCGAAGGGCCATGTCACCACGGAGTAAAGCACCAGCTTTAAAACCCGCAGTATCCTCTGCGCTGAAATCGGCTGCACGGTGAGATAAACGTCGCAGAGGTGCTGATCTTCTTCCGCGAAGTTCCATCTGCCAGTACCCACATAAGGTATCTGTTGTAGTAGCACTTGCCTTCGGGTCCACACTGTATAGCGGCGAAGGATGTCGGCAGAAGGTGGGTCGGCGGGAAACTTGGCTATTCAGCCAGAGCGACGGTGATGAACCCGGCAATGTTCTTGGCGATTTGTTACTTCATGGGGTATAATTAATCCGAGGGCCGTCACTGCTAGCAGGCTTTGACGCCAGATCCCCTGGACTACCATAGAGTCGAGTTCTTCTGAACTCTGCCTGGAAAGTAAATAGGCATCTGTCTCGTGTGTGGATGGCGAAAGGTACTGTGGCATCCTTCAGGTGAAATTCTCATGGGGGAGCTTGTGCTACGGGTCGGCGTGGAGAGCCGTCTTGAGGTCCTCCTTGGAACCAGCATGTCCTTGTGAACAGTAGGAAGCAAACCCCAGGCTGCAAGGCACGGCTGGGTGGGAGGGGCAGCCTCAGCACCTGCTGACATGTTTATTTCCAGAATTGGCTTAGGGAAGTTCAGACATGGCGGCCATCCCTGACAGCCATATGACAGCAGGCATCTGGAACACCTTGTGGGCCTGAATCCTGGCAGAACATGACTGCTTACTCCAGGGTGAGGGTAGCCTGAAATGTACCCAGAGCAGGTGTCATTGTAGAAACGGGTCTCTGCGGCGAGCTGCTTGGTAGGCTTGGACGGTGGCTGTAAGCCAGTTCTAGGATCCGTGAGAATGTCGAGGTGCTCTTGTGCCGATGACTGTATGTCCGCACCTGTGCGTCATCAGGAAGCACCGGATATGGACAAATTCTGTCGCTGCATGACAGTGAACACAGATGGGTTGAGGTGTTCTGCCGACAGGGAAGAAGAGGATCTCACGCCAGACGACACAGCGCTTGTTCTTCGTCAGCCCCGAGACTCTGCAAGTAGTATCATTCTTCTTCTTGACTGACAGAGGTTTGTCATAGTGTCTATTGGCGGCTACAGGAGCGGCACTGAACGTCATTGGCAGGGCACTTCAGTGTCTCCAGCCCAATGACCACAACGGCCAGTTATTGCAGGTGCTGTCAGCGCAGGCATTTAGGAACTGCCGACGAGCAATACTGGCAGGAATTTCAATTCTGGCGTCAAAGTCTGAAGTGATGCTGAAGATTGATGCAAAGTTGGTCAGGATGAAGCTGAAGTCGGATGTGAAGCTGAAGTCCGGTCACGTCCTTTGTTCTTCTTATATGCGGAGATGGCACGCAGCTGGTTAGATGGAGCACGAATGGCAGAAGTCGCACTTCTGGTGGCTTCGTAAGAGCGGCAGGTGGTGACAACATCCTGTAGAGAAGAGGCAGTGTCGAGGGAGATAAGCTTCTGAATTAGCTCTTCGTCCCGCACGCCCATGAGGATAATCATCTTCAGCTGTGTTTCCTCACAAGTCAACGAGTTCCCAGGACAAACGTCAACCTCCTCAGCGATGCGTCTGAGTCGTACGTAAAAATCGGCAAACGACTCACCCTCCAGCTGCTTACAACTGAGAAGTTCTCTCCTACGGAGAGCTTCGTTGCGGAGACCCTTGATATGCGTCTGTAAAGCATCCAAGACGTCCTTCACAGTCTTGTCTGTGCCGTGGGGAATTTGCAGGGTGTGCTCCAGGATACGTTGCGTCTCTAGGGTGAGACACATCCTCATCTGGATCAGCTGTTTCTCCCTAGGCAACCTTGATAAATCGACCATCATCGAATAATCGTCCCACCTCCGACGCCATTCACGGAATACCTGGAACGAGGCATCAGCTTGGAGTGGCGGTGGACTCTGAGCGAGTGCTTTCTGTGGGGGGGGCAAAGAAGTTGAAGAGGACCCTGCAGGTGCACCTGTGGACGAAGAGGCAGGTGTAGTAGCTGCTTGAAGGTTAACAGGTGCCAACAACTCGATAATGGCACTGAATCTGGCATTTTCTTGTTGACGTCTGTGATTCTCTTCACGCCTTCGTTCATCGTCTTCCTGTCGCCTCCTGATGTCGTCTTGTCGTCGGTTTTCTTCCAAAAACTGAATTAAATGAAGGAAGTCGACACCTGTGGCAGATTGCGGACGTGTGTAGTGGGGGCTAAGGGTGGGTGGGGCCGCTTGATCCACTTCCCGATCCACTTGGAGTCCACTTACTGCACTGACATCCGTCTGAAGTAGGGCTTGTTGGGTATCTGAAAAAAACCCAATAAATTCCTGATCTTCCATACGGCCTGGTTTATTTCTCTCACAATTACTGTAATTAATAAGTGAGCAGAAGAGCAATCGTCTTTAAATGGAAGATATCTGCGAGCGTCTGTGTGTGTGCGTTCGTTCGTGCGCATTCGTTCGTGCGTGCGTGTACTCGGGGCGGGCTGGCTAGCGGGCTGGCTGGCTCAGACACTCAGTGCTGGTCGAGACGTGAACGGGGGTGGATGTCAAAACTTGAGCTCTCCCATAGGCCTTAAATAGGCTCCCCTCTTTTGTAAAAAGTGCAGGAACACGGGGAAACACTTTAAAGACACTAAAGGGCACACACAACACTGAAAAAGCACTTCACAACACTGCACTGTAAATCCAGGAATATCGTGTTGAGGTAGGCGCCAAGATCCATCCTACAAGAAGAGTTGACAAGATGGCGGCTCAGAGAGAGATTCTGTGTCCACTCCAATTCTGAATAACGTGATGTCCCAGCTAAACACTGCGCCATGTGTGATACTCAGGTGGTCCTTACACTCAGGGGTAAAGGAAACACACTGATGTCAAGTCCATAAGTTCTATTCCTGGTACAAACACAAAAAGGAGTTAAGACAGGGGTAAACAGCGTCCTGTCTTGGAATCTCTCTGGGTATCTCTATCTGCGCATGCGCGTACAGCACGCATGTGCCCAAAGCATGAACTAACACTTGGTGACAAAAGGGAGTATGATTATAAAACATATAATACAGAGACCTGAATCAATAATGGTAAATAGTACAGAGTTACATATTACAGCCATATTCGTCTCATATATCTACAGTGTCGAACAGCAATTCTTGGGCGAGGGATTTCGGGTGGTATTAGGAGCCAGTGTCGAGGATGGTGCAGAAATTTCTCACCAAATTTGCAGATGAGGTCGTGGTGATGGTCAGAGAAATCCGAGGGGGTCAGTGTGTTGAGCGCTTCTCGATATGTGGAGTAGGAAGTGGAGAGAATAATCTTGCATGCCCTCTTTTGCTCTTTTTCTAGGTCTTTACTTTATGTGGCATTTAGGGAGGAAGACCAGGTAGGGAAGGCATAGGTGAGCTTGAGAAGTATGAATGTTGAGTAAACACTGAGGAGCTCTGGCGCAGGAACTCCGAGGGCCTTGAGTCGGTGATGAAAGAGTTGATATCCCTCAATATGGCACCTTTCAGGAACAATTTGCCAAGCTTCACATATGGCAACGACGTTGGTAGCGACTGATTGGACTGTGGTTGCCAGTTCGTCAAATTTATTAGCTAAGGAAGTGACGTTGTAGAGCAGAAGAGAGAGGAGATAATACCATATCGGCGGAACTTCAGTGTAATGGTACGGTCCGTCAGGGGTGGGTTTCTTTGGCTTCCTAGTGGAGGTGATGGTCCTAATGGGGTTTTGTTTATGTCGACCTTGTCTCCGGCTGCGAACGTGGAATATGTTCAGTGACATGAGTCGCGCCATAGCACTCCCATCAGGATAACCATTCCCACGCTTTAGAAGGTACAGGGAGCGTCGGGAGTAAGTAAATGGTGGATATCTGTTGATAACTGTTGTTGTGGACGGACGGAAGTGTTTGTCCACGGTGGCCATAGACTCACTGGCGGCACTTTGCGGGCCACTGACACTGGTAGACATTTGTTAATATTTGTCTAGTCGTAAACACCGCGGGTCACTGTCTCTGGCACTTAAAGGGTCGCCGACACAGTATCCACAATATATGTAAACACCGAGGTGGTACTTTGAAGGTGATGACAAAGTGCCCATGGTCTGGTATTACACTTCTGTGTTTTGGTGCTTTTCCTTGGAATGCACTATCGGATTACTGTTTGATAACCAATCATTGCAGAGCTCACTTGAATGTTTTGCTGATAAATCCCTGTGTAGTGAGGTTGGTAGGTTGCGAAATAGTAGGGGAAGGGGGGCATAGCCAAACAGACTCGGCCTGGCTGCCAAAACCACTGATGGCTGACTGACGTTTGTGTGTGTGTGTGTGTGTGTGTGTGTGTGTGTGTGTGTGTGTGTGTGTGTGTGTGTGTGTGTGTGTGTAATGGATTTACACTCAGTGCTATCACAACACACTCTAGCAGAGTGTTCCAAGAGTTCACAGCTCTCACTCCGAGAAAGTTTGCCCTCACAGTTTTCTGAACTTGTGGTTTCTTTAACCTTGAGCTATGACCCCTTGTGGGGCGAGCGTCCACCAGCTCCAGTTCTGGACACTCAACTGAGCAGTGCCCTTTGAGATGCTTATACACCTCAATTAGGTCCCCCCTTGCCCGTCTAAAGTTAAGCTAGGCAATTGCAGGCGCTCTAATCAATTTTGGTAGCTGAGGTACCGAAGTGCCGGACACTTTCAATCAACTGACAGTCTCTAGCATATCTCGGAGGCCAAACAGTATTCCAGGCAGGGAAGCACCTCACTCTTGAAGATCGTTACGAGAGAGGGACCGACTAAATATTTGAACCATCTTTTTATAAGACTTAAAAATTTACTTGCTTGATTCACCTTCTCACAATGGCCCGAGAAATTCAATTCATTGTCAACATACACACCCAGGTCCTTTTCGCATTCAGTATCAGTTAATGCAGTTTCTTCGTACCGTTGGGACGTATGATACACCTTCTTACCGTTGGTACGTCCCATGTGCATCCTCTTACACTTCGTGACATTTAATCATAGCAGCTCTATACTACAGTCAGCTTGGTTCTTAATTTCTCTTAATTGCTTGACATTGTTCGTAAGCATTTGTATGGATAGTCGGGCAACATAACCTCACTATTTTAACCAATTGTGCATTTTGTGATAAAAGCACCAAATTTGGCACACATGTTGACTTATATATAATGAACAGATCTGGATATGGTGCCACCGCAGACTTAGCTACTGACGGTCGTTGCAGCCACTATCCAAAATGGCCACCAACAATTACTTACATTTTACTTAATTGCCCTGCTGGATGTGACTGTATGTTGGTAGTGGAGTTTAATTCACTGCAAAGGAACTAAAACTACTAAGTGAATTATTTTATTATAATCTTATAGAAATAATAGAGTAATTAGACTAATTAGTGCTGCGGCACTGTATATTCTACAGAAACGTGCCTATGATCGCTTCTGCTTGCGAGAAGTTGACCATACCGAATATCTGCCCAAGTTCAATGCCTGGTGCAAGAAGAGAGAAGAAGACAACTCCTTGTTCCAGTACTGGGCAACAGTGCTAGAACTAGAGCAGTTGGTACTGGTGTATGTGCGTTCTCTGCACCAATCCTCGTTCACCATGTACCTTGATGCACTGGCCCCATGGTTCCATGCCCTAAACCACACTAAATATGCAGAAGACGAGGAAGGTATTCTCATCAATCCCGACTGATCAGGCGCACGAGCAGAACAACGCCTGCATCAAGGGAGATGGAGGAGCTGTAGGCCTGACAAACAATCCCAGTGCCTTGCGGCGTTGGATGGTTTCGGGTCCAGAAGTTGCGAGAGTGATAGAAGAGTTCAAAGATGAGCACCAGTACTGGAACAGGTAAATGGATACTCACCATCATGACAAGATTCCCAGTGTGCAAACTTCATTCATCAAAGATGTCCACTCCCTTGTCAGTGTGATAGAAGAGCTTGGTAACCCTTTTGAGGGGAAAGCCTGGATCTGGTGACCCTTCACACCAAGGAGATTGCCAGTCCTTCTGCAGCTGAGACTGTCAGAAATGCGAAGAGCATTGGCCAAGACCAGTTCCAGACCTTCACCAGAGAACGTCTGATGGAAGAAACCAAGCATGTTGATGCTATTCTTCATCGAAACAAGCTGAAGGTGTTCAGTGCTTCCATCTCAAGTAAGGAAAGCAAAGGAAAGGAGCAGCTGTCTTCTCTCAAGCGTAACGTGAGCCTTTTCTTGCGGCTGCATATTGGCTATCAGACTAGGGATGGAAACCTTGAAGAATTCTTTCGTCACGAAAAGCAAGCATGTCCTCCTGTACTCTCTGATTGAAGTAGCATCCGTCTATGTACGAAGAGTGACCTCCTTGCATGCTTTGGGGATCTCTCTGTTGCCCAGACAGAAGCTCCCCCTGCCAGCAGTGTAGTTTTTGATGGAGCAGCTGTTCTCCAGATGCTCAAACCAGCAGCAGCCAAGAAATTTGAGGAATATGCCCAGGAGGTCTTTATCCCATGCATGTCAACAAAGCTTCAAGCTGCGTCACGGCTTGACCTGGTGTTTGGCAGGTATGTTGCTGTTTCACTGAAATATACAGCGAGAGCAACACAATGACAAGGAGTCCGCAAACGTGTGGTCGGTTAAGCTACCATACCAGGAACTGGCAGAACTTCCTCAGGGTGGGCAGCAACAAGACGGAGCTGTTCAAGTTTCTGTCAGACGCCCTCCCCACGTGGTTTGACAAGGAAAACAAGCAGTCCTTAGGAAGCCAGTGCTCCCTGATCTGGCATCGATCGCCCCATTCAATCACGAAGAAGCAAACAGAAGCATGTTGCTGCATGCATCCCACGCAGCCCAGCATGGACACTATAAGATACTGATCCGGACTGTGGACACAGATGTCGTGGTTTGGGTTGTCTCGGTGGTCCAAGGGATGCACCGAGAAGATGAACTGTGGTTGGCATTTGGCACTGGCAAGAGTTTCCGCTATCTCGCAGCCCACGAAATGGCAGCATGTCTGGGACCAAAGAAGGTGCGGGCACTGCCTATGTTCCATGCCCTGACAGGGTGTGACTCTGTGTACAGTTTTTCTGGTTATGGTAAAAAGACTGCCTGGGCAATATAGGTTGTCTACCCAGATCTGACAGAGTCACTGCTGAAGCTTTCTGCCGCATCAAAAGTCATACCAGAGGATGTCATGCACATCATCGAGAGGTTCGTTATCCTCCTGTATGACAGAACCAGCTCATGCATGGACATCAACAAGGCGCAAAGGAAGCTATTCGCCAAAAAGAATAACGTGCAGCTGATCCCACCAACAAAGGCAGCCTTAGAGAAGCATGTCAAAATGGCAGACTACCAGAGGGATCATGTCTGGGGCCAAACCCTGATACCATCACCACAGCTGCCTCCACCAACCAGCTGGGTCTGGACGAAGAATGCAGAAGGCTTGTACTCGCCGTTTTGGACGACACTACCTGAGGCTGCCCACACCTGCTATGAGCTAGTCTCGTGCAGATGTAAGAAGGGATGAGTGAAGGGATACAAGTGCAAAAAGGCTACACTTGAATGCAAAGTACGGTGTGTGTGTGTGTGTGTGTGTGAAGGACTGTGCTCCCATCCTAGCTTGATGAATACTACTCCACAACTCTCTGTATTTGCAAATTCACATACTGTATTCACCAATGACGTAATAAAACCATGTTTAATTTTGGCTTATCTCCTTTTTCCTTGTCTTTTAGCACCTTAGAATGTCAACTGCAACTATTTTAGTCCCGCAATATGTCTTGCAGTGACGTTTTGGATCCCGCCATAGTTTTCTGACCGCCATTTTGGAAAATGCCTGCCACGGCCCTCGGGGGCAAAATATGCAATGGCACCATATCCAGGTTTGTTCATTTCCTAGAAGTCGATACTGTGCCAAATTTGGTACTTTTATCACAAAATGCGCAATAGATTTGCTATGCCGCCCTACTAGGAATGTATAGCTTCTGGCTTGCCATTTACGAAATATCGGGTCCAATACACTGCCCTACGGTTTCCCGCTTTTCACGGGTACACATGACGATTTCGTACCATTAATCGCCACATTGCTTGCAATCATGCAGAAAGTCTCCGATCAACGCTAGGACACTTCCCCGAATCCTGTACCCTTCCAGTTTAATTTTCAGCCTTTCATAGGGTAGGATGTCGAAAGTCTTGGCAATATCTAAGTTTTTCTTGCCGATATTACCATCCTGTTCCAGAATTAGAGTCCAAACATCCAGTACCTTGAGTAATTGTATTAAACAGGAGCGTCCTGGCATAAAACAGTGCTGGCAATCCTTTATAAGGTTGTTTCGTAGTAGTTGCTCAGTCATGGCATCTTTTATAATGCTCTCAAGTACTTTACAAACTGGGCTGGTCAGCCTCACTGATCTATAATTTTTCGTGGAGTGACGATCGCCCTTCTTGAAAATAGGGCTCACATAAGCCATTTTCCAATCACTAGGACCTTTCTCATCCAGGCATTTACAGGACAGGAACTTCAGGGGCTCAGCAAGCTCGTTGCACAACTCTTTTAGTACTCTGGGATGCATCATGTCAGGGCTGGGACTCTTATTTACCTTTAGCTCTGACAATTTATTTCTTATAACTTATTCTGAGAACACAATGTGAGTCAGCGAGGTGTCGAACCGCCTGTCCTCAAACGCAGGAAGATTGTTCGCATCCTCTCTTGTGAACACCGAGGAAAAGAAACTATTCATCGCCTTCGCCTTGTCCAGGTCAGAATCTGTGTAACTACCATGTTCAAGCAACAAGTCCTATACGCCTACTCGCGTTTTTAATTTTGACTTTGCATAGCGGTAAAACGCCTTTGGGTTTGACTTGACATCGCTTGCATTCTGCCTCTGGAACTCCTTTTCAGCCCTTCTACACTGTGACTTTGCTTGGTTCTTGGATCTGGCATACAGTCTCTTGTCCTACTCATCGTTTGCCTTAACCCACTTCTCGATTTTTTTAGATTTCTTCTTAACGCTTCAACCGCCGCATGGTTCGTGTGTAGCGGTCTCCTTGTATTCCTGGAAGCACTGATTTGGTCTTGGGTATATATTTATCAATCAAATGGTTCACTTTACGGTCTATGATATTCAGCGTAGTGTCTGCGTTCTTGTACCTAAGTGAGTCAGGCCAGTGGCTTCCCCTCATCTCCCCCGTAATCCCATCGCAATTGTCCATCAATTTAAATATTTTATTCCTTGATAGAGGAAGCGGGATCCTAGTGCTGTCACTAGGTACCCCTGTGATTGTCTTTGAAATATTTTAACCTTGGCCTGGTTTGTCGTGAACCAAGTTACAGTTAAATCTGAAGGAAAACGTTACTAGGTGACTGGTGCCAACTGGACTAGGTGCTCCAGCTTGGCCACCATGCCCTCCTCGTTTGTTATAATGAGGTCCAGTGGCTTGGGTGTTTGCTCCCCTCTGCAATTAGTCGGGTCTTTAACATGTTGGGACAGAAAATTATTTACCAGAGTTTCAACAAAAAGATTAGCGGGGCTATTTAAGTAATTTGGCGTGGTCTCATTTCTTCAGTCGATGTCGCTATAGTTAAAGTAACCCATGACAAGGAGGTGGCTAGTGTTGAGCGCCGTTGCGTTGTCTATTGAGGCTCTTAAGTTCCTTTGGCTTAATGAACTACAGTTTAGGGATCTGTAGATACACCTAGCAATAAGTAAGTCTCTCCTCTTTAATTGAAATTTACTTCACTTTAATTCTTCAAAAACATTCTCTCCCTGTACCCTCACCTGGGTGGCTCTAAGGTCTTGCCTAGCGTAAATAACCACACCCCTCTTGCAAGTTGCCTGAGAAAGGTTCGAAAATGAGTCACATCCGTCTTTACTGAACTCACATTCCTCCTAGTCGATTCTCCTGTTCTTGCACAACAGTTCTACAACACCTACTACATCGGGTTGATGTACTCTCGCAACAGAAAGCATCGGTGCATACATAAGAACATAAGAAAATAAGGAGTCTGCAATAGGCCGGTTGGCCTGTGCATGGCAGCTCCTGTCGAGAGTTACTACCACTCTTTATCATCCATGAATCTATCCAGCCTCCTTTTGAAACTTTCCAGCATTCCAGCACTTACTACAAAGTTTCTAAGCTTGTTCCACTCGTTCACCACCCTATTTGTGAACCAGTTCCTTCCTATCTCCCTCCTAAACCTAAACTTATCCAACTTACATCCTGTGCTCCGAGTCCTATCCTGCTCGGATATTATGAGAACTTTATCTACATCCCCTTTATTGATTCCTTTCACCCACTTAAATACCTCTATTATATCTCCCCGCACTCTTCGTCTTTCTAGGGAATGCAAGTTTAGTTTCTTTAACCTATCCTGATATAAGAAGGTTTCTAAGTCCTGGAATCATTTTCGTCATTCTTCGCTGCACCGACTCTAGTGAATTGATATCCATTCTATAATAAGGGCATCAGAACTGAACCGCATAATCGAGGTGCGGCCTGACTAGCGCAAGATATAGTTGCAATAAGACCTCTGCACTCTTATTACTTACACTTCTAGATATAAAACCCAATACTCTGTTTGCCTTATTTCGAACATGAACGCACTGTTTTCTAGGCCGTAGGTCTGGGCTTACAAGTACCCCTAGGTCTCTTTCACAAGTCGACTTCTCTAGGTTGATGTTGTTAAGGCTGTATACATTGACAGTATTTGTTCTTCCAATATTAAGTATGCTGCACTTGCTGGTGTTGAATTTCATTTGCCATTTTTCAGACCACCCCTGCAGTTTATTTAGATCCTCCTGTAATGCATTTGCATCCTGCCCTGAATTTATCTGCCGCCCTATTTTGGTGTCATCCGCAAACTTGCTTATGTCACTGCTGATCCCAGTATCTAGATCGTTTATGTAGTGTGAACAATTTGAGACCAGTGACGATAGGTATTGGGAAAGGCGAGTTGTTCCAGCCGTAGGTTGGCAGCCCTGTAATCCTGCTGAGCTGCTACTATGGCCTGGTCAAATGAAACAATCCGTTTATAAATAAGGTCGGGAAGTGATAAATAGACAGTATGAAATATGAGGAGCTCCCTGTTAACAAAATTATTTGTGATACTTGTGAATATTGCCACATTAATTTATGCTACCAAATAAACCACTCAACCTGGTCGTCCTGGGGTGGTGCAGCGTGGACGGCCGCTCCGAGACCTCTCGTCTGTAGCACCAGATACGAGGTATCGCCGAATCCATCGTGCAGCTGTGTTCCAGTGGACGTCAACCCGCCGGCTAATATCTGTGACGCCGAACCCTTCGTTATGAAGGGCAATGATAGCTCCTCGTGTTCCTTCTGAGGTTTCCATGTCGTCTGGCATGTGTAGATCTCTACTGCTTCATATTGCCTCTATTTCATACCCACGTTCACCGAGACCGAACCCTCACTCATCATTCAGTCGACACAAAGCAACAATCCGAAAAGAGGAGAGAAACACACTGATTGTCAGCCATATGGCAACACCTAGTGGAGGGGGGGGTTATGATTCACTTACCAACCTTCGACATATCACAGTAGGGTGTTGTCATACGGAGGCAATTTTTTAAAAAATCGGCCCATAATAATAGATGTAGTTCTATGTGCAGAATCATGTGATATCTTCAGATTTGAAAAGTTTTCATTTTTTGCTAGGTAAATTTTAACTTGAAATCTTATGAAAATTCAGTATTCCCACCCTTTTACCAACACCACTAAATAGCTTATTTAAAGTAAAGTAAATGTATCAGGTTAATTTATTCGGATGAAAATGATCCAGAATAGTGAAACGAATGATCTTGACACATTTATTAAATTTAATATTCCTTTAGAAAACAAAATCATCAAATACAAAAACCGGTTTTACTACTACGACCCGGTGTTGCTGCACACCATAGAGAACATGTCTTTCTTGCTTCTGTTTCTACTCATCACCTCCCTGCTGACCACCTGAGCTCGGATGTAGCCTTCCCTCCTCTCCTGGCTGTACACATGACTGCTGGCCTCGCTCACTTGCTGTACACAACGCTCTATACTCTGGGTGTGCGAGGGCCAGGCAGGGACATGCATGGGGTTGTCCAGGAAAGCTCTGACTTGAACATTGGTGAGGCTGCAGGTAAGAGGGGGCTCACTGCCAGCCTGGATGTTATCCAGATCTATGAGATCAGTGAGGGTTTTGGCACCTAGATTGACTTCAGGAGTCTTCCTGACCCTGAAGGAATCGTCACCAACTGATTCGTCATGCCCAGATCCTCTCATAAGTCTCATATCCAAGATCTTTTTGACTGCCACTCTTCTCTCCTCCTCATCCTTACTGCAGAGCATTGTCTGCAGAACTGCCTCGGGATGAGCATACCAGGAAGATCTCCTCACAGTCTGCTCCACAATCTGAACAACCTTCGCCAGCTGACTCATAGGAGCTCAAGCTGGAAGAGAGAACATGCCTCGGACCTTCGGAGGTGTTGACAGGCTTGAGGTGTTGAACCAATTTGGCGAAGTAGACACTCCACGATGAATTGGACAATAAGTCTCAGGTTGTGACTGGTTCCTTTCAGTTGCGATGAGCGACCCAAATTCTGCAGAACCACAGAGCCGTTAGCGAACCACCTAGAATGTGAGACTGGACCTATCTGCAGATAAGCAAGTCTATCAGGCATGACCCCAGTTTTGATGGCACTGCAAATCATGTAACCATAGTACTGGTCAGTACTCAGGTCGTCAATGACAGTATGTGCAAGCTCAACGAGTGGAGGGCCAACTGTGATTTTTTCAAAGCTCGGATTTATTTCTAACTCAGTGGCAGAGTCCAGCATCTTGCCAAGAGGACCAGACCATCTGTTGTTTGAAAAAGTCTTGCCATCCAGCTCCTGGATCAGATGTCTGAGTGACAACTCGTTGGTATAGGTCACAAACAATCCAGACCAGCTTCACTCCCAATCTTCACTCTATCCACTGCTGGCCCCCGCACCCCTGTGTTTCGTGTTGGTGCTGTCCTCTAATGGCCTGCAGGGTCTGGTCTACGTTCCTCTCTCTGAGCCAGTTCACAATGTTATCTGCCACTATCTCAGCTGGTTTCCTGATGTCATCTTTCTCTTGAGTGAAATGCCACAAATACTTCCCTCCTGGTTCACTGCAGCAGGAGTAGTGTTCCTCCTTCACCATGGCAGGGAACAACTTGTCAGAATCTCAACTTTCACTTGAACACTTTAGTGTCATCCTTTCTCCCATCAAAGAACAAACAATTGATTCCATTTTCTCTTATCCCCTTATCAAACTCCTCTTCTAGGTTACTGACAAGTTTCTCCTGAGCTCTCCTTACTTTGTTATGATCTATCACCAGGTGAACATCATCAGGTGTTATCAAACCACCGTCAATCCAGGCAGCTGTTGCTATCTCTGCAGTTTCTCTGAGACCAGTGTGGTGTCGCATGCTGGCCAGAGCTATGCTCGGGATATCTTTCCTATTTCGAATCTTATGCCTGGAAGGTTTGGGATCATTATTTTCTGGGTTAGGGACAAAGTCACCATTCTCCTGGTCAGCACTCGGATCAGCTATGGGGAAGTCATTAACCTCTGAATCAGCTTGACTCCAATCATCGGGCCTTTTTACTTCCCACCCTGGCCTTCAAGCCCTTTTCCTCGGCAACTCTTTTCTCCTCTTCTGTCTCTCTCTGTGGCAGCCTCCTTGTCTCTTGACTCCGAACATCTTTTGGCTAGAAATCATGAGAGCCCCTTATACTGCCAGTCTTCTCTGTGCTTTGACAAATGCCAGTTCGATCACAGGAATCTTCAGTTCACGCTTGCAAATACAGGAAATGTGGGCCTCGGATTTACAGTCACGATCGCATCCAAACTCAGGACAGAGAACAATTGGGCACTTGCAAGTAATTATGTCAAATAACTGGTCCAGTTGCTTGGCAAAGCTGTCCTTAACTGCAAGTTTTCTTCTCCCAAGAGAGATATCTCTTGCCTTTTCCCAACTGGCTAGCAGTCTCTCACTAATCTTCTTCTGACTTGTTATGACTGGAGGCTTGAACTGAGCGTTAGCCAGAGTGTACTGTGCCAAGACAGTTTTGGTCATATCACTGGCAATGTCTTTGTTTCGAGTAAGTTCTTGGTTCTTTTCACTGATTTGCCTGATTAAACACTGTGATCTCAAAGCATCTCTCAATGTAGGCAAACTCCGGATTTCAGGAGCCTTCCCAGACCCAAGATAGTGACTGAGATGGCTGATTTTGGTTCCTCGTCCTGACACAAGCAGCCATCGCAAATATTATCAACTTATAAATGCATCAGACCTGAAACAGAAAAAAATTTTTGTTGTTAGTTGGGTTGTTAAAGAATGAAGTCAGAAAGCAATGTTCACTAATTGTAATGCACTAATGCAGCTGTACGTTAGATTTTCGAAAAATTTCACGCTAAAATTTACCTAGCAAAAGGTTGCAAAATATTGAAACTGAAATTATTTTCTGTTTATATACACTAAAATCTACCAAAAAAGTGATGGGCCATTAGTTTTAGCTGATCTTCCCTCCTATGACACACCCTAATATCACAGTATATACGTATCGTTTCGGAACTCGTCGATCTCACCCTGCACCGATACTTTTTGGTGCGAGTGTACCTTCAGTACTGTTTTAAACTCCTCTCTGTTATCAAGGAACGTGTCAGTATTAGTATACATGACTTTCAAACTGGAATTCGTTTTCGGTAGCGTTTATGATCTTGGTAGTGATTCCTGCCTCCCTCCATTTTCAGCAGCTGCTGCATTTGCTGTCGTTCTTGCTTCCTCTACCCTCCCCCTGTATATAACCCATGCCCGCCCGTCCCAGTTCCCCATCGACTTCTCCCACCTTTGCTTCAGGCCCTGTAGGAGTTTTTTGTGCTGTTCCCTCTGCATTACCGTACGATCTGGGTGTTTGAATATATTCCGAAATGCATAGCTACTTGCTAAGTTTTTTGCCTGCCTAATAACTTCCCGTTTCTTATCCTCACTCACTATTGTGATCCTGACATTCTCAGAGCCCCTGTACAAATATTCTCAAATTTCAACGTTTTGTGTTTGTTTCCTACTCTCAGCTTCCTCCGACTGGCTGTCAGGGACTCCAAACACTATTATGTTGTTCCTGCACTCAAAACGTTCCCGCTGTTCCTCCTCTCCCTTATCAGTAGGTCTGCAAGTTGCCATCATCTACAACATACTTCTTCAGAGACCCTAGCTGCTGAAGGACCTGTTCGGATCCTGCAATTCTCTTTGCCACCTTCTGTAGCCCTGCTAAATCCTGAGTATAACTCTTCTTCACTATTCCCTCCATTCTATCAGCTACTTCCTCAGTCTTAGCGAGGATCTAGTTCCCAACTTCATCTAGTTTGGCAACCAGCAAGAATCCAGCTTCATCTTTTTTCTTCCCTAAGTTTCCCATCCCCTTATGGTTTGCAATCGCCTCGCTTATTTTGATTATGCAGTCAGGGCAATACCAGCAACAGCCTTCATGCTTTACTGCATTCTTCATCGTCCTAAGCGCTGTAGGGCCCAGACCCGCTCAATGTACTGTACATCAGATGTCGCTCTGCAGTAACTGTATTTCAACAAACTTCCTGGTGATGCTTGGGTTTTAGTCCCTGATTCCCTACGCCTACTCATGTCTTGTCACACGTGATGCTTGACAGCTGTAGGAGTGCCGAGAGACACTGTCTTAGTCATTTTACTTAACCAGAAAAATACAGATACAGAGTGGATAATAATAACAATATTGACATGGCTGAGCCAATTCAGAGCCTGAGCTTAATGGTACCTGATATTATATACTTTACTGTTTTCTCAAGAAAGTATTCTGTAACATTCAGTATCAACTGGAATAGTCTCGTAATGTGGTGTTAGTAGGAACGTATGAGAATGTTACCACGATTAGCACTTCTGTTATTTATTTTTTTTTTTTTTTTCACATTTATATTATAAGTACATACATATTTTACAGTGGAATTGATATACATTAATCTGATAAGTGAGGGAAGCAATGCAACATGGGTTGTATTAAAGTGAAACAAGGGGATTGAAACAGTCATCATCATGTCGGCGGCAAATATATAATTATTGCAAAGGTAATTTCTATCTACATGACAATAAATGACAGAATGGTTTTAGTGGTACAATAAAAGTGAGAGTGTAAAGTAAGTGTTACACAAAACATTAATACCTAGACAATAGATATTTTTTTAAGAGATGATTAGAGGAAGGGAGCGTAGTCTTTGCTCCGATGGGTGGAGGTAAGATGTTCCACACCTTCTCACCGTGATATTTTAAGGAAGTCTGGGACTGAGAGGAGAGTATGGGGCTGTGGTCTTAGTAGCTTTGAGTGTCTTGAGTAGAGTCCTACCTCTGGTTATACCGGAACTGGAAATAATTACTCTCAATCAAGTCGTTGACAGATTTATAAACAAATAAAGTGCAGCAGCAAGTGTTAATATCATAGAATTTAAACATTTAAAATTTAGAAAATTGTTCGTTAGTGTGATTAGTTTATTTTAATTAGGTCTTGTCGGTACAACTCTCTTCTGTGTAGTGACCAAGTGTGTGTGTGTGTGCGCGTGCGTACGTGCGTGCGTGCTTGAGTGAGTGCGTGATTTCACCTGTAGGAAGCTAAAATTATCTACAAAGTTGCATGTATATCGAGCAGTGTTCCTCCCCACCCTGCTATATGGCAGTGAGATATGGGTCACATACAGGAGGCACCTCAAGGCACTTGAATACCTTCACCAATGCAGTCTACATTCCAGTCTCCGAGTTCGCTGGGAAGACAAGAGAACAAATGGCAGTATTCTCGTTGACACCAATTGTAGGAGCATCGAGCTACCATTATCCATGAACAACTACGTTTAACTGGCCATGTTACCTGCATGGACGAAAGTAGACTGCCAAAGCAGCTATTTTACAGTCATTTAACGATTGGTAAATGTAACGCTGGCGGGTAACTGAATGGTATAAGGATAGTCTTAGACAAACCTGAAAAGTTCCAAATCGACCCCCTCAACTGGGAGACGATCACTCCACACCGTAATGCTTGGAGGAGCACCACACAAGACGGTATCAATACTGTCAATTTAGCCCTACTGCATACCAAGGCAGACAAACGCCAACCCCGGAAAAACGCTCTGCCGCCCCTCCCGCACTAGATGTAGCTCTCCACACGTGCAACACTTGTGGACGACCCTGCCGGTCCCATGTCGACCTCTCGAGTTCCACCAGAGCTCACCAACGAAGGTGACATTCTTAATAGCTCATATCATTGTCTCATAGCTGGATGATCGTCATACTCGATTCCGAGTGACAGCCAAGTTAGTAGAAGTAGTGTGAATAGTAATAATAATAATAATAATAATAATAATAATAATATAAGAAATAAATAACGGTTTATTGAAAGAACATCGCAGCCAAAATGGCTAAAAATATACAGTTACATTATTGGGAATATCCTTTGGATTGATATATAATATACAAGTTACATAAGTAATACAAATAAGTTGGGGAGAAGGCCATACATCAGGGAATTTCATCACATTAATAGTGCAAAAGTTAGATTGGCTGAGTGTGATAACATTGGTTGAGTTCGAGTTGTTGATAATTTGTACAATGGTTGGGATTGGGCTGTTATTATAGCGATCAGTATGTGCTCATATGGGATGGATGTGGTAGTGGTGTCGAACAGCTTCCTGATATGCGGAGTAGGAGGGGAGAGAATAATCTTGCATGCAGTATTCTGCGCTGTTAATGATTGAAATGGTCATCAAGAAGGTACAGTGAAAATTTATGGTAATAGGGATTGCAAAGTCAATAAAATTGGTAGCGTGGCCGAATGGTTATTCAACTGTTTATGTATATACACTGTATATATATATATATATATATATATATATATATATATATATATATATATATATATATATATATATATATATATATATATATATATATATATATATATATATATATATATATATATATATTCTTAGAGGAATTCTTCTAAACGACAATTGTAAGTACAGCTATTTATTTGTTAACTGAATGGCATGGACAGTTGGACACATTACTAGATCATTATATCGACGTTATTAGATAATGACTCCCAGACACAAACATCACATGGATACACTTCCCACCATAACCTCTGGATCGCTCTGACAATGACTCACATGTGATCCAGCAGCTGGGGACTCTGACTGCAGGGCCTGGTAATGCTGGGGCGAGTGGTCTTGGCGGGCGCTGAACTCTGTCTCCTGTGGGATACTGTGCCAGCTGGGTACTAAGTGCTGGGGAGGGAGGTAGGCCCTCCTCCCGACCTCGGGACTTTTTACTGAGTGTGACTTCGTCTGGCTCTGAGTTCTGTCTGTCTCATGGAAGGCACTGTAGGCCCTTTTATTTGATGTCTTTGGTCGGCAGGTGTCGTCTCCTAATTATTACTAATCTGGGTGTGTTTGTACAGATGTGTTTGGTCAGGTGAGCAGTGCTGTCTAGAGGGCAGTTTCATGGATTCATAGGGTCATGTCGCCTGTTCTCCCATCATACGGTGGCGAGAACTTCGTGATCCTTGTTGGGTCAGGTCTTAATTTCATTTAATTACTGTAGGGAGGGTCGACTTAAGTGGATGTACACCTGCTCCATTAGTCACTGTTATATGTGCTGTTGTTCTTTTGGGCTGGATGCTCTGGTCTGATAGAAAATTATTATAGCACTTTTTCTAGGTGTTTCCCTTGTGTGGCATTTAGGGAAGAAGACCAGGCAGGGGAAGAATAAGTAAGCTTGGGAAGTATGAATGTCGGGTACACATTGAGGAGCTCGGGTGCGGGAACTCCGAGGGACTTGAGACGAGGGAGGAGGTCGAGACGAAAACTAAAGGATTTGACAATTCTACTGAATTGTGTTTTCCAATTTAGTTTGTTTTCTATAGTGAAATCGAGGAGCTAAGTGGAGTCCACAACCTGGAGTGTTTGGGGGACCAAAGTAATGGAGGGAGGTGGTATAAGGTCAGAGGAGCGTTGACTTGCATAACCATGGTCTTGGTATGGTTGATGGTGACATGGTTGTTGGTGGCCCAATTCTGCAGACTATTCAATATATTCTGGAGGTCGCTGTGGTCGGTAGCGGAAGTTTCTCTCGTGGGCATCATTGATATGAATTAGAAAGCAGTGCGGTCCCATCATGGTACCTTGGGAGACGCCACAGGTGAGTAACTGAAAGGTGTAAACAGCCCCTTGGAAGTGTACGGCTTAGGGTCGGTCATTAAATAAGTATGTAGGCTATGGTATATGAATTCTCTGAATCCCGAGGTCGATAGCCTTGTTGATGATTAAATTGTGGTCGACTAGGTCAAATTCCTATGTGAAATCAATGAAGGCGACAGCCACAAACGTCTTGCGTTTTTTGCCAAAAGGCGGTATATGTTGTCGAGAATGCTGGCTAGACAAATTGCTGAGGATCTATGGCGCCTGTAATATCAGCTTAAGCCCAGTCAAAAACGAAACCTTCGTAGATTAAGCTGGGTATTGGGGTGACGGCAATGGGTTGAAACTCATTTAAGGATTGTGGGCTCGTTGACTTGGGCACTAGTGACACAATGAGATCTTCCAGTCAGCTGCATTTTGCTTAACTGGGGAAGCATTGATAATGGACCAGAGGGTTTAGCTAATTACAGGGAGAACTGATTGTAGAGTTTCTTTGGTTATTCAATGGGGGGTGGTGGAGCCTTTGATCTTCAGTTTGTCCAAACGTCATGCAACTTCAAATTCTACCACTAAGTCCTCTCTCTCTCTCTCTCTCTCTCTCTCTCTCTCTCTCTCTCTCTCTCTCTCTCTCTCTACACTGCTCCCCTTTCATCCCTTTTTTCTCCCCATACTCTTCAGCTCACGCCTTTCCTCCAATAACACACACACTCTCTTTCTCCTCTCCCTTTCTCTCTCCTCCCTACCTCCCTTCTCTCTTCCGCTCCATTTTCTCTCCGCTCTCCTTTCTCTCCCATACTTCCCTTCTGTCTCTTCCCTCCCTTCTCCCTACTCTCTCCATTATCCCTCCTCCTTCCCTTCTCTCCCCTATTTCCTATTTTTCTCCTCCCTCTTAGTCCCCTTCTTTCTCCTCCCTTTCTTTTCTATCCTCCTCCCTTCTCTATCCTCCTCCCTTCTCTCTCCTCCTTCTCTCCCCTCCTCCTTCTCTCTCTCTCTCTCCCTCCCTCCCTCTCTCTCCATTCTCTCTCCTCCCTCCCTTGTCTCTTCCTCTCCGTTTTCTCTCTTCCCTCTTTTATCTTTCTTATCTCCATTCACTCTCCCCCCTTCCTTTTTTTATCTTATATCACGTTCTCTTTTCCCCCTCCCCTTCTCTCTCCTCCCTCCTTTTTCTCTCTTATTTCCCGTATCTCTCCTTCCTCCCCTTTCTCTCTTATTTCCCTTATCTCCACCTCCCTCCCATTTCTCTCTTATTTCCTTTCTCTTTCCTCCCTTCTAGTCCCCCTCCCCTTTTGTTTCTAAGGCATTTGCATTTCCCGCTCTCCCTTTCAAAAATTTTGCATCCGTCACGAAACATTATTTTTCATCTGTTTACTAAGAAAAAGTTTACTGTTTTAAAAATATGTTTGTGGTATATTTACGTGCTTTTGGTAACACATTATCACGAACATCTATCTCTCTATCTATCTATCTCTATCTATCTATCTAATCTATCTTATCTCTATCTATCTATCTAATCTATCTTATCTATCTAATCTATCTTATCTATATATCTATCTATCTAATCTATCTAATCTATCTTATATATCTTATCTATCTTATATATCTATCTATCTGCTTGCCTGCCTCCTTGTACACACACGAGTATATGATATATACTCGTGTAAACTTCACCCAACTGTGTTTCTCAACATTACAACTGCTCCTGCAAGCTCGTCCCCTCCGCCGTCTGGTTCCTATGAGAGACGGACTCCCGGAGAACTCTTGGCTAGATGACAATATAAATGATTATATTTAATGGAGGCTGTTAAACGTATCTTGCATGTGGGAGACATAAAGGTGCTGGTTGGAAAGGATATTTAACGGGTTTCTTAAGCTTTACCTTACCATGATGCAGAGAGTTCACTAATGATGTAGAGCCTAACCTAACCTAACCTAACCTAACCTAACCTAATCATGTTACATAGATTTCATATTGAGAGATAAGTCTGTTTTTTGTGTGTGCAATATTGACGTATTTAACCTCCTGTTGAACTGTTTTGTACTGTAGCATGAGCCATCACTCAACACTCACACACACAGACACACACACACACACACACACACACACACACACACACACACACACACACATATACAGTATATACATATGGCTAGCATGACAGTCAATACACAGCTTTAAAATAACAGCTGGAAGAATTCATTAAAATCAGTATTTATGTGAGTCATTTTCAATTAAACAATGCTATTTTACCAGCGCCAGGTAGCTCTCTATGCTCCCCACTTCCTCAGATTAATGAGGGCGTCTGGACACTGCATTATATCCGCAGTATCAGATTATATAGAGCATAGAGAATGATACACTTCTCTATAATTATTGTCTTTTCTCTTTGTTCTGATGATGACACTAGTTCATCCTTGGTTGTCTTTACACCAAAACAAATTCTACAGTTTTCTTGTAATTCCACATCTCAGTAAGCCAAGGTACATGAAATATTACGAAGTTTTTCTTATTTCTTTAAGACATGTCACTTTATTGTTCCCCGGGCAGCGATATCTTGGTAATTCGTTTTCAGAATGCAAGCAAGGAAACTCGTCTCAATTTCCTCTTAAATGCGGTTTATGAGGGTAATCTACTGCAAATGCAATCCCAGACCGGAAAGCTATATCATTCCAGGTCGTTTCTCTGGGGAAGGAAGAGAGACACTCGTTAAGGAAACATTATGGTAACTCGGATGACCTATGAAACATTTGTGTATTGTTGTAACGTATGAGACGTGTTTTCAGCTCCTGCGATTGGTGAAATGAGTCTTGTCAAGATGTCTTTTTTACTTGTGAAATTTTAAGGACCTCCCCAGAATGTTCGTACACCGATGGGTTGTTCCACCATCGACAAGCTCACTTGATAATGTACTTATTTATTGGTGAGTGTACAAGGGCTAGTGTATCTGGAGGTGACCCATTCCTTCAATCTGCTCGAGAATCGAAGCAAATGTTCTACCAACTAAGCTCCGGAACATAAAAGAGATGTGGAAGGGAAAATGGTGCATAAGAGAGAGAGAATCAAGCGGGAAGTACTGTATAGACACATTAAGAGAAGGGGAAATGAAAGTTTAATAAAAAAGAGTGTATCATTCAGGGGTGGGCGGTAGGAGGAATAGGGGAAGATTAAGATAAAGATGGAGAGAGTGGGTAGAAAATGCAGCATTTTGGGGGAAGGAGTAAAGAGCATGGTGTCCTGTGACACTGTCTTCAGTAAAGCGTCAGATTTATATCTGATGTGGGACTTGTTGTGGACAGGAAGTACCAGAGCAGAGTGTTTGTGTTCCAGCAGTGTGAAAGATAACGAATGAAGGGCGTGCGTGCGTGCGTGCGTGCGTGCGTGCGTGCGTGCGTGCGTGTGTGTGTGTGTGTGTGTGTGTGTGTGTGTGTGTGTGTGTGTGTGCGTGTGTGTGTGTGCGCGCGCACGTGCGCGCCATATGTAAATATTGTATATATTTTACTATATGTACAGTAGGTAGTGTGTATATTTTAATCCCCATAAACAGAGTACTGTATACATATTCAATTCTCTGTGTATACAGTGCGTATTTTTCACTATATGTATACTGTGTATACTTCTGTCTTGAATCTATTGTAGCCGCGGACTAAAAATACACAGCACTGTCTGGCTTAACAAACAAAAATCTTGATCGTCGCTATGAATAAAACTGATGAATATTGAACGAAGGACTGCGGGGGAGGAGGAGGAGGAGAACGGTGAGTAAGAAACAGGGGTAAGAGAGAAAGAACAGAAGGATGAATAAAAGGCAGAGATGAGGAATGAGGAAGAAGAAGGAGATACGGGGATGAGAGAGACGGAGGAGGAAGAATGAGAGTGAGACAGTTTAATGAGGGAGGGGGAGGAGGAGAAGGAAGAGGTAAGGATGGGGACGGAGAGACGGGAGGAGGAGGAGGAGGAGGAGGAGGAGGAGGATGCAGGGATGAGGGAGGATGCTGGGATGAGGGTGGAAGAGGATGAGGAGGAAGACGAAAAGGGGAGGAGGATGAGTGAGACCCGGAAATGATGGAAAGGGGGTGTAAGAAACAGGAATTAGAGAGGAAGAAGAGAATGAGTGAAAGGCATGGAAGAGAGAGAAGGAGGGCGAATGAGAGGTAGACATAAGGGATGACGGGGGAGGAGTGGGAGAAGGGAGAGGAGGGAAGGAGTAGAGAGTGGGCAAGAGAATGGAAGCAAGGAGAAAGAGAGAGGGGTAGTAGCCAGAAAAGGGGGAACAGAGAATAGATCAAAGTAGTGTAAAGGGGCGAGAGAGTAAGGGGAGCAGAGAGAGAAAGAGAGAGAGAGAGAGTACTGTACCTGTAGCTTTACTTGTAGCTGTAACTTGACCTATACTCGTACTTGCATCTGTACCTGCAACTTTGCTTGTGCCTGCATCTTAATATATACTTCCATCTGTACTTATACTAGCATCTGTACACGTTCCTGCATAGCTGTCCCAAAACAAAACAAAATGAAATAAAAATTCAAAGTGAGTGATGGTGGAGAACACAACAGGAAAGTGTGTTCCTGCAGACAGAGAAGATAAAAGTTAAAAATTCAGGAAAATCATTAAATGAAGAATGGTGAAAGAAAAAGATTATGCAAGAGTTGCTCTTATTTTTATTTGTTTGCTTTGTGATTAGGAGATCAGGAGAAAGGTGTAGAGTGAGATATGGAACTAGATTGATAGAAAGAAGCGAATGGAAATGGAGAAATACAGACAGACAGATAAAGTAATATTCACAGTTATAAAATACAAGCATATTTTTTTCCATTTAAAGTCTCGTACTAGTGGGCCCTTGTCATGTTGGGACTAAATCCTAGTGGTTTGTTTAGGATCGGAGCTAAGAGAAGCCCAATCAAAACAAAACACTATTATGACTAGAAGCTATTTACACCAGGGCCAATAAAGACTGGGACCTCGTAGAACCAGGGACTAGGGCCCGTCTGACATGTCGTCCTTAGGTGATGGATCTATGCCATAGGGATTTTGACAGCTGGTCCCTTTCCTACAACCCACACATCGTGTGTTACTTCTCACACAAATACAGGTTGTTCATTTCTGGTTCCGGCCTGAGCAAAAACACACACATACCCCAGCCACTCGGAATCGAGTATAGCGATCATCCAGCTATGATAATGATACGAGTTATTAAGGATGTCACCTTCGTTGGTGAGCTCTTTGATTCGAGAGGCCGATACGGGACCGCTAGGTTCGTCTACAGATGTTGCAGGTGTAGAGAGCTACATCTAGTGCAGGAAAATGCGGATAAATGGGTTAAAAAACCTACTCAGAAGTTGTCAGGTGGTCGCCAGCTAACCTCTTTAAACCACCCAAGTGTGCAGCTACCCAAAAGATTATCCGGGAGATGATTCGCCTCATAATCAATCACACTCACGATAGCTCCCTGACCCCATTAGCTCTTCAAATACTGGCAGTATTACCCCATCTATTCTGCCAAAGGACACACGCAAAGAGTAAGAGCAAAGAAAATGTGACAGCAATGAAGAGAAGACTGACAATGTGGCAGCAAGGGACTCTTGATGATCTATGCGAGGCAAGAACACGTCAGGAGAGACTAAAATTCATCGGAGATGGAAAGCAAAACATTGAAGATGTTACCAGAAAGTTTGGCAACAAGATGAGTGTGGGAAAAGTGTCCTCGGCAATTAGATCTCTCACAGAGGAATCTTCCGGTGGTGTGCTGCCTATAAACAGAGACATTACAACTACTGAAGGAGAAACATCCTGTATAGATATGTGAACACGCCTGACGCCAAGACTCTGTTACCATTCATCGTACCATTTATTCACATGTCTGTATTACTACATATCATTATACCATGTCTGATATCTATGCTTATGTCTAATGCCTATGTTCACTCACTAGGCCCCGATATACTATGTCTGTACCGCGCTAGTCGAGTAACTAGAGGACCTCAGTTATTGTCCTAGTGATGTCTAGCAACTCTCCTTGCCCGGCTAGACAACATCCCTCAGATCAGCCTCGGCCTACCTACGGCCCGGGGTCCCTTGTGCCCGCTCCTGTATCGGTCGGCTATCACGCCAAGTCTTGTACACTTATTGAATATACCTACTGCTCGTGCTCTGGAGTTTCAAGAACCTTGTCTAGGATTGCATCCAATACATGGCGCAGTTGAGTAGCTCCAACACGACAGTTCACAAGTTGCAAAAGCCGGCCTAGTCCGTCTCCCGGCCTAGTCCGTCTCCCGGCCCTCTCTGTTTCCCGCCCAGAAGATATACTCCACAGTGCCCCTGGATTTACAGTGCTTTGTGACCTTGTGAAGTGCCCTAAGTGAAGTGCAGTGCCTTTCATGTCTGTTTGCTATGTCTCTGCGGCCCTACAGGTCGCAGAAACGCCTTCAGCCCAGTCTCCAAGACAGCACCTCCGGCATACACCCCCCGTCCGCACAGGCCCGCAAGCCACTGACTGCCTTCCCCACACCGAGTCACCACCAGCCCGGCCCGGGCGCCCGGAGGGATACACCGCTGCCAGCCGTCTCCCCTCACTTCACAAATATTACAGTCAGTACTCTTTTACTTGCCCACCAGTTCCTACACTTAGGCAAGTACATTGACGAAAACATAGCACTTCACCTTATTCTCCGTGTCTTTCCCATCGCAACCACACCAAGCACGAGATGTCTGACCACGACGATTTGCCGGGAAATCTAGATGAGGATTATGAGGTAGACGAAGCCTCACACGCCGGGCGCGCCAAATTCAAAGGATGGGAGCCAGGATATACGTCAGTTAATCTACTTCCTACAAGTTTCCCAAGAGAAGGAAGCCCAAAGACGTCAAGAGGAATCAGCTTACCGTCTCCAACTTCAACAACAACACCAAGCTGATAACCACAAACTCCTGACACTATTGGAATTGCTGGCAATGAGGACGACTTCACCAGCTGCCACAACCAATTCGCCAGCTTCAGCCTCTTCATCTATCCTTCAGACAACGCCTCCTCACACGGCACCTATCCCCCTTGGGTATGCCTCAGTGCCTTCTCAACCACCTGTTCCAGTCTCAACTTTCGTCGACCTCTCCGTGCCTCCCCCACCGCTTGCCGTCTCGAGCACACCCCTGCACAGCAAGTCTTCAGTTACCAGCCCCCCACCCCTTCAATCTGATGCAACATATCAAGTATACCGTCAATGGCGACGTCGTTTCGAAGACTTTGCTGTCATGTCTGACCTCGACCGAATGCCCCCTCAGAAACAACTCATCCAATTAAGATCGTGCATCTCCCTCGATGTTCAACGCCTCCTAGAGCACACGCTAGCCATTCCCCCTGACTCCTCCATGTCAGTGAAAGAGGTCTTAGACGCCTTGCAGAGTCATTTCCGTGGCCTCCGCAATGAAGCTTTGCGTCGTAGGGAACTGCTATCCTGCAAACAAGCCTCTGGGGAATCATTCTCAGACTTCTATGCACGACTTAAGGACCTAGCAGCCGAGGTGGACCTATGTACAGGCGATCCTGTAACCTGTGCCGAGATCCAGCTCAAGATGATCTTGCTGATGGGTGTACGTGACGAGGACCTGCTTCAGAAACTCCTCACCCTCGACGCCGCCTCCCCCCTCACCGACTTCGTCACCCATTGCAGGTCGTATGAGGCCACAAGAGAGGCTGCCTCAGCTATACACTCATCGCCATCTCAAGTTCACGCCGTCTCCACCTACAAGAGGAATCAACGCCAGATGCAGACGGCGCCCCCTCCACAGCCCCCGTCACGGTCACCAGTTTTTTCTCCCGAATCCTGCAGAAGCTGTCAGCGCCAGCACGGTCCAGGAAAGTGCCCTGCGGCTGATAGTACATGTCGAAACTGCGGATTTCAAGGCCACTGGCCCCGCACACCTCGATGTCCCGCCAACAAGGTCTCATGCAACGCTTGCAACAAGCAAGGACACTTCGCCAAGTGTTGCGGGTCCACCAAGAAGCCTCCATCCCCAGGTCAAAATGTCTCTTCACCGTCTCCCGAGAACAACAAAGGATGCCTACGCGTGGACGATGCCTCGAGTGACAGGTCCCCCAAGCCCGTCAATGTTCGTCTGTCCTACGGCACCAACTCTTCCAACCTCCTGATGATACCTGACACGGGCGCGGACATCACGGTGATTGGACCAACACACCTGGACGCCCTCAACGTCCCCAGGAGTAGCCTGTCACCCACAGCCAGGAACGACGTGCTCACAGCGGACGGGTCCCCGATGTCTCCAGCTTTGGGGTGCTTCAAGGCAACATTACAGCTCGGTCCCAAGTCTTGCCTTGCCACAGTCCACGTCCACGAGGGCATCCAAACCCCTCTCTTGTCATGCGGCCATTGTCAGGACTTGGCCATCGTCTCATCCGAGTTCCCAAAGCCCATCCTCGCCGTGACACACCTCAACAGGTGTGCAGAGATACCTGTTTCAGCCATGACCACACCTGCTGCCGCCCGGGAGTTCTTTGTTCGCCAGTTCAGCGACGTCCTCGTCTCCAAGTCCGACCTCCAGAAGACGCCGCTCAAGAAGATGACAGGCCCCCCGATGAGAATCCACCTCAAGCCTGGCGCGACGCCTTTCGCCATCCACACACCCAGGCCTATCCCCTTTGCCATACGGGACAAGGTGAAGGCGGAGCTCGATTCTCTGGTGCAGCAGGGGATCATCAGACACGCCGGTGAGGAGCCCTCCGAGTGGTGCCACCCTATGGTCTTGGCACCCAAGCCTGTAGGTGTTCGCATCACAGTGGACCTCACCCATCTCAACTCGCAGGTCTCCCGTCCCGCCCATCCATCGCCTACGCCCATTCAAGCAGTCCGCAGCGTCACCCCGTCTGCAAAGTTCTTTACCACGGCGGATGCACTACATGGGTACTGGCAAGTCGACCTGGCGGAAGAAGATCGCCACCTCACTACATTCATCACGCCCCACGGCCGCTTCCAACACTGCCGCGGACCCATGGGCTTCGCAGCAACGGGGGATGCGTACTGCCTCCGTGGGGATATGGCCCTGCAGGGTGTCACCAACTGCGTGAAGGTCGTAGATGACATCCTGCTCTTCGACGATGACCTCCCGGCCCACTTGAACCGAGTTCATCTGATGCTCACAAGATGCCGTGCCCATGGCATCACCCTGAACAAAGATAAATTTGTGGTCGCCGCCTCCCAAGTTAACTACTGCGGCTACAACATCTCGCCAGAGGGGATCTCAGCTGATGAGGAGAAGGTCAAGGCCATCAGGGACTTCCCTACTCCAGCGAACCTGACCGACCTTCGCTCATTTATGGGCCTGGTAAATCAGCTGGCCGACTTCTCCCCTAAAATCGCCACATCAGCCCAACCTCTACGCCCCCTCATGAGCCCCAAGCGCTCTTTCCTCTGGACTTCTGACCACGACCTAGCGTTCAGGAATGTTAAGAAGGCGTTGCTGTCACCACCAGCCTTGGCACCCTTCGACCCGTCCTTACCAGTGGTCCTCCAGACCGACGCCTCCCGTCTATACGGCCTCGGATATGCCCTCCTTCAAGACCACGGCCAGGGTAGACTGCGCTTAGTTCAGTGTGGCTCCAGGTTTTTGACGGACACGGAGACCAGATACGCCACCATCGAACTAGAGATGCTGGCAGTCGCCTGGGCTATGGCCAAGTGCCGCCTTTACCTGTTCGGCCTTGGGCATTTCACCCTCATGACGGACCATCGCCCGCTCATACCCATCCTCAATCACTACACGTTGGACGCCATCGAAAATCCTCGCCTCCAACGCCTCAAAGAGAAGACCGCCCCTTACGTCTTTACAGCTGTGTGGCGCGCCGGGAAGCTTCTGTGCATACCAGACGCCCTCTCCCGAGCCCCTGTTAGTCGCCCCACACCTGAAGATGAAGTCGACTGTACCACGGCCGCTGCTCGCGTTCGGTCCTTAGTGACACACACAGCCACTTCTCTTGCTGACAAGACGACGACGACGCCCCCCATCGAAGACGATAGGACTCTCCAGGAGCTTCGCATCGCCGCCGCTCAAGACCCGGCATACGCCCAACTCCTCGACTACGTCTCCGCTGGATTCCCCACCAACCGCTACGACATTCACGCCTCCGCCCTCCCCTTCTGGAAGCTAAGGGATAGCCTCTATGCGGACGGAGAGCTGGTGTTGTACGGCCCCAGGATCGTCGTTCCCGCTGCCCTCCGCCGGCGCACCTTATCCCGCCTCCATGACAGCCACCGCGGCGTTGAAGCCACCAGGCGCAGAGCCCGTCAGACCGTCTTCTGGCCTGGTATTGACGCCGATATTAAGAGCATGGTGGAGGCCTGTGAGCCTTGCCAGCAACTCCAGCCCAGCCAGCAACAAGAGCCGTACCTGTGCAATGACCTCCCGAAGCGGCCCTTTGAGTCCGTGTCCGCCGACTTCTTTAATGTGGCCGGAAAGTCTTTCCTGGTGGTCGCCGACAGGCTCTCTGGATGGCCCGTGGTAGTTCCCTGCGGTCGGGACACCACCTCTTCCAGGGTCATCCGGATGTTCTGTCGCTTCTTCCGGGAAGTCGGAGTGCCTCTCCGCCTCCGAACCGACGGTGGGCCCCCGTTCAATAGCCACGAGTTCAAGAGCTTCGCCGAACGCTGGGGCGTCCACCACATCGTCACCTCCCCTCATTACCCGCAGGCGAATGGCCACGCCGAGGCAGCGGTAAAGTCCGTAAAATACCTCATCCTCAAGACAGCACCAACGGGGAACCTGGACTGCGAGGAGTTCGACAGGGGCCTGCTAGAACTCCGTAACACCCCTACCCCTGCCGGACGCTCTCCTGCCCAGGTGTTGTATGGCCGCCCCCTTCGTACTCGTGTGCCTGCCCACCCCCAGTCCTTCTTAGATGAATGGCAGATCAAGGCGGACGAGTGCGACCGCAGTGAGGCTGCCCGGATGGCCCAAGTGACAAGCCACTATGACGCCCACGCCCGCCCCCTTCCCAGGTTGACCGTCGGCCAGCAAGTACGAATCCAGGACCCGACGTCACACCGCTGGGACAAGGTCGGGGTCGTCATGGGCCGTGGCGAGTCTCGTTCGTACCAAGTCCGCCTCCCCAGTGGTCGTGTGTGGTGGCGAAACAGACGCCATCTCCGCCCAGTGCCATCCTCTAGTGACGAACCCTCCTCCCCGTCCCCTGTGTCCCCTTGCCCAGACCAGGAACGAAGGTCGTCAGTTGATCCTCCCATTGTCCCTCGCCGCTCCCCCCGACTCATGGAAAAAGAGTCCGTAGACCGCTCGAGATTGCACTACGAGCGTAAAGGGGGAGGGAGGTGTATAGATATGTGAACACGCCTGACGCCAAGACTCTGTTACCATTCATCGTACCATTTATTCACATGTCTGTATTACTACATATCATTATACCATGTCTGATATCTATGCTTATGTCTAATGCCTATGTTCACTCACTAGGCCCCGATATACTATGTCTGTACCGCGCTAGTCGAGTAACTAGAGGACCTCAGTTATTGTCCTAGTGATGTCTAGCAACTCTCCTTGCCCGGCTAGACAACATCCCTCAGATCAGCCTCGGCCTACCTTCGGCCCGGGGTCCCTTGTGCTCGCTCCTGTATCGGTCGGCTATCACGCCAAGTCGTGTACACTTATTGAATATACCTACTGCTCGTGCTCTGGAGTTTCAAGAACCTTGTCTAGGATTGCATCCAATACACATCCCACTGCAAGTGCGGAGGAAGGCATCGGGTTGCCGGGTGCCTATGTCCCTCCAAATGCTGTCATGTTCGAGAAAATAACGGGGAATGGTGTGGAAAAAGCATAAAAGACACAGGGAGGGGCAGACCCTTCAGGCCTGGATGCAGACGCTTAGAGAGCCATCTTCAGCACTAACAAGTTTGGGGACGTAGCAAGATTGGCGGAGGTGTTGTCTGAACAGAAGCAGCAGTTCAGAAGCCACGTTGCAGCCTGGTTGATATGTCAACTGTCCTTCTCTTTGCTTAAGTTTGCATTGATTTGCCTTCGGGAACGAGATCGTCGGCCCCAAAGCCGACAAAGGTCACAGATATTGACTATGAGGCAGCAGTCACTGAATTCCGTATAGATCTGCTGCTTAACTAACTCAACACAGCTAGGGTAGCTACTTTTGTATTAGGATATTTAATTTCAAGGCAATAAAAAGGCGGCGAAGGTGTGGCTATTGGGGGGAGGCTGGAGGCCACGATAAAAAAAAGTAGTATTAGTCGTAGTAGTGGTAGTATTAATAATAGAAGGAAAAGAAGTACTAGTAGCAGTAATGCGCGTGCGTGCGTGAGTACGCAATAAATGTGTGCAGTTATTTCATTCCAGCAGAACAGTGATGAGTATTTCTAGGTATGACCTCATGGGGCTTCTCGTACAGTGATGGTCAATTACTGATCTACTCAGCCATTCGTTGTCAGTAATTTGTTTTCTTGTGAATGAAATTAATATCATTCCCTAATGATGATGGATAATATTAGTCGTTTACCCAACTCACTACATCTATGGTTAATGATCATTTAGTTGATACAGTGTTGGCTTTGAAAAATATGAATAAAGGAAGTTGCTGTCTCAGAAACATCGCTTGTGGCAAGGTGGAAAACTGTATAAGAATGTTTCGTCTTGTATCCTTAACAAGAGGGACCACATAAGAGCTTTGTTTACAGATTATTTTCAGACGCCTACCTTTTATCTCGTCTGCAGTAATTAACCTGTATTAAGGACGCATCTTTTAATAAATTGCGTTTCTCTTTATTCACTCATGCCTTGGTTGCCAGTGTTCCATCTTACAGCTACTTATCCTAATGATATTGATTTATACCTTGAGAAATTCCCTGCAACAGCGTGTTTTTTCTGCATCATAAGACCTACAACAGTACAAAATATTCTCAATCAGGCGTCTTCAGTCTTAAAAATAACACCTTCCATTCATTTAATATTAAATACAATGTAGTGTAGTGTACTGTAGTATAATGTAGTGTAGTGTAGTGTATTATAGTGCAGTGTACTGTAGTGTAGTGTAGTGTAGTGTCTTATCTAGAGTATTTTGCGTCGTGAACTTCTGCACTTTTCTCTCCTTCCATCACCTAGACGAAGTAATTTAACCTGATTAAACCCTCTTACTTCATCTTCTCACACTCTATTTCATGATTCCTCGCTTTGGCTTGTTCAGTCTTTCTTTCTCCCTTTCTTCTTTACTTTATTACTGTCCTCTTTTATCTCACCTATTCACTTCCGCTACTCTATTAATTTTCAAATTGAATCCTTACTGACAAAGAAACTGTGGGTAGGTGCTTTACACGTTTACAGGGGCTCGTCAGGATTTCTGCTGTGTGGCAGGCCTGTGTTTGTTTACATTCCATAGAAGGAAACTAGCAATAGTAAACATACTATGGAATCAAATTAAAACAATATAAAAAAACATAAAAGATAATGATTTGTGGAATGTTTATATGACAAACCCCTGTAAACGTACTAGTGAAGGGGGCTGTACCTCGGGACTTTCACCCCCACCATCCTCATATTGACTCTTTTTCTATTCTATCTCTGAGACTCAACTTACTCTTCTCTCCTATTGCAACATTTCCTGTCTTCCACTTACTTTCATTTAATTATCTCTTCTAAGCAATTAATCCTCTCCCTTCTGACAACACCATCACCTTTATGCCCTTTTTTTCCTTCTCTTCCTTCTCCTGCCTTCTCCTCCTCCTCTTTTTCTTTCTTTCTCACCTCACTTATTTCACCCTGCACCTACCCTCTCAGCTCTTTCCTTACCCTCCTTCTCCTCCTCCTCCCCTTCCTCCTCCTTCTCCTCCTCCTCCCCTTCCTCCTCCTTCTCCTCCTCTTCTTTCTACTTCCTTCATTTCTCCCTCTACATTTCTCCTCATTATCTTCTCTATGTGGATTGACCCATATAAGGAAGAAAAAAAGTTAGATTTATGCCATTAAAAAAGCTTTTAGTCCTGAGGCAATGAACTCGTCACCATAGGGTAAAGCCCTACCGTCTTATTTACACGTACAAGGTAAGGGACATCGTCTCTACGACCCCAAGAACTCAGTGCCCTGTATACGAACACTGTTGTACATTATTTTCTACTTAGCCTTATATCCACGAAGATGGGAGATCTATATTGTGTTGTTGTTGTTCTTCTTCTTGTTCGTCTTGTTCTTCTATTTGTTCTTCTTTTTGTTGTTGTTGTTGTTCTTGTTCTTCTTATTCTTGTTGTTGTTGTTTTTGTTGTTGTTGTTGTTGTTGTTGTTTTTCTTCTTGGTCTTGTTGTTGTTGTTGTTGTTTTCTTCTTCTTCTTGGTCTTGTTCTTCTTGTTCTCGTTCTTGTTCTTCTTCTTGTTCTTCTTCTTGTTCTTTTCCTTGTTGTTGTTGTTGTTTTTCTTCTTGTTCTTGTTCTTCTTGTTCTTGTTCTTATTATTCTTATTGTTTTTGTTACTTTTGTTGTTGTTATTGGTGGTGTTGTTGTTTTTGTTGTTGTTCTTCTTCTTACAAACACTCATCTGTAAAATTCACTCCTTTAATTCAGAGCCAATTAATGTGAAACTCGACAAAGTTGTACCATTGGCTCAACATATCCAGTTTCCTTTCGTTTTAATCGTTATTTTCACCTTGTTAATAAGTTTGTGGGGGTGAGAGGTCAGACACCCCAAAACGTATATTGGGAGCTGCTGTTCGGTAAGGGTGCACTATGATAGCCTGTCGATGTTCTTGTTATATTTGATTTTCCTCTTCTATTGTTTCTACTTTTAAGATACATTTCTTTTCATAATCTGTTTTTTTAATGCATGTTGTCTACTGTTAGTGCAAAAGTTACATTATTTTTAACATCACATAATCAATAATAATAATAATAATAATAATAATAATAATAATAATAATAATAATAATAATAATAAACAATTATTATAGCAATAGTCTATTTCTGATACTTTGACTCGCACATCATTAGATCAAAGGTTACAGTGAACAGGACATTTCAAAGGACTTTAAGAGGGCTATAAATATATTAAAACACCATTTATATATTGATGAAACATGTATCACTTTAAGAAGTAAGGTACAGAAGGAGACAGTGTGGCAGTGTAGCAGTAAAATTAGTTATCTTCTCATGTCTGGGCGGACTGGGGTTCCCTCGGGAACGGACCACCAACTCAGCAACTGGAGATATCAAAAACTAAAAAAAAAAAAAACAGAATTGGTAATTTGTGCTTCAAAGGATTAATCTTAGGGCTGTTGACAAGTATTGAACCTTAAAGCGATACTGAGATACCCATTAAGGTTTTAAATACATTAACATAATATGACATTGGCGATATCCATTCGAGGTTGCCAACTCACGGCTCCAAATTAAACCACTGAAGGCATCTTATTGTGTTTTGTTTGTTCATTATCTCAAAATTATTAAATGGCGCTGAAGTCACAGAGAGGTGGATAAAATGTCAAGATATAAAAAAATAAAAGAAATTGGGGTTCACTTCCATATGGTACGCTAGAATGTTGGACGAGAGGATGTGTGTACCTTTTGTGTTATTCATTATTAGGAAATTCTCGTCTTCCAAGTAGTATCCGTCCCCACCACACCTTTCACACGCCCCTTGCGCCTCTCCCTACAGTTTACTTTTTAACCTAATGGCATCCTCTGATGGAAGACCTCTCTAATGAGGTGTGTATTGTATTTTAATGTTTAATTTTTTGGAAGGTTACCTGGAACAGACCTACACACAGATAATTTAGTTGTATAGGCATGGAGTATCTTTATAATTACATTTATTATTAGTCGCATTTATGTTGGGATCCCGGAACCTGCTCTTTCCTGTCCCAAATTTCATGGTTATATGAGCGAGGAATGATGATGGATAAGCAATACCGCTCCACGCGTCGTCAATATTTCATTCTAAGATCCAAATTAAGGTGGTACAACTCAGCTCCATCCTCCCTCTCTCCTTCCTCCTACCCTTCCCTCATTCTTCTACTCGGTTATAATCCTCTCTCTCGTCGTTTATCCCCGTTCCCATTCTCTCCCTGATAATGTACATTTGGGTGCTCTAGCCTTGTCATCATTCGTCCCACTGATTTTCCTTTCACATTCCCTCTTCTCTAGAGTCTAGTCTATATCTCTTATCATTTTCTTTCTTCTCCTGATGTGCGGATTAGGGTTTTACAGTCTAACCTTCATCTCTCTTTTCTTCTTCTTCTTCTTCTTCTTCTTCTTCTTCTTCTTCTTCTTCTTCTTCTTCTTGTATACATACTCTTTTCTCTCTCGTTTTGTGATTGCCCTTTCTGTTATCTCTCCCTATCTCTGTTCTCTAATTTCATGTTATTCTCTCCCTTTCCCTTTTCCCCTTCCTTCCTCCCTCGTTATCTCTCCGTTCCCCCCCTCCTGTTATTTTCCCCGTTTCTCTTGCCGTCCCTCCTCTCTCCCTCCTTCCTATTATATTTCTTTCCCCTTCTCCCAGCCCTCTCTCCTGCTCGTCCGTATACTAAATTCGCAACGACGTCAGCCAGGCGTCGAGTTGCGCATGTTTTGGGAATCGATGACAAAGCTGGTGATGGTGCGTTGCTAAAGTGTGGTGGAGTGCTGGGTGTTGCTGGGCTTGATGCTGCAGTTGTTGCTGCTGTTGCTCTTGTAACTGGTGGTAGTGGTGGTAGTTCTTGTTCCTGGTGGTGGTGATAGTAGTGGTGATAGTGGTGGTTGTAGTGATAGTAGTGGTGATAGTGGTGGTTGTAGTGATAGTACTGGTGATAGTGGTGGTTGTAGTGATAGTGGTGATACTTGTGATGGTGGTGGTGGCGGTTCGCCGTTTAATGGTCACTACGACTTTAACAGTCATCGCCAGTGGTCCAAGCAGCACCACCATTGAATTCAATGATGACAGAATTATTGATATTATTGTGTGATAATGTTTGTATCATAGATATATTATTGATGACCAGTATATACCTATATATATATATATATATATATATATATATATATATATATATATATATATATATATATATATATATATATATATATAATGATTGCTGAGTATAATCTAAAAAACCTATAACTGTTCTTTTCCATTTAATGCTGCCAAATAATTTCTTATAAATCGGGCAATGTTCCTATATATTTAGGATGTTTTTTTCCTAATATAATACTCAAGCAACACTGGCTCCTCCCACCAGCACCACCAGCACCACCAGCACTACCAGCACTACCAACACCACCAACACCACCAACACTGCCTCAACAACACTACCAACACTACCAGCATAGCCCAGCACTATCAGCACTACCAGCACCACCAGCACTACCAGCACTGCCAGCACCACCAAGCGCAGCACTACCAGCACCACCAGCACCACCAACTACCAGCATCACCCAGCACCACCAGCACCACCAGCACCACCAACACCACCAGCACCACCAGCACCACCAACACCACCATCACTACCAGCACCACCAGCACTGCCAGCACCAGCAACAGCACCACCAGCACCACCAGCACCACCAGCACCGCAATACCAGCACTGCCAGCACTGCCAGCGCACCGACGCTGCCAGCACCACCAGCACTACCAGCTGCAGCCCCAGCAAGCACCACCAGCACCACCAGCACTGCCAGCACCACCAGCACCACCAATGCCAGCACCACCAACGCTACCAGCACCTGTACCACCAGCACACCACCAGCACTGCTTAACACCACCACCACTACGCAATGCCACCAACACTACCAGCACCACCAGCACCACCAGCACTGCCAGCGCAGGCAGCACTGCCAGCACCACCAGCACTGCCAGCAGTTGCCAGCACCGCCAGCACTGCCAGCAATTGCCAGCACTACCAGCACTGCCAGCACTACCAGCACCACCAACACTACCAGCACTTTCCAGCACTGCCAGCACCACCAGCACCACCATCCTGCCAGCACCACCAATAGTACCCGCGCCCAGCACCCGCCAACCTACCAACACCAACAGCACCACCAGCACCACCAACGCTACCCAGCACCACCAGCACTGCCAACCGGTGCCAGCGCCGCAAGCACCACCAGCACCACCAATGCTACCAACACCGCCAGCACTACCAACACTGCCAGCACCACCAACACTGCCGGCACTTCCTGCCAGCGCTGCCAACACCACCAGCACTGCCAGCACTACCAGCACCACCAGCACTACCAGCATCTACCAGCACCACCAGCACTACCAACGTACCAACACCACCAGCACCACCAACACTACCAGCACACCACCAACCCTACCAGCAATTGCCAGCACCACCAGCAATTGCCCGGCACCACCAACACCACCAATGCCAGCACCACCAACGCCACCAACATTACCAGCACTGCCAGCAGTGCCACCACCACCAGCACCACTAACGGTACCAGCAGCACCACTTGACACCGCAGCACCACCAATGCTACCAGCGCCACTTCCAACACTACCAACACTACCAACACTACCAACACACCACCAACGCTGCCAACGCTGCCAACACCAAACACCGCGCCGCTGACGCCGCCAGCGCCAGCACTCGCCGACGCTGCCGACGCCGCCAGCGTCGCCAGCCTGATGACGCCGCCAGCACCACTTCTTGCTCACCAGCACCACCGGCAGCCACCGGCGCCGCCGGCATTGCCGGAAGCAATGACGGCGCCGCCCAGCGCCGCCAAGCAGTTGCCAGCACCGCTAACGCCACCAACGCTACAACACCACTGCGATACTGCCAGCACTTGCCAACACCACCAACAGCTTCCAGCACCACCAACACTACGCAACACCGCAACACTTCCAAGCACCGCCAACGGTGCCAGCACCACTGCTTGCCGCCAGCACTGCCAACACCGCCAATGCTACCAACGCACCAGCACCACCAGCACCTACCAGCACCAACAACACTACCAACCTGCAACAATTGCCAGCGCGCCAATACTACGCCAGCACCACCAGCACCGCCAACACTACCAAGCACTACCAACTCCAGCAACACTACCAACACCACCAACACCACGCCCAACACTACCAGCACTTTCACCCAGCACCACCAGCACTACCAGCACCACCAGCACTGCCAGCAGTGCCAGCGCCACCAACACCACCAGCACTACCAACACCACCAGCACTACCAGCACCACCAGCACCGCAGCACTGCAGCACACCACCAGCGCCGCCTTGACGCCAGCACCACCAGCACCGCAAGGGCTGCCAGCGCCGCCAGCACCGCCAGCACACTTTCACCAGCGGTGCGCCAGCACCGCCAGCACGCTCGATACTGCCACCACCGCCAGCACCGCCAGCACTGCCAGCACACCGCAGCACTGCCAGCACACGCCACCAGCACCCACCAACACTGCCAGCACACCAGCAACGCCTGCCCGGCTTTTAGCCAGCACCACCAGCACTGCCAGCACTACCAGCAGTGCCAGCACCACCAGCACCCGCCAGCACTACCGGCACCACCAGCACTACCAGCACCAGCACCACCAGCACTACTGCCAGCAGTGCCAGCACCAACACCACCAGCACGCCCCACCAGCGCTACCAACAGTGCCAGCACTTTGCCAATACTACCCAGCACGCCAACATCACCAGCACTCTGACACTGCCAGCGCACCACCAGCACCATCAGCACTACCAGCACCACCAGCACCACCGCGCCACCAGCTTCACCAGCACCAGCTTAGTGCCGACAACGCCAGCGCCACTGATGCTGCCCGACACCACCAGCACCAGCACCACCAGCGCTGCACCAGCAATTGCCAGCACTGCCAATGCTACCCAGCACCACCAGCACCACCAGCACTGCCAGCACTGCCAGCAGTGCCAGCAAGCACCAGCACCACCAATGCTACCAGCATACCAACTGCACCAGCACCGCCAGCGCTGCCAGCAGTTGCCAGCACTGCCAATGCCAGCACCACCAGCACCACCAGCACCAGCACTGTTGACACACCACCAGCACCATCAGCACTACCAGCACCACCAGCACGCCAACACCACCAACTACACCAACGCTGCCAGCAGTGCCTTAAGCACGCCAGCACGCCACGCGAAATGCTACCAGCACCACCAGCACCACCAGCACCACACCAGCGCTGCAGCAATTGCCAGCACTACCAGGCGCTTTCTTCCAGCACAAGCCAGCACTGCCAGCACTACCAACGCACTACCAACGCCACCCACTATTGCCACCGACATCACTGCCACGACACCAACACCACCTTAACCACTATTACCACCACGACATCACTACCACGACACCAACACCACCACCACACTAACATCACCACGACGTCACTATCACAACATCAACACCACCACCAGTACCAACAACAACACTACCAACAACAACAACAACAACAACATCAACACTACCACCACCATCTTCATCGCTACAACCATCATCACGAAACAGACACCACCACACCAACATTACCACTACACCAACACCACCACCACCAAAGACAACACAACCAACAACAACAACAACAACAACACCACCACCAACAACAACACCACCACCACCACCACCACCATCACCAACAATAACAACACAACCAACACCAACTCCATCACTACAACCATCATCACGAAACAGACACCACCACCACGCCTACACCACCACCACCACATCATCACCACCACCATGACACCTCACCACCACCACCACCACCACCACCATCAAAGAATAGACAGATAAATAGACAGGCAGACATTTGTTCGGTGGATAAGTTTCCATTGATTCAGAATGTATATAAATAATAATACAGTTATGCAATTACAGGGTATATAGACGATGCATGTATACAAGCTAATTACCAAATGTTCACTTGCCAACGTTAATGATCTCTTTAATAACCAGTATTCAACACACCAGCAAAGTTTTATTAAAATTCAAAAGGAAAAATAAAAAGAAATTCCAGAAAAATACACTAACAAATTCTAAGGGTTTGAAGCCTTGGCAACAGAGCAATGTGGCAGCCATCTTCGTAGGTAGAGCTCATCTTTAATAACTGTTTCTATCTCTAAGGAAACTGTGGTGGTGGGGGGGGGGGGAGGGGGCTCACCATCCTCCTGTAATCCCAGTTAACGGTAGTCTTAGTTAATTGTGATCCCAGCCACCGGAATCCTAGTCTGTGTTATTATCAGCTGGAAGTGATCTCACCCAATGTTAATCTAAGTCAACGGTAAATTCTGCTATAGATGTGATCCAAGCCAGCGGTAATCCCAGCCACTAATGATCTCAGCCAACGGTAATCTCAGGCAAAGGTAATATCAGCGAGTTGTGATCTCAGTCACAAGTGATCTTAACCACTCATAATCTCAGCCGCAAATAATCCCAGCTAATACTAATCTCAGCTTCTTGTAAACACACCAGTCTATTAAGCTTAAGAATAATGAGTGTCTCATTTTCGCCAAAATTTATTGGATGAAAAACACTGACAAATCCAGGCAATTCTCTCTCTCTCTCTCTCTCTCTCTCTCTCTCTCGGCAGTTCACCGACTCTCTTTAAACTTGATAGATATATTTTCTGTCATCCCGAAGAACTCGAACTATTGTCAATAAAACATGACCCGACGATTCAATATTGGTGATTTGGCGTCAACTAACGAGTTCCATGAAATACTGTATACACCACCAGTTTGTGGCTGTGTGGTTGCAAAGTAGTAACAGGAATGGGTTCAAACTTTTTGTCACGAGTCATGTAAGGACTAAAAACCTTTAATACCAGCCCTGAGGAACCCTATGTAATAATGAGACTTCCTGTGACGTAACTACAAAAACCAGTTAAACGCTCCAGAATATCATGAAACTTATTTTCCCACCCTAAAAAATTTCCTTTCCGATAAGAACAAAAGCGCCTTATCAAACCAAAATGACCACTTAATGTAGGGACGAAACTCTCAGTCCAAGCCGTAACCTTCCTTAAGAAAAAGTCCCCTGAACTGGAAAGGATGTTCGGGGTTATACTTGGATATCCTGACATTCAGAAAGAAGAATAAAAGACAAAATGAATGAAGATAACAATAACGAAATAAGAAAAGAAGGAGAAGAAGAAGAACCGATATTTCAATGATTTTTTTTTTTTTGTATTGAGAGACACGGTCGATTCTGTTTAAAGCCTCAAGAATGAAAACCCGAGGCTCAGAAGAGTTGGTGATATTGGAAGATATTAGAAGAAAATATTGAGAAATGCAGAATGGTCATTGGCTGAGAGAAGACTGTCAGAGAATATACGAGGTTAAAATAGATAAAGAAAAATTAAAGTAAAATGGAAGAAATCAACTAAATATTTGACAAAAGGTAGGAAGGAATGGTGGACATTATCTCGAGTCTCGTCCCTTTACTACTGCTGCTGTCACTATGAATCGAGTATGACGATCTTCCAGCAATGATACAATGATATAAGTTATTAAGGATGTCACCTGCGTTGGTGAGCTCTGAGGTGACTGGAGATGCCAATACGGGACCAGCAGGGCCATCCACAGATGTTGCACGTGTGGAGGAGTACAATAAGTGCTGGAGAGGAGGCGTCTTTTCGGCACTGAATCTTGTCTGCCTCGATTTCCAGTTGGGCTAACTCGAAAGTATTGACACCTTCTCGTGTGGTACTCCTCCAAGCGTTACGGTGTGGATTGATCGCCTCCCAGGTGAAGGAGTCGACTTAGCTATTTCTCAGGTTTCACTTAGGACTATCTTTATACTTTTCCGTTGCCCACCAGCGTTACATTTACCATTTCTTAGGTGACTGTGGCAGTCTACTGTCGTCCATGCGAGTTACATGGTAGCCTTGATGCTCCTACAACTGGTGTCAGCAAGGATACTGGCATTTGTTCTTTTTTCTTCCCAGCGAACTCAGGGGGTGAAATGTAGACTAAGGATCATTGTTCAATATATGTGTAACTCTGATGATAATTTCAGCTCCCTACAGCTGAAGACACGGGTACGGAGTATGCCAAATGCTTGAGATGCACATCTCGTTCGATGTTGAATAGACAGATGCGAGCCGTGGTACGGAAAGTGCGTAATATTAGAGAGGGTAGTACCGTTAGGCTGGATGGATGATGAAGGTGTGGCTGAACCAGGGGCAGGCTGACAGAGAATCTGATTCTTACATATATTAACCACAAGGACGACGTAATTGTTTAGGATCTCCTGTAGGTCGCACGCAGTGTAAGCGACAAGGGTGAGGTCGTCTGCATACTGAAGTGCAGTGATAGAATCGGCTGACACCGTTGTTCCTGCCTGGAGTCGTCTTATGTTGAAAAGTCCATTCATTCGGTACTGGATGTCCACCACACCGGTTAAATTGACACTGGCACGATTAAGGAAGACAGCCAGGAAATAGAAAAGAGAGTTGGTGCGAATACACATCCTTATTTTACCCACATTTGGAAGGGAAAAAACTCAGACTGGGTGCCATTGTGCAGGAAACGGCCGCTCATGCCATATATATATATATATATATATATATATATATATATATATATATATATATATATATATATATATATATATATATATATATATATATATATATATATATATATATATATATATATATATATATATATATATATATATATATATATATATATATATATATATATATATATATATATATATAGCCACTCACCCCGCCAGGATTCGAACTTGCCTGTCACCTGGCGCACGGTGGTCCCTATTAGAGGTTCACGGCGCCATAAGCTCGTTGAACAGGCTGTTGAAATATAACAGAGTCTAGGACTGCTTTTAGTGTCCTGGTGGCCCAGAGGTAGCGTTCCCCGGTCACAATTAAAGATCGTAGGTTGAATCCTGGCGGGATGAGTGTGTTGATTATATGTAGTCCGCTTGCTTTATTGTGCTAATGAAATATATATATATATATATATATATATATATATATATATATATATATATATATATATATATATATATATATATATATATACAGTATATCACATTAAACACAAAGTTCCCAAGCGCTTTCGTGTAATTCACGCCACTACTGACGTTTCCCCAATCTGATATTGTGCCATTAATGCTTAACCATTGTTTCTTGTCCTGTAACGAAGCCCCTAATCCATTTTAGAATAACTCCTCCGGTGTCATGAACCTCCACTTTTCGTATTAGTCTTTCGTGGGGGACTCTGTCGAAGGTTTTGCTCAAGTCGAGATATACCCCATCATAATCGTGCCCGTCCTCCACTGATACGAAAACAGCTGAAAAGAATATTAATAGATTGGTCAGACATGACGCCCACTTGTGAAGCCATGTTGGGAATCAGTGATCAACTTGTGCTTCTCCAGGTGATCTTGAATAGAGTTTGAAAGTATTGCTTCCAGAAATTTGCTTACAATTTATGTTAAACTGATTGGACGGTGGTAGAGCACGTTAATATTTATATTTTTCTTAATAATATTAGGAAATTGTGCATAAAAACAATATGTTCCGGTTTTCATTAAAAGGGAAACAATTTATCTCGTAATTTTTTTACTACAAGAATCTGTCAGTGTCCATTACACTGAAAGATACACGTAATACTTAACACTGACTAAAAAGGTACTGTATTTTGTTTTCTCTGATATTACTTTTATTTATGGATAATAAAGTTCTAGTATATTGTTATCAATATACTTGGCATCTATTTTGAAATCTTTAATCTTTCTCGCTCATAGGTGTTACGTGTGGTACAGTATTTCGGTCACACTTATGCGGTACAAGAACGACTTTATGCCCGGATGAGTTGTAGCCGTCTTGAAGACCATCACAAAACGGAATATGTCCCTTTAAGCAAAATTCTCTACTTTCAAAAACAACAAATTCATATATTCAAATTCAAATTTTTTTTTAGAAACATAATTTATGTTCAACAACTCTTATAATGTACATCAAAATGTGTTGTACAGTCACCCAAAAAAGTCCTGTCGCAAACCACGAACCCCGAGATTCAGACTCGTGAACCCGAAGCAGTAGACACTGATACATTATTCTGTCCATAAATGCTTCGGATTCAAGAGTCTGAATCTCGGGGTTTATGGTTCGCGAAATGACTTTTTAAGGTGACTGTACCAAATGTATTAAAAGGTTATCAGCTACTGCTCTTGAGTGGTCAGTCACGTCTCTATTTAATGTACTATTGGTAAGTACTGGGCATGTACTGGCTCAAGAATGTATCTGTACCTGCGCCAGTGTTGGTCAAGTCTGGTATTAAATGAGATCACACTTTGTGCCGTCACAATGCACTCTGACAGAATCAGAGTCACCTGACTGTAGCATAATGATAAAACAGCTTCGTTTTAGTTATTCAGACCAGAACACTTAATTCAGCAAATTCAATGTTTAATTTTTTTAAACATTAGCATATTTGCTATATATAACTTGTAGAGGGAATGTACTGTAGGTGCTCTCGAACTATAGCAGCAACCATTATTTTGTAATGTTTGCCCACATAATCTATTCGTTTTCTTTAAAACAAACAGCAGTTGTAGGTTTTCTTAAAACTTATTAGAGGGTAACCAAGTTAAATAAAATTGGTTTTGAACGCTGGGTAACACTGTGCATTTGTGAAAAACCTATCACTGTTCTTTCCACTTTAGAGCTGCCGAATTACTTGCTATAAATCTAAAAATATTGTTTTGGAATGATTTTTGCAAATACTGTATTTAGAAAACACTGACTCCTCCATCCACCAACGAAGCTATTTTACAAAAGGTGTTTTTTTTTATTCTCTGCCCGCTACTGGTAATTATTTTTAGTGCAAATGATTCTTCTTGCGTTATGGCCCCTTTCTCCAACTCATTATTAATACCCTACCACCAACACGAAGACCATCACTAGCACTACCACGACACTACATCATCATTACCAACACCATCACCCCTACCACCCCTACCACCACTACTACTACTTTGTAGATCCACAATGAAAACGTGAACGTGGATAAGATAAATCTTGATAAAATCACACGGGTAAAGGGAAACAACGGATCACCTTAGCTTTTGTCTTTATTCAAGACATCTTCAGAGGCAACTGAAGGCAACAGTTGCCTCTGAAAATGTCTTGAATAAAGACGAAAGCTAAGGTGCTCCGTTGTTTCCCTTTCCCCATGGGAAGGTCAAAGTATTACACTATAAGTGTGTCAAATGAGGAGTGACTGATCCACATGTAATTTAAGGTTTTTGAAATATGTAGTTAAATTAAACACGATTTTTCATATAGTTACGCGAATGATGGGGAATAAAAGATATAGATGGGGTGTGGTGGAATCATCGTGGTCTGGCCACAAGTGCTGTAAACGACATGTGGATTCACTGGGTGGTTTGGAAGTGTTTATTTCCATTCATACTTTCGTAACTACAACCTATGGTAATTTTTTCTTCGTGTTCATATATAATGAAGATAATACAGAGTATAAAATGCCATATACATTATTTATACAAAATATCATCTATACAGCCGTACTATGACTGTGTTGTTCGAACGTGTGTTGCCTCGTGATAGTTAGAATGGGCCCCTGTCCAGAAAGGACTCTGTACTAACCTCCAGCACCGACCCAGGTGGGCTAGAGAATATGGTTTCCGAGTGTACATCTCTCTATTAGATACACCTTTCAACATCCAGCATTACTTGGTTACTTAATAATGAGACACAACATTATAATCTTACATGTACCACTCTTGAGCACCACCAATACAGGTTACCCAAGAATTTATCTCTTACTAACAGGACTCTTGGGACTAGCTCCAGGACTAATAGCCTCCTTAAGCTACCTTGTACATTTGCAGAGGAGAAAAGTGGGGACCCTCATTCACTTGTTCACTCCATACACCCCTACAATTGAAATTACATACTTGGACGCTCGAATGAATAACACATCCAACAAGTAACTCTACTTATCGTTGTGGACTCATAACAAAGCTTGTGAGCTAGTCGTGTTTACTCCACATGTGAAATATCAACAGTGGCTGGCTGTATGTGAGATCTCAGCTCACCTCACCACCGTGTTACGCGATGCAATCAGATCTTAACCGCCTTCAACCATCTCCATACTGGTGTTGGACGTCGTCCTGGCATACAACGACCACCCGTGGTCTAATCAGGCACCTGTTACACAGAAGAGCGAGCTTGAGAGAGTGAATTGACACGAATGTCATAAAATACGTCTCGTAAGCTGATGGCGCATGAGCACTTTACTAAGACATCAAAGTTACATTACTGGATCACTTGCATATTCAAACAAAGCACAACTAAATCAAATTCACTTAATATGACGAGGTGGTACACAGAGTACTGGACATACTTGTTACACAGAAGAGCGAGCTTGACAGAGTGAGTACTCCTGCCTTCCCCCAGCTTCTCTCAACCCCTGAGTTACTATATTAGAACTTTTACGGATATATTCATCCATCAGACGACTTTACTGTACAGTAGTATACATTGGCTTGTGAAAAACCGGGCTATGAGCTTACATTAATTTCCTAAGATTAACTTTTTAAACTAAGCAGTGTCCGAGCTTTCCAAGGCAAGAATTAAACTGATGTCAAGTACTCAGAATAGTAGTGCATTGTGGGCAGAGCTAAACAACTGAGATAACGAGAATTTTCCGCTAGGTCCTGGTGATAAGCAGTAGATTTTTTACATTTCAGAAGACTTTTCACTTTTCATAATACAAAACTGACAACAATTTCAGTACTCTCATCGGATTCTCTAATGTTCATAGATCAAAAGGATATGACTTCAGTTTTGAATTGCTGTCCCATAAGTTCACGAGAAAACATACTGATTATAGCTGGCGGAGGGGTACTCAAAACACAATGTCTTAACACTATGTACTCTACACATAAAGATATATGATGCTTTCAATATATACTCTATACACCTTGAATGCTTTTGTAAGTGCGGCGACTATACTACTACTGAACCACCGAGGCAACCCTTATGTTCTTACTTCTCTCTGTCTTATTTCCTTCAATTGGTCTGTCTAAATTTCAGTTCATGGTTACTTCACAACCCCAGTTCTTTAGGTAGCATGGCGAGGGTAGGCACATGGGTACTGTAATTCTGGTATCAAGGTCACTTGGACAAAATAAAGGTGGACACCGAGGTGAAATGAATACCCCTAATATACTCTAAGCAATTCCCATCAGATATTCTCGCTTCTTACAACATTACTGGTGTTACTTGGCATTACATTACATTACCAGACAAACTTACATCTGATACTTCAAGAGACTGTTGTTAGTACATATGAGATAGACTCACAACACACAACACGTTATTACTGATACCAACAAATTACATGGATTCATTACACAACATGGGATAATTATATTCCACATAATTATCCCCAATCATATACAACAAACACTGTGGACCATATAACTGTACGGCGTGTCCCAGGGTAGGACACTGGCGTCTCATAACTGACGACCGCTGTTATGATCGGTGGTAGTCGAACACGTGGCGAGTGTCTGGGGTCTAGCCCCACGATGTTGACTGGATCAGTTTAATACGGCCGAATCGGCGACATCGTCCCATATAGCTAACTGCTAGGTATCCACCGACTCCGGGCAGCCGGTGGGGTGTTCAAATAACCCACACACTGGATCTGAGACAAAGTTGGAGAAGCGTCATGGGAGGCATGGTGATGACTCAATCACAACAAATCTTTCGTCTTGCAACGTCAGATGACAGTTACCTTACCAGTAATTCTTACACTGAGTAAATGACAATTTCACTGTTACAACATGAACACTGATACTCACAAAATTGACTAAGTCAAACTGAATGGCTATATCGGCGGGAACACACGCCTACATACCTGAGACAAAGTTGGAGAAGCGTTACGGGAGGCTGTCTCCCTCCTCGGCATGGGTTTTTATACCCATGAGTTGCCAGAGGTGGCTACTCACGCAATGACAAAAATTACATACAAACCCACTGTTAAACATTCAAAGATGACCCTCAGTTGACACGGGTCTGGCGAATTACTAAGTTGATTTACACAAACTAATTCAAGATTGGGCTTGCCAGGAGAAAGTGGAATATACGTATTGACAACGGTGTTCACAAGGCGGGACTTACGGAGGGAGCCTTGGTGTAAAACGTTGAGAGGGAAAAACGCGTTTCTTCCTAGGGATGTTTTGCGGGCGTGAAGTATAATAAGAATCAACAGGTTTAAAACAGACCAGCAGTCAATGTGACCATGACAAAGCTCCCCCTTTCCCCAAGATTCTTATTATGCGGTAGCGTTCGCCAAACATGTACAGTAGTTACACAGATTCTTTAAATAACTGTTACCTTTTGTCATATTTTCACACTACATACACTCATAACAACACCTCAGGACTATTACAGGCATCTGGTACAAAACGGCATACAAAACAAGAACACAATGGTTACATACATGGGATAAACAGTAGTTTAAAAAAACAACCTATTATCACTGACAACAGTGAATAAGGCAACTAAATACAGGTAAATGCACATACATAGGAGAATAATGTAATGATATAGAAAAAGCATAAAAATGAGGTTACATACATAACATAAAAAATTTGTTACACAATACACACTCTGGAGATACAGCTTCTCATATCAATAAAGTTTCATTGAGGAGATTGATCAAATGCTTACTCGACACCACTGAGATTTAACTTAGACTTCTCAAACTAGGACCCCATCGACCCGAAGGAATGATTTGTTTGACTTTATACCAAAAAGTCATTTCCTACTCGCGAGAGGCAGCAACATTCAAGGGATCCCGAACGAGCGGAGATATTCCCAAGAATACAATACAATACGAAACGGTCCTTATGGGAGCACAACCAAACCAAAAAACTGTCTGTACTTATGGCACTTGCCATTTAGCGGAAATCGGTGCCATGCTTGCGACCGACTCCACCTAAAAGTCACGAACACTACTCCTATACACAACAACAAGCCTAGCTAGGACTCAACACACAAAACTTGAGAACTCACAACTGGTATCTTTACTCAAACTAGGAACAGATACCCATCAGACGATTGCATAACAGCCAATCCATCTTCCAATCCCTCTCCAGAAAAAAAAATAAAAATAAAATAAAATTCACAGATACCTACATACTCACAAACATTCCACACTCATATGGGCAAACAACATACTCACTTTCCACAACTTACTGATACAAGGCAACAACACATTCTCTCACTTTCCAGTTGTACTTCTAAATTGCAACACAAATATGCAAAACATCACTCTTCACCATGCACATCAACAACCAATGCATTCCAGTTTAAAGGTCTACAACCCTTTAAAGATATCTCGGCAACACTGATGCCAGTGTCTCACATAACTAGTAAGAGAGGCATTCCTTACTCTTATTCCCTTCTACACCTCCCTGTCCATCAGGCCATTCACTCTCCCCCTGACAAAGCCAACCTCTTTGGCACCTTATTCTCCTCTAATTTTGTCTTATTAACTCTCCTCCTTTAGTTTACAATCTCTCTTCCCTTTCTCTTCGCCGTAATGTTGCTTCACTCTCTCTCTTTTACAGGTACTTTAACGGGCAATGTTTGGTGGATTTGGCATCCTGTGTACCGCCGGCAAGGCCGTGGGTTCGTAACACACGTCTTGCCCCACCGTTTCTCTGTGGACGTCGGTCACATCAGAATAACCCGTTATAGTACCTCCTTCTTTCCTCACACAGCCAAACTGTGGAATGTTCTGCCTTCTTCTATGTTTCCATGCTCTTACAATCTGTCTCACTTTTAAAAGCTGGTTTTCCGGCATCTTCGTGGTGTAGATTAATACAGTATAACCTTTTTTTCTATATTTACAATTTCTTTCCGTTCTTTTTTTTTTTCGCCCCCCAGGCTCCGTCGTGGGTCGTTTGACCTGTGCCCGGGTGGGCTAATTCCCGTAAAAAAAAAAAAAAAAATTATGAAACAACTGGTGGTGAGACCTGGGTGTCATTCCTGTGAATGAACATGACTCCACCGACGTACTTCTCCACTCTACACATCAACTTATCGGACACAGATTCTGAGCGGGCTGCCCTGAACTGTTCCCTTGTGACGGCCATCATGCCTGGAGGTCACAACAACTCGCTGTAACTACACAACACGGGCACAGTGCACACCTTCAAATACAATCGGATTACTGCCTAACTGACCTTCTAATACACAAAAACTCTTGAAATACTGCTTAAATATTACTCACTCCCCCAGTGATAATACTGGATATGTGAACTTTTACTTTAGGGCTTCACTGAACAATACACGAGGAAAACATCACTGTACTCTGTTGTCACTTTTCAAGACACACTGTGTAAACTCAAGGCAAGGGTACTTACTATTGACACTGTGTATGGTGCAACACTGTATGAACTCATCCCAAATTACACTGTACTCTAGAAAATCAACCAACTTTAAAAAGAACCATAGACATTTCCCTTACTGAGTCATTCTCACAAAAAAATAATTGACAATATTGTAATACTTTACGAGACTGTCCCCTCGGTACTCAACAAGTATTCACTGTCTTTTCAATTGCAATGATTTTAGCACTGTTATCACTTCACACTGTACTCTGTTATACTCACAATTGGGGATCCTTACATGTACTTTCAACAATCCATTTTCAAAGATTGCATTCTTTTATAGATGTCCATATCACCACAGAGTCCTCAATCCATCAATGCAATTGCTGAAATTATACATGTATTAGATCTCAAATTAACATAAAACACACTTACTGACAATGACTATAAGTCTACACTGCTAGAAACTAATGCCCTTGGCACTAAAATTATAAGCTAATAGAAACAACACAAAAATACAATATACTCGGAAATGTAACACAACTCTTGTTATACCAATAAATTCACTTGTCAAAACTGACGTCAACTGAGAACTAAAACACTTTCATTTGAAACTACTACAAATACATCCAATATATGTCACAATTTCAAATAACACTAAGTTACATAACCTTAGTACAATTGTGGCCTTCCGGTGACACTCATAAATGAACACTGCCCACAACACTCTTAACACGGCAGTTGTTCACTGTTCGCTCATTGTCTGTAAATATCAAAATATTAACTCCAGTGGTCACAACAGTTGCTATGGTACCAGTGTAGGAAGGCACTAAAAAATTATTACCTTGGTATACGACCAACACTTTCCTGAGATTTCACAAAAAGAATAAAAAAAATACAAGTTAGGTAGCTGACCTTTGTTTTTCAGACACTTCAACACACTGAACATTTCAAGTACTGTACACTTTACTTTAAAAAGATTTCTAATTTCCTTGAAGCAATTGTTCTAACCTGACTTCAAGTAAAGTATTTACCTTGCCTGTTATTTCAACTTCTCCGTAAAACCACAAAAAAATGTTTTTCCACATTTCCTTGACTCTCTTTGCACACAACAATATTAGGACCCAATGAAGTAATTAAGTTCCTACTTAATTAGCACAGAATTACATACTACACTGTACACTAGAGAAATACAGACAAAATTATTAGCAATCTGAAATATTCATTAGTTACAGTGAAATGGTTATTAGGTACCCGTGCCACCATTGTAAAGGCGGGGGCTCTCCTTCTACTCACTACTGAACCACCGAGGCCACCCTTATGTTCTTACTTCTCTCTGTCTTATTTCCTTCAATTTTTCTGTCTAAATTTCAGTTCATGGTTACTTCATAACCTCAGTTCTTTTGGTAGTATGGTGAGGGTAGGCACATGGGTATTGTAATTCTGGTATCAAGGTCACTTGGACAAAATAAAGGTGGACACCGAGGTGAAATGAATACCCCTAATATACTCTAATAAATGGTTTATTAATATGAAATTAAAGCAGGGAAAAAGGTGGCACTAACATACAACTCCAAGGTGCTTTACTCAACTGCAATTCCCATCAGATATTCTCGCTTCTTACAACATTACTGGTGTTACATGGCATTGCATTACATTACCAGACAAACTTACATCTGATACTTCACTAGACTGTTTTTAGTACATATGAGATGCATTCACAACACGTTATTACTGATACCAACAAATTACATGGGTTCACTACCCAACATGGGATAAATATATTCCAGATAATTATCCCCAATCATATACAACAAACACTGTGGACCATATAACTGTACGGCGTGTTCCAGGGTAGGACACTGGCGTCTCACAACTGACGACCACTGTTATGATTGGTGGTAGTCGAACACGTGGCGAGAGTCTGGGGTCTAGCCCCACGATGTTGACTGGATCAGTTTAATACGGCCGAATCGGCGACATCGTCCCATATAGCTAACTGCTAGGTATCCACCGTCTCCGGGCAGCAGGTGGGGTGTTCAAATAACCCACACACTGGATCTGAGACAAAGTTGGACAAGCGTCATGGGAGGCACCGTGATGACTCAATCACAACAAATCTTTCGTCTCGCAACGTCAGACGACATTTATGTTACCAGTAATTCTTACACTGAATAAAAGACAATTTTACTGTTACAACATGAACACTGATACTCACAAAATTGACTAAGTCAAACTGAATGGCTATATTGGCGGGGAACACACGCCTACATACCTGAGACATGGAGAAGCATTATGGGAGGCTGTCTCCCTCCTCGGCATGGGTTTTTATACCCGTGAGTTGCCAGAGGTGGCTACTCACACAATGACAAAAATTACTTACAAACCCACTGTTACACATTCAAAGATGACCCTCAGTTGACGCGGGTCTAGCGAATTACTAAGTTGATTTACACCAACTAATTCAAGATTGAGCTTGCCAGGAGAAAGTAGAATATACGTAATATTACGTATTGACAATGGTGTTCACAAGGCGGGACTTACGGGACTTACGGAGGGAGCCTTGGTGTAAAACGTTGAGAGGGAAAAACGCGTTTCTTCCAAGGGATTTTTTGCGGGCGTGAAGTATAATAAGAATCAACAGGTTTAAAACAGACCAGCAGTCAATGTGACCATGACACTTTATCTGTAATCAGAAATCTAACTTAATGTAAAACATATGCATTCACTCTCAATTTCAAATCTCTGAACACCATCTGAGGTATTAAGAAATATCTGAGTCTCTGAGGTACGTGAGAGAAAACGGAGGACTCAGGCATGCTGAAGCAGTGAAAAAACGTATGTCTCAACTGGGGGACTCGATAAAAAAGTCACAGCTACATGTTTTATGGGCTACTGAGCGTAAAATAATCGTCTGACTTTATGTTATTTAATATGTACGACCGTGGTCAGTACAGTTGGTGAGCTCTGAGGTGACTAGAGAGGCCGATACGTGACCGGCAGGGGACTTCCACAGATATTGCACGTGTGTAGGGCTACATCTAGTGCGGGAGGGGCGCTTGTCTGCCTCGGTATGCAATCGAGCTAATTCGAAAATATTGACACCTACTCGTGTGGTGGTCCTCCAAGTTTAGCGGTGTAGAGTAATCGTCTCCCAGATGAAGGGGTCGATGTGGCACTTTTTCAGGTTTGTCTTAAGACTATCCCTGTACCTTTTCAGTTGCCCGCCAGCTTTACGTTTACTATTCGTTAAGTGACTGTAAAGTTGTCATGGGCACAGTTGTACTGATAATATATGTGTGTGTGTGTGTGTGGAATCCACGAATACTGAAAAAAGTTTTAAAATATAAGTAAGACTCGATTTTCATTTTTCTTACGTCTCTTAATTTAAACCGCGGGTCAATCTTTTGTAATTTTCATATAGAACTTTAGAACTGTATCACACCACGAATAGAAACCGTATGAACATCTTTTATGATACAACAAGAGTGTTTCCACCGTCAATAACATTCCAACATGGCAGGTTGCTCTCATTCAAGACCACATTATGTTTGGAATTATGTTAAACATAGTAGTGGTTATACTGTACGAAAACTCAAATATTATACCTACACTGAAATAAAACGCTGTGTAGTATAACAGCGAAGAGTATATTATGTAATGCGATTTTAGAGTATGTTTAAGATGGGGATTAATAGATAATTATTTATTTAATAAAATCGTCATACAAGTTTACATCGAACCATTGTGTATTTAGAAAATACAGATGCATAATGTACATAGACGGTACAGGTAGATTATAAAACACTGAACATTGCTAAAATATCTTAAAATAATAAGTTAGGATATAAATGATACACTTCACCAAAGTAAATCATTTAAACATATTGACACTTTCTTTATCCATTTTTCGACGTTTGAATATCTGGCTTGAAACATTTCTGAGATTTTTATTATTGTGTCTGTATCTTGACTGTTGGACATTTAAGAATTTTCCCCTTCCCTACCAAAGACACTCCTCGCACCTTTGACATGAATATTGTATGTATCAACTCGCCTAAGTTCCACCACTGCCTTATGCCATTTTCTTTTGCTGGGTGGAAGTTTTGATGAACTACTCTTCCTCCTTGCTTGTACTAATTACTTCCTGACGGTGATGACGAGGTCCTGGGGCTTTGGGAATTGTTGGTTGGGTAACGGCCGGTAGTCCAGGTCAACCTTGGAGTTCTCCAACGGGGAGAAGGTAAAGTTCTGCAGAAGCGCAGCCGAGAAGCTGAAAAGTTCCATCTTCGCCAGGGCCTCCCCCAGGCACCTCCTCTTACCTGGAAATAATAGATCAGTCACTCGCCAATTACATTACAAATTATGATGTTAACAGTGTAAACGAATCTTGTCAGAAATATGACTATCTCTCTCTCTTTCTCTTTCTCTCTCTTGTTAAACTTACCGACTCCGAATGGTAAGAAACCATCCTTCGGTACATTGAGCTTGCCAGATTCATCCAGGAACCTCTCTGGTCTAAACTCTTCAGGATGGTCCCAGTATTGGGGGTCACTATGGCACGACGCGATACTGCCGCTCACCATCGTTCCCTGCAAGAATTTCAAGTCAAAATAATTCAAACCTTCAATAATAAAAGGTTGAGTAGGATAACAAACAAATATAATTATAGAATAGTGTGTAAAGGACTCGTTGTTGTCATTTTGATACCTGTACCGTACCAAATCGTCAAATAGATAAAAACCACAGAGTGAACTATCTCGATTTTAACATAATTTACCACTCCAGTGGTCTATTAACTTTGGGGTTAAAATACGATATTTATGTTAATACCAGATTTTAAAATTTTCATAGTTATATTATTCAGAGCATAAATTTGATCAGTGTCATTACTCTTCAAAGAACTAAAGTGAAACCAAAAACAACACTACATTAATAAACTAACCTCATATCTCGCAGGTGGCATAATATCGCTGCTGCGTTTCACAGTAGTATAGCGTCACCTGCATATAACAGTATCCCTACCATACACAATTCCCCTTTTCTTGTTACTTTACCAATACATTAAACATTTAATTGTAAAATTTATGTGACTGGTATTTATACTTGACAAACTAGAGCCCACATTCCATCATGACGAACATTTGCATTTTAGTTTACCCTGGGAATAAGGTATCCTCCAAGGTACATGTCCTGAGCCGCACAGTGGGGCACACCTGTTGAGGCAAGAGACGCCACGCGATGGACCTCATGCAGGGTGGCGTCCAGGTAGGGCAGTCTGATGTATGAGTAATATGCAACATTAGTTTTAAAGGTGTAATACTATGCCTCTATGATTTAATTTGAAAGGTTGTGTACAAGAGTTTGTTCTTTCTCTTGCAAATTTGACAATACATTTAACGTAGCATGTAATTAGCATTTAGAGGATTGGTTTTCAAATAAAGTGTACCCATATTCAAAGGAAAGCTAGTTTTTATGAGGAAAAATATTTTACGTCCATTTTTAGCACGGAAACGTTTATATAATTATATAATTTAGATATGATTCGTGAATTGATAAGAAGAATATACCAAGAACAATAGGCTGTACTAACTGAGACCTGTGCTGATGGGAAGGTAAGGTGTCCAGGGGCACCACCTCGTCCATTTCCTGCTGTATGCGCTGCTGGACGTGAGGCTTGTCGGCCATGTGGAGACACACCCACAGTATCATGTTGGAGGCCGTGTCGAAGCCCGCCGCGAATAGGTCAAAAATCCCTTTCCTTAAGTCTAGCTCTTGGGGAGATAACGAAAAATCAAAGTTGCATTAGATTTATGACGCCTACAAGAGAGAGAGAGAGAGAGAGAGAGAGAGAGAGAGAGAGAGAGAGAGAGAGACCACTATACTTAACAGGCTGGCAGAATCCTTACCAGTAAACACTGAGTCTGGATTATCTTGTTGGGCTTCCATCTCCAGCAGGTACTCGTCAATCACGTCCCGGGGACTGGATGGTTCCAAGCTAGATTTGTGGTCCTCGATGATTTCCTGTGAGAGAAAACTTTCAGAGAGAGAGAGAGAGAGAGAGAGAGAGAGATCGCTGGGCTTGAAAATACTGGAATTTGTAGATCACGTTCTTCTACAAATAGACTTGAAAGGACCAGATTTAGAATAACATAACATACTCTCGTCCCTGTACTGTAGCTTCATCTGTGTAGGGATATCCGGCCGTAATATATACGAATATGTCGTCCTTAGATTTTAAACACATTTTCTTTTAATTATAAGATGTTTCGCTTTTACTTGAACTTCTGAATTCGATACGTCGAAAGAGTTTAATATGATAGCTTTCAACTGATCAAGTGTGAACTCCTGAAGGCAGAAGAAATTTTTTTAATAATCCTTTTTTACTCTCATCCCAATCTGTACTTTTACTTTCCACCTCATCTTTATTTATAAAAATATTATCAAAACAGATATCTCAAGTTATAAATTCGTCATCTCGTGGGTGTACCAGTAATGATATCAAAAGCCTCACCTTCATTAATTTGTTGGCTTTCTTTACTCCACAGTCTAATTTATCTTCATTGACGAGTCGTCTCCGGATGGCGCTTGGTAGATAATTGAGCCATGGAAAGATGTCAAAAAGAACCATTATTGCCAGGTCGTCTTGGAAACTGCTAATAAACCCGGCGAATTCCGAAATTTCTTCATCGTGAATGTTGTATCGTCGACCTATTGAAGGAATCTTTGATGATAATACAATAATACCCATGATTGGCCTTAAATATAGCACGTTACACGACAAATACTAGCCTGCGTAGTGGAGAGATATCTATACAGGGTGTTCCGTAAATACCTTTCATAAATAAGGGGGGTATATTCCTGAGACATAAATAAAGATAAATGACTAAATGACCAAACTGTCAATTCTCAATATTTTCGGAGTTACAGCATATGACAGGTTTACTGAAATACACAAAAACTTGCTGGGATTCAGTACCGTAAGATGTTATTGTGTAAAAATACTCACTTGCCACCAGCTGCCAGATGACGTTAAGGATGGCGATTTTGAGAGATGGAGGAGGGAAGTGTGTGGGCTTCTCAGTGTAATTGCGGATATCATCGACCAGTTCCTGAGCCTCCGTCAGGATAACATCGTCCATCCGGGTCTTACCCATTCCCATGTCACGCAGGTGACGCAGGAAGAACCGTCTGAGTGTGAGCCACGACGGCCCGCTCCTGAAGATCACACCTTTGGCACCATGGGCAAGGTTAGTTAGTATCGTCTAGGCAAAGGAAGGGCATGTGGGAAAGCAGAACAATATGTTTTTTGGGTCTTAACCCCGGTTTTCTGAGATTATGTGACTGATCTGTGAGGAGATATTGTCAAGTTTACTATATACTCTGAGGACTCTGGACAATATTTTGCCGTTTCCTGTCCAAAATTTTTTTTATCAGCCTGGAGTATCACATGACCAAATAAAATATAATGACAATAATCATCTTGATCTGTTGAAATAACATTTTTAAAGATGGGAATTATTCATTATCAAATTGTGGAAACCTGTATTTGGTAGGAGGATGTTAGTGGTGGCGGGGAGGATTAAGAGGTAGATATGTGTCTGCTAAAAGAAGGCACTGAAACCCACCTGCCTCTTCTCCTTCTGAGAGAAAATGAAAAACTTTCAGCATGGGTCGATCACTGAACTCAATCTTAGAAAAAGCTTCTTTAATAAGTTTGTAGTTGCAAAGTAAGATGCTTTCCCAATTACCGGATCGAAGTCTGAAAAAATAAACATAATCATTCTACTAGTATTGTTGTGTGATGAACGATGATGGTGATGTAGGTGTGGTGGTGGCGGTGGTGTTAGTGTTGGTGGTGGTAGTGTTGGTGTCGTGATGGTGGTGTGAGCAAGCGAGTTTTCCCACAGGATGGTGCAATGCGCCTGGTATGCCAGCATTTTGAGAGTGTTAAGGTGTAGGTCGGGCTTCTGGCAGGGTTCTGCTACTCTGGACAGCAGGAGGTCATCATGCCACCCGAAGGCACTGGACAGGGTGTAGGTTTCGCGCACCCTGACCCCCACTCAAATCCACTCACTGTGTAGGCTTTTGCTCCACACTTCACTTCATCCTTTCATCATCATCATGCCAAGCCCTACCGGACCTGCACGTGATGAACAGCGAGACTTCTCAACAATTTCCGTGCGTCTGAGCAGCCTTGCACTACTCACCCCTGTTCTGGAAGAACCTAAAATTGATGGCCTAAGCAACTGACTGTACCGCTAGCTCCTGGGCGGCAGGCTGCGGCCGCCAGGACATTCCTCTTACGCAACCAAAGTTATAATAATATTAGTAATAACAGTCCTGACAGACACCGCGTACCACTCACGATCGCGACGTGGAGTGGACTGCGCTGTGAAAACCTCCCTGTTACAAAACATCACTTGAGTTTCGTATAGGAATTAGGGAGAGGCTGATGACCTGGTGCATTCCCCTGGTCAAGGATTGATGCACCACACTCATCAGTGCTTACGCTCATCACTGGATGCAGAAAACAAAGTTGTGGGAACAGTATCTATATCCCTTCTCACGGTCGCCGGGAAGATACTCGACAGAGCACATGACCGAAAACGTTCTCCCTGAAGTTCAATGCCGTTTCAGAAAAGATTGCAGTACAACGGATTTGATCTCCGTTGTGAAACAAATCTAGGAGAAATGTCGAGGGAAAAATAAGGATCTTTTCATGTCCTTTATTGACCAGATTTAGGCTTTTGACGCAATCAATCGTGATCTCTGGCACTTAAATAATCCTGGTTGTCCTGACTCGCCACTCCCATAACATACTTGACGAAACGAGGGTTTCCTCCTCCAGTACAGCCTTGACGGGAGTCTTTTTGACTTGATGCATCACCAATCACACAAAAAAACACAATACAACAGATCCTGGAGCTACAATATACAGACGACTGCTCCCTACTATTCACTCCCCATTGGCCATGCCACGTGCATTCGATGTGGTCTCAGCCATCTACAGGGCCGTCGGTCTAAAAGTCATTACAGTCCCAAGAAGACTGAGGTAATCGTTCAGTGTGTTGCACCACCTCCTTGGGCCCAAGTGTTCACCTTCGACCGCGAAAAACTCAAAGTCGTGCAGCATTTAACATACCTTGGTAGTATCCTCTCTCCAAACTACACAATCTAGTACGACATCCAGGCCCTCATTAACCAAACATCAACCGCTTTCGGGTGCCTAAGGTCAAGGGACTTTCAAAACCACAACCTCATGACGAGCACCAGGGCAGCCGTCTACCATGCAGTTTGCGTCTCCACACTGCTTTATGGGTCGGAGACCTGGACTCTATACAGGCGCCACATAAAGATCTTGGAAGCCTTCCATTCAGGTGCCTGCAACACATCCTAAGGCTGTCCGGGGAAGACTGGATATGATGAAATATTTCTACACACTCACACCACCAGTATGGAATCCATCCTTGCCAAACGAAACCTCCGCTGGCTCGGACAAGTGGTCTGAATGCCCGAACATTAATGCCTCGCCTGGCCAGACACTTTTTGGCCATCTTCACGCAGGCAACCGGTCCTCCGGCGGACAGCATAAGAGATTCAAAGACCATACTAAGGATCTATTAAAGAAGTGCGAGATGCAACCTGCAAGCTTCGAGAGGCTGGCTGCTCACCTGTGCCAGCGGTATTAAGCACTTGGAGGACAACCTCCAGGAGGTGCGTCCGATGACACCAAAGAGCTGCTGGAGCCGCCCTTCTTGGCCTTCAACACCCCTGTCCAACATGCGGCAAAGTGTGCGGCTCTCGTATCGGCCTTCATAGCCACATGAGGTGGCACAAACACTATCGGCGTTAACCCTATCATTCATATACCTGGAGCAACGTCGTCATACACGACGATATACTGCCATAAACAAGTGGGTAAGCAAGTAATGTGGTGGTGGTATTGGTAGTTAATGATAGAGGTTGTAGTAGTTTGTGGTGGTAGTAGCCAGGCCTCAGGAGCCCACATTCACTCGATAAATATGTAGGTCTGCTATATTTCTTTCCACATTTATTCGAGACAATATGACATATTCACCAAATGTCCTTTCTACTCAAAGTCTTTACTTGCACTGACAATTTAGATTGACTTCTGGTGCTGATGCTGAACTATTATATCGAATGAAATAATGGCTATTTCATGTTGTTGTTGTTTTTTTTATAAAAACCCTAATGGAGTAAATATAAACAAGTCGACTGTTACCTTATAATGTCGCCATATTTCTGGCGGAGTTCCTCCACCTGTTTGGCTGTGGTGACGGGGATCGTCCCGATGATGGGGTACCGGCGGGGACCTGCGAAAGCACATAAAGGTCAAAGTGGACTTGAAAACTACTTCGAATTCAAGAAACATCTGGGAGTCGAGGAGGACCAGCAGAAAATGAGGGTTAATGAGATACCTGAAGGACAAACAGGTGTAAACAAGAACGTGAAAGAAAAGTTTTATGAGAAATAAAGAAATCTGAACAATACACGGAGGACGGAGAGACTTGTAGGAGTGAGCAGAAGTCCAGAGAGATATTCAGGAGTTGCGATGCTCTGGTGGACCCAAATGACACTAAAGAATTAAAGGTAAAGAGCTGCCAGATTCTGAAGGTTCACACGATGAATATTCCCTGTAAGTTAATGTCACATTTCGCCACCACAAATTCGCGGGAAAGTAAAATACCCACCTCCCACCATGCAAGAAGCTGTCGCCCTAGAGAGCGTCACTTCTCGACCAATCACCGTTGCGTAAATTAAATGTGACGTCACAACCCACCAAAACCAGGGTATAGAAGCCCCGGCATGATCATCATTATTCAATCACTCATTCCCTCTATCACTTCACTCTCCAGCACCCATTCAGCCTGTGTGTGGATCTCAATTATCAACTACTGAACTCCAGCAAACGGTTTTCTTTTCGTATCTGCTATCTACAGCGATGTCCTTTCTCGCATTTTATCTCGTCAAAGTGATCATTTCAGCCTTGGTGCTATTAGTGAAAACTCACCAGTGAACAGTGATTGTTACGCCTCTCTTATAAGAGATACCATGTCTGAGACTCTGAACTCAGGTACTAATGCTCGTCAATATACAAATCCACCTCAGTGCTCTTGTTAATGTGTCTTTTATTTTGTCACCGTTTAAATCTTTGTGCATTTAACTATACCTGGCGTAGGACTAGAGTCTTGTTAAGACCTAACCTTATCCAATTGTTTCTGTGTACAGTATATATTAATGTTTAAGTGTAATTATGAAAAAACTGTTGCTGCATGTTTAACTACCCTCGCCATACCTGAAATCTGAAGTATTACCATACCAACTTTTATCTTTCTTATTCAATTTCGCTGGAAACACATATACTATGTTCACAAGAGGACTCACTTGCATATTTCATTAAGTATTTCTTGGAAGTTCTAATTAAACATTAAACTGTTGACAAGAGGTTTCGGTAAAATTTCACTTATTGCCACCCAAAGAATTTTGGGAACTTTATGGTTCCAATCAATAGTTTAGACAATTTTGAAATCCTTTACTTCTATGACGTTTCATTCGCAAACGACCTAACCTAGCCTCCTAACCCGGGGCTCCGCCCCCCAGGCCTCCATCCACACCAACCCCCGATATAAACGAGTATAAGTCGTTTGCGAGGGAAACGTCATAGAAAAAAAGTATCTTAGAATTGTGTAAACTATTGGTTGCAACAATAAAATTCTCAAAAATCTTTGGGTGACAACAAGTGAAATAATACCGGTTTCTTATACTGTACGTGACATTATTTTCAGAATATTTTGTTGTGCTTTATATTTAGTTTGAATCAAGCAGCTAGGTACAGTCAAAGAAAGAAGTCGTGTTACGTACCCCTAGCATTATGTTCCGAAACCCTTGAAACCCTTGACGAAGAATTTGGGAAGTGACAGTGAAGCTTCGAGGTTCATGTCTGAACGGGGAACATAACAAAATTCTACGTCATGGGTTTCAGAACATAAGGCACTGTAAGTATAAGACGACTTTTTTATTTGAAATTATATATATGCATCGAACAAACGAATCACATGAATATTAACACCCCGAGTTATTTCACCTTAAGAGTAACCACCAGAACGGTAAATTAATATTAACGCCCCCGAGTTATTTCACCTTAAGAGTAACCACCGGAACGGTAAACTAAGCTAACCTAACATTATACCAAGGGAGCTAGGATAGTTTAGGTTAGCGTTAGTGTTAAATCATAAAGGTAGATTAGTTGGGATGCCTAATCTTCAGGTGATCCAAAAGGTAAACTGACCTGGAGGAAGGCCTTTGGAATCCCTGTTCGAGTAGTACAACAGCAGCAGTAACAACAACAACAACAGAAGTACCTCCGCCAACATCGCTGCCTACACTTGCTGTCGCTGGAAAAATGAAAAACGTTAGTTACAAATACATAAATGATACAGACGTTATTGGAGATATCAAGATTTTAAGACAATATTGGCTGATATATTCATGTTATTAAAGAAATATCTCACAAATACAGGAACTTTTGTTATACACACATATATATATATATATATATATATATATATATATATAAATAATCAACACCTCACCCCGCCAGGATTCGAACCCACAGCTCACGACTGTGACCGAGGAACGCTACCTCTAGACCACCAGGATACTAAAAGCAGTCCTAGACTCTGTTATATTTCACACAAATCCTGTTCAACGAGCTTATGGCACCGTGAACCTCTAATGGGGCCTACCCGTATCACTTAGGTGGTCAGAGTAACGTTTTACCAAATCCGGCTTCGAAACATGAGGATCCATATATATTTTATTAGCTCAATAAAGCACGCGGACTTCTACATATGATCAACACCTCACCCCGCCAGGATTCGAACCCACGGCCACGACTGTGACCGGGGAACGCTACCTCTACACCACCAGGATACTAAAAAAAGTGCTAGACTCTGTTATATTTCACACAAAGCCTGTTCAACGAGCTTATGGCGCCGTGAACATTTAATGGGGACTACCCGTATCACTTAGGTGGTCAGAGTAACGTTTTACCAAATCCGGCTTCGAAACACGAGGATCTATATATATTTGATTAGCCCAATAAAGCACGCGGACTTCTACATATAATCAACACCTCACCCCGCCAGGATTCGAACCCACGGCCACGACTGTGACCGGGGAACGCTACCTCTAGACCACCAGGACACTAAAAGCAGTCCTAGACTCTGTTATATTTCACACAAAGCCTGTTCTACGAGCTTATGGCGCTGTGAACCTCTAATGGGGACTACCCGTATCACTTAGGTGGTCAGGTTCAGGGCGCCATAAGCTCGTTGAACAAGCTTTGTGTGAAATATAACAGAGTCTAGGACTGCTTTTAGTATGCTGATAACTACAACAACAGAAGTTCCCAAGAGCTTTCGTGTACTTCACATCTCCAGGGGTGAGTACAGACTAAGGAGAAATACTTGAGAAGGCTAATATATACAGTACTGTAGAGGAGAGTGAGATCAAGTCCCTAGGGGACAGCAGGGGTCCACAATGTTCCGGTCATAAGGCAGTGACCCGTACTAATCTTCTTAATCCAAAGAAATTGACTGTGCCATCTCTAAGCACAGTTGCTGTCCGTAGTCAGGTCATAGGATAAGATGACCCAACCATCTCACCTGGTTACAAATCTTCTTAATCACAAAATTATCCAGTTGAGTAGATGTAAATAACAAAATAGAAGCACAACACATAGTATAAGAGTACAGTATATTAATCAAACACATCGGTGGGTCTCACTGATACAGACACTTGGTTCCTCATAGATAAGATACAGTATTTCATGACAAGGTCATCCTCGCCCTCCTATACAGTTCGATTATAACAGATCCTATATAAATTCATCTTATGATTAAATACCGTAACGCTTCCTGGGGATTAGAATTGGTTCGCGTTAGGGTGGTTATTTTTAAGGTTAAATAAGCTAAGGGTTAACCTCTAGGTGATCCAGTGTTACTTATATGTTGTTGAGTATCAGTAAAGAGTATTGAACTCACGAGGATAGATATTAAAGGAATAGGTTTCGACTACACAGACTCAACTGACCACAACCTCCATCCTTGCTGTGTTTTTATTTTATACTTTTAATCGCTTACCACCAAAGACAGTAAACTCAATAGAAGACATGTGGTCAATTATAACTTAAGGGGACTATACACTTTCAGTTAACACCCGCCATTGTGAGTTGGGTGCGCGATGGTCACTTGGCACAATGTTATCACTGATGAGTCATGATGATACTCACATCTGCCTACTCACTACTGTGTATTCGTTTTCGTTCATTAATAAGAAGAGATTACCATTATTACTTGTTATATTGTAAATTAGTGAATATTAAAATGATGTGAAGTAGTATGAATATAGAGGCCGAGAAAAATACTGATCGTGGATACTAGACGTTCAGCGTTAGTTATTGGGAGTTCGATAATTCGGAAAATCAATATACAAGTTCACAGTGATTCAGCATTACATAGACAATCAAAACAGAAATAGTAGGACAGAAGTCACCACTGTCTTCAAGGTTGGTGAGGCGGAATTTTTTTGTTGGTTAATAATTTTAATCTCACTGGTAGTACTAGACCCCACTTACTTTCAACGGTTTTTAACTGAGAAATTGCTAAATATATTATCTAGTCGTTATTAAGTATCAATTATGATATCATGTAACAAAACTCACGAGATAACTTGAAGAAGTACACACACACTGTCGACAGCAAACACACAACTGTCTGCCTGAGCGCCTGGCAGCGGCGTGGGCCGCGCTGTACAGCCTGTACCCACTTAAACCCAATCTATTCAGTAGGGGCGGATCCAGGGGAGGGGGTCCTGGGTGTCCGGACCCCCCTCTTTACAAAAGAAAATTCCACTTCCATTTCGTTAATGCAATATTGTACTCAGGCTTTTTTGTATGGTAAAAAGTAATTCCCGTATTATTGACTTCAGAATGTCTCCTAATTTCAAGTGCACATGGCTTCAAAATGGCCTAAATATGCCCATGATATAGGTAAGGTTTCCTGGGGGTTGGGGCTTACAGCACCCCCCCCCCCACCAAACCCCCCAGCTGAGTGGGAAAGCTGTGCTCGCCACCCACAACTTCTTGGACCCCCTTTTGACATTCCTGGATCTGCCCCTGTGACCTAGTACACCCGAGCACAACCTAGATAGGCCTGGGAAATTCTAGAACGCTCTACTCTGATCGAGGCTTACAATATGAAATGAATCATAAAAAAAAATTGATGCAATTCATTCTAGAGAATTCTTACATAGATAATACTTCCATACATACAAGAAAATGTCCCTAAACTTACCAAAATAACTTCTGCTTGGAATAGAAAATAATCAAAACACCTAGTTTACAAAAGTTATAATACCAAATTATACCTCGCCATAGCAATATATATTATATAATACAATCAGAGTAGTTTTGAGTACCCATCTAAGTTCTGCACTGTGTAAATATTTGTTTTATATGACCTGGACTTTGGCACGATACCTAGCTGTTTTTCTGGTGAATTTCACTGTGTTTTGCAAGATTTAAATATTCATTTCAAGAAATTCAAGGTCATATCCTAAAACGAATATTAACCCAACAAGAATTGTGGTTATAAAAGTAACTTCCCACAAAACACTTATATATTAATATTAACTTACCCTTTTTTTATCTTTGGGAAATCGATGAAATTTAAGATAGTTGTAATTCATCTTGTCTTTCCCACACATGCCACAGTGTTGGGTACTTGTCTTGGGAACTATTTTTACACGAACAATTTGCTAATTTGGAAAAGTTAAAATTCGAGGATATTAACACTTAACCGCTGTGCCCTATTTGTTTACATATCTGTCAATCACTTGATTGACAATAATAATTTCCAGTTCCGGAATAATCAGAGATACAGCATAAGACACCCAGAGCTACCAATGCCAACCCCTGTGGGGTACTCTCAGTCCCTGACGCTCCCTTCCACATCTCTTAAAAATTATCTATTGTCTAAATATTAATGTTTTTTGTAACTCCATATTTTATACTTTTACTTTCATTGTACAATATCAGAAATTGTCATGTAGATATATAGAAATTACCTTTGCAATAATTATATATTTGCCGACAAGAAATGATACTGACAGCTTCTGTCCTCTTGTTTCATCTCATAGTGTTGGCGCTTATGTTGCACTAAGTGGTCCCGTAAAAATTATCGTGCACTCTACTGCACGATAAACTAACTTGTAACCTTGATCTTTGAACCCATGTAAACTAAGCTTTTTTCCCGGCTTTATATTTAACTACCTTCACTCCCTTAGCTGTAATGTTAGGCATCTACTCACAGCTGGGTGGCCTCAGGCTGCCTCGGACGTTATCATCAATTCTATGGAGGAGAATGCTGCGTTTCCTCAACCCCCGAAGCCCACGACCCTTACCTCCCACGACCTCTGCAGCCCACGGCCACATCCCACGACCCCTACACTCCACGACCCTTGCAGCCGACGATCCTTACACCCCACGACCTCTGCAGCCCACGACCACATCCCACGACCCCTACACTCCACGACCCTTGCAGCCAACGACCCTTACACCCCGCGACCCCTGCATCCCACGAGAACATCCCACGACCCCTGCACCCTACGACCCCTACACCCCACGACCCGTCCATCCCTGACCACTGCTCCTTGTTTAATTTGTCACTCTCTCAACTCTCCCTCACCTTCCGGTACCTCTCCCTTACCCTGTTCCCCGTCCCAACACTCGCTCAACTGTCACACAAACAACAAACTTTATTTCGTAAATGACTAGATTATCTTTTTTTTTCATTTCCTCCTCTTTCAATATACCCCCCTTAATGTGACCTCCACCAACCCTCTCCTCCCCCATCACATCTGTCTGTCCCTCTCCCCTTACTGCACCACACCCATACCTTACCTTCCCCACTACCGAACTGCTCCCTAGTTATTTGCATTTCATTCTCTGTTACGCCCTGAACTGTCTTCCTACTCATCATCAATTTATCAAACACCTAACACCTCACCCTATTGTCAAACATTCCACAGGTGTGATCTTTTTACCTGGTTTAATTAGTTTTGCTTATTCAAACACTAACCAGGGAACACCCATTACCCTATTTCCTCCTGAACGCTCTAACTAATTTCCCCAAAATGTGCATGATCATGGCTCAGACTTTTAGCGTCTTTTACTGTGACAATATTCTGCATGAGAGATAGTTTTACGGAACCCAAAACTTTTCATAAAAAGTAAACTTCAAAAGCTATTTAATTTTTGAATCGACTTATTATCCGTTGGTATAAAGGACAGTTCAAATTAATATTAAAAAAAAGGTTAGTTGAATATATTAGTTAAGTACTCATTTGGATAGATAAATATAGGCCAGGTTAAGGGTAAAAATTACCAATACATTTCTGACAGTATGTGGTATCTACCTGTGGTGGTTCAGATATTGACAATTATTTCTAAAAAAATTTCTACCACATTCTGGAATATTTTCTCGTTTGTAATCACCAAATATAATTCATTCACAATTATATCAAACAAGTAGAATCCAAGGATCGCCTGAGCATTAGACACCCCAGTTTATTTCACCAACAAATTAACCACCCTAACACTAACGCTAACCTAACGTAATTTAAGCTTAAGGCTAAAGATAAACCTAACTTACCTTAATGTAACATACCAGGTGACTTTGCACGGTTAATCCTCAGGTGATATTACGCTAAATATCGCCCTGTCGAGGTAAATTTAGCCGCAAACTTTACTATACTGTACTGTACCGTTTTGAATAGGTTATGCCTCGGTAAGCCAGAATCAGTGATACGTCTCATGAAAATAAAAATCAGATTCGGGTCTGAATCTTGCCAGAAAGCTAAAAAAAAATGCAAATTGTGACAAAATGATATCCATTTACAATTATTTCAAATTTAATCAATACAATTCTACAATATATATAAAACTACACTAAAATAATAGCTCATCAAATAAAAATAGCCATTCGGTATCTTGCAATACAAAAGCAAAACGAAATTTATTCGTTGGGTGGTTGGAGAGGAGACTAAACTAAATTTTGATCTTGGTAAATCAAAGCCGAGATTTTACTTAATATCTAAACAAGTAGACGTGTTGTACTGTAATGGTTTAATGTATTTATATTATAAGTAAATAATATTAATTGCCGTTTCTACACACCAGCAACTAAAAAAAATTATTTAACATTTCTTTCACAGTGAAAGATGGAAGATTTACGTTGTTAGAGGGGCGAAATTGGCGAAGGTACTATCGTGCACAAAAGTCGTATCCACTACCCAGCCAGTGAGGTTTCGAATAGCCTTGAGTCTGAAGTTTCGAAACAGCTCGGAGAAATGCTATGGTCGGCCAACAGATGTCGCCCACTGTAGTGTGTGTGTGGCGGGGGGGGGATAGAGGAGGTGGGGGCTGGATGTGAGGCAGGTTTATTTATTATTTATACCTCCTTAATTTCAAGCTGCCTTCTTAATTACGTTTTGTCTTACAGTTGTTTCTTTATGGTTACGAATTCATGGAACAGGTGCAGTGTCCTGGGTGCTTATTGCCGCTCAGGTCACAATGATACTTTAAAGAATGGAATATATTTAGGATAAAAGTGAAATATTCAAGGATCAGCTAGTTTTACAAAGCGACCACGTCACAATTTTTTTGTTAATCCGACAAAGAGATTATGGTAATATTTATTTATATTCCACCCATCCTTTGCTTAATAAATATTTGTGATAATATGCACTATTATATAATTATATACTTATGTTAAAAAGAGTGGAATGAAAAAGTTATCAGTATTGTAAAATAGTATTCAGACTTAATCTAGTCCCAATTCTTCCAAGTTCCAGTGTTTAAACACCCCACCACAATATGCAAGCTTCATATATTTTGGAGTGTGCTCAGTTACCGTTAATATTGTGTGCTGAACATCATAAGCATTTCAATGATGGTAGCAATTGTAACTATATAATTATATTGTGTTATAAGACAACACATTCCACGACGTGTCATACAGATCATTGTATACCACACAATACCTAATTTGTGGCTCTTAAGTTACTTTGTTATGAATTTTCATGAGATATAGTTTAAGACATCATTAAGGACATGGATTTAAGATAACACTGTAGGTGAGTTAATATATATTAATTGTATTTACAAACAATACTAAAATCCAAACAATACACCAATACACACATCTTAGTATTTGGTCCAGCCACCCATTGCATTCAGGACTTCATCAAGGCGATTAGGGAAGGAGTCGACCAGCTTCAGGCACACCCCTGGTCGTCGACGTATACTCTCCCACACGTCGTAAGCTTTGGCCTGTATTACTGCACAAGTTCGCTGCTCCCCAATATCCCAATCACGTTTCATCATGGCCCAAATATGTTCAATCGGATTAATATCACATCCTAGTGTTGGCCAGTCGATGACCTCAATTTCAGGGTGATCCTGGAGGTAGTCCTTTACTATGTTGCTGGTATGAATGGGACTGTCGTCATGAACCAGCCTGATAGTGTAGGGGGCTGGAACTGCCATAGCCCGGACTGTAGGAATTAGCACTTGCTCCAGGATGTCTACATACTGCTCACCAGTGAAAAGGTCATGGATCTTGACCAGTTCACCTGGCCCATGTGCCCACATCCACCCACAGAATGACACTGACACCCTACCACTCACTGCGCGATGTTTGAATGCGTTTCTCTGGGGGGCCGCCAACACTGCCTTGCTTCGGCTCCCACTGACCTGAACACCGTTTCATTGGTAAATATAATGGTTCTCCAGTATTCTTCTCTATGTGGAAGGTGTTCCAATGCAAAGCCGAGTCGACACTCCTTGTGAGTAGGTGTTAGCCACCCTTTGTGAGCTGGAATATGGCAGTCGATCCCGGCTTCACGTCTCGTCGTCATGTGATGGCAGTTGAGGCCCAAATTTCTTGTATGCTCCACTGATGTTCGCATTGGATATGCCGTTGCAGCTGCCACGATCATGGCGTCCATCCTTGCCGACGTTACTCGTGGCCTCCCGCTTAGAGGTTTCGTCTCCACTGAGCCCTCGTCCTCCCACCGGCGGATCCACCTCCTAATAGTTTTGGTGCTCCCCCCCACTTCGAGAGCAATGTTCGGCACAGTTGCTCCGGCTCTCCACATCCCGATGATTTGGTCTCGCTCAGCAATCACTGCCGACGAATTTGCTCGTCCTGCAGGCATATCTGAAATGGCAGAGTTATATTATGTTGTGGTAACTGATGCAGGCTTTTATATACTAGAGTAAATTAATGGTATTAGTAACACCTAGGTTAAGTATTATTACTCTGACATAACGTTTTGGTAAATCTTTTAGGATCAACTGTCCAAGAAACCCTTCCTATTTCATGTATTCATAGTGAACTGCAAATGGATCCCCCCCCCCCTCCCCAAACCTCCACCACCACCCCTGCGATTGTAGTGAACATTCGCCGATAATCATCATCAAGATTTAGTTTAACCAGACCACTGACACCCATTTGAGTCTCTCCTAGGGCTGGCCAGAGGGATTAGTTAACATATATTTGTGTTTCTATAATTTAGTATTATATTGTTTGGAGGAGATCACAGTATTTCAAAAAGGTCAAAACTGAACTTAGGGAAAATTTTGGGGTCTCTGCTAAAATATCTTACATTGTAGGGTTAGTGAAGCACATTGTTCGATACCGATTATAAATAGGGCATTCAATGAGAATATGTTGGACTGTTATTTGTGTTCGGCAGTTGGAGCATATAGGTGGGGCTCCATTAGGGGAAGACATGAGTTGGCCATGCGTCAATCGCGTATGCCCAATTCTTAGACGATTCAGAATAGTTTCGTGATGTCGAGAGATTGTTTTGATGATGACCAAGGATAAACTGATAATTTGATCATTTTTAGCTTATGACTTGTTGGTTCATTTTCCCAGGACTTTTGCCAATCGTCAAATATTAATTGTTTATAGGTAGTTAGCCTCGCCGATAATCAAAATATATGGTTTTCCACTGCTTTACATATTTCTTTGACAATTTTCAGCTATGACATACTTATCTCCTATAAATAATTCATTTAAAATTAATTTTTTTACAAAGAATATTCACTGGTTCTGGAATGTATCTAAACTTACGCCAGTGATGGTCAAGTCTGGTCTTAAATAAGTTCATACTCGGTGCTATCACAACACTACCAGTAACTCTAAATACAAGGGGGAGGAGCCATGTCGTCGGTTCTGTGAGTGTTCATTACAGTTGTCCAATTCGTCCCCATCGGTAAAATAGGGGGAAGGGGGTTGGGGAATGCAGGGGAAGGTAATGTGATGGGATGGAATGTTCGATTGACGTTAGTCTTGGGGGAGGGATGAAGGGAGGAGGTGGGGGAGGGAGGAGGGGGGATGGTGGAGGGGGAGTGTGTTTAGGTGTGGTAACCCACGATGCTCAAATTATGAGGTTTAATAGTAGGGTGGGTAGAGGCAGGGGGGGAGGCTAGGCGCGGAGTTGAAACTCGTGAACGTATGATGTTGTTTAATATAAGTCATGGAACATTACAGTATCTTCAAACGGGTTTTCACGCTATTAATAGGCCTTATGTAATTCACCAATAAAGATTACAACAGCACACAGTATGGCTGCAATTGGTAAGAAAAATAAAATATAACATGACAAAATTTTTGCCCTGCGTAATTTTTACAACCCACCTCACGCCTAAAGTAAACCGAAAAATGCTTTTGTATAGAAGATTTTCAACTCAATATCACATATTCTTTCACCTCTACAAATATCTGCTGTCACTCATGGGACACCCTGCAAAAGTATAAGAACGACATGGGCTATGCTGACAAATTAATGTGACTTACCTGTTGGTGACGACGATAGTAGGAATGAGACTCGGCATGTTTCAGTGTTCGATATCACCTTCTTCCCCTGGTGTGGGTGGCGCCAACCTTGGTAACAACTTGTGTATTCTCCATGACTACCATTACTGGTAGTCACGGAGAATTAATTACTGGTGTGCCCATCAATCTCACCGTCGTAGCCATGAACGGCAGAGATATGGTCATTGTAGTGCTTTTATTTACCCGTTGCACATGTCTCACCATGCTTAATAATATTAACTATCTTCATGACATTTTTATTGTTATCAGTGATTGCGGAATTCACGATGTTATGCTCCCCCTACACACAGCCTGTTACTAGACTAACCCCCACTTCCACTATCCCCCCCCCCACACACACACACACTACAGTGGGCGACATCTGTTGGCCGACCATAGCATTTCTCCCAGCTGTTTCGAAACTTCAGACTCAAGGCTATTCGAAACCTCACTGGCTGGGTAGTGGACACGACTTTTATGCACGATAGTGCTTAATAGACTACATATACTGTAAGTGCCAAAAGAATATTGTCATTGTAAGTTAACTAGGAATTTTTTTTTAATAAAAACAGAACATTTTTAAAAATATATACAATTTTCAAGATATGGGAGGTTTTCAAAATTTTCTTTCAAATTTCCCGCTCTAGTGAAGAGAGATGTCGTGTTCCCCAGTTCAGAAATCTCATGTCCGCCATTTCTGACTTAACCAATTATGTAGGCCGTACCATTTGAAAACATTAGGAGAACGTCTGAGGTGCCGACACAATACGAAGTGTGTGTGTGGTGTATTTGACGTTTTTTTTTAAGTTATTGAAGGCAAATAACACAGTTTATATATATTTAAAGGAAAATAAGTAAACAGGGCAACATATAGCAGATGACAAAGTGATATAAGTGCGTTTGTTCCATAATATATGAGCGACCTGCCGAGTGTACCGCCATCATCAGCCTTGCCAGCCGTGGCTGATACGGGAAATTATGGATTTTTCGAGGCGATAGATGATGACAATGGTTATTAAAGTAAATATTTCGTTATGGACAAATGACAGGTGAATCCGAAAGAGATAACTCAGGTGAAAATATTGTTAATGACAGTGAAAATTATAATGAAGATGAAACTGCGCCACCTTGATGCCCCTCCCTCTTCGGTGAAATGTTGGCTAAAGCCCTGAATGTTACCCCAAATACTGACACGCAATCACCTCTGCTCCTTCAGAAATGTAAGTTCAATAAATTTATGGTCTTTATTACAAACTTTTCATGATATTTCGTTATATTTGCCATTTTTTGTGCTGATATATATATATATATATATATATATATATATATATATATATATATATATATATATATATATATATATATATATATATATATATATATATATATATATAATTTTCTTTTTGGGGGGGTGGTAAAGGTGCAGTTTAGGGCTAACACCAGGAGGAGTTTGTTGATTTGGTTGATTTTTTTTCTACACACTAATAGCATGCTAATTAACACAGAAATGGAATAGACAATACATAGAACCTAATAGAACCTGACCTAACATACCCATAGGTTGTGTATGGTATGTCAGGTTTTAGCTTCTATGCATTAGTGTGTTAATTTATGTGTTAAACAACTTACCTTAATATTTTGGTTGATATACACGAGCAATGGCGAGGAGGAATTCGTGGAAGCGTTCACCATCAATTATAGGAAACGTCTCTTGAAGAGGGATTCAGCGAGGTAAACAACAAAAATGGCGCCGGGAGGAGAATTGTTTTATTTACTCTAGTAAATAAAACAAAAATTAAAATACTTAAAATTATACTAGAAACTTTTCGTTTCTTTTAATATACATAAAATCACCAAAACAATGAGTAAAGCAAAAATAACGAAAATCAACAAACTCCTGGTGTTAGCCCTAAACTACACCTTTACCTTTTTTGTTATTAGTGGACAATTACAAGTGATAAGCCTTATAATGATACATAATTTTACATATTTAAAATATAAAATAATGCCCAAGAAAGAGGAAATTAAAGAATATGCACAGGATTAGGGAAATAAGCATATTACAACAACCATGGAATTTTAAGAAAAAACGTGGTTGTAATGGGGGGATTTAGATGTAAGCATAGATAGAATATTTAGTCGTAGGCTAAAGTTAGGAAGTTGGGTAGCGTGGCCGGTTAGTTATTTATCTGTAAACATATATACGTTCTTAGGGGACACCTTTCTTTAAATACCACTTTTAATGGTACAGTTATTTATTATTCACTCAATGACACAGACACGTTAATAGAATATTATATCGAAGTCACTAGAACATTATATTTACGTTACTAGACACTGACTCTCGGACACAAACATGAAATGAATACACTTCCCACCGTAAGTAACTCACCATTTGGATAGCTCTGACAAAGATTCACGTGACCTGAGGGAGGACTAGCAGGTGCCGCTGGACTATGTCTCCTATGGGAGATTCTGCTAGCTGGAGACGCGGTGTTGGGGAGGGAAGTCTCCCTACCCACCTCGACTAATGACGAGCGTGACTCCGTCTTCCGTCGATAGTGTTGTGGGAGGCGTCTCAATGGAATCTGAATCAGGAGTCCCCGGTGGAAGGGGGTGCTAGGCCTATATATTGGTGGTCACTAGCCGGCAGATGACTTCTCCCAATTAACACTAAGCTGGGTGTGTCTTGGAAAGGTGTGGTTGTAGGTCATATCACCCGGTTAACTCAAGTACTATGTGGCCGGGGTCAGGTCTCCTGGGTCACTGTAGGGTGTCAACTTATGTGGGTTACCACGAGGGCATCTACTTACTGTTATATATGTTGTATTTCTCTGGGCTGTAAGCTGTGGTCTGATAAACAATCATTACATGGTTTTCTGGTGAGTTTTGATGCAATTAGTTCAAGTTTGACCTTCGTTTTTGTCGGAAATCACTCATTTGTAATTTAGCCTCCCCCCCCCCACATAATAGCTCTATCGCTGGCGTGTTCTGAGTTCCCGGTACTCTGTACTTGCTAACTTATACCATATAACCAAACTAAACCTTACCTAACCCCCCACCAGGGACCCCGACCCCAGACCCCCAAACGCTATGTAATAACCCTAGAGTCGCGTGGTCAGCCTCCACGAGAATATAAATAACCGTTACAGTATTTCTTACCTTACTCCGATTCAGGGTCAGAGTCTGAGTCAGGGACCAGAATGCGTCGTGGGTTCCTCTATTCTCTAAACTTCCAATAATCGAAATCGCACCCAGCTCGTTATTCAACTGATTAAAAATGTCCCGCATCCGAGCACGCACACCGAATATTGAACGCTAATTGGTTGAATTAAAAGTTGAGATTTTTTATTGGATTTGATTGGCTGCCGCTCCCATCCTAGATTTGATTGGCCTGGGCCACCCCCGATTTGATTGGTGGCTGCCCCCCGGCACATGCACGGGAGGTACGCGAACGTACAAACGAAATTTGAGCAACAGGGTAGGGGCAACAGGTGCTCTGATTTTATTCTTTTTAAAATTCAGTAACTTCCTTATTATCAATTTGGGACGGAAGTGTAATATAAGAAAATGATCATAGAAAAAAATAGTTCTATCAATTGAGTGCAGCGAATTTATATAATTCTGTGGTTGCTGTAAACTGCATCATTACCCAGGATTAACCTCACAGGTATTGTTTACATTCCTGCTGTACGGTAAAGTGCAGCCAATACGTTTTGATGTTTTATATCAGTGAGCTTTGGTTAGATAATCGTTTCTTTGGAAAATAATTCGTTTGGTTGATAATTAGGCAGCTAAGGCCCGCACCACTTTGTCTTATCGGCGGTTATGCTCAGGTGATGCCTTATCCCCACATGTAAACAGCCAATCATATTGACGCTCCGAGCAACTCCAGTGTACGACCACAATCCACATGCTCTGGGCAGCTGCTATCATGCTATAAAAAACGAAAAATTACACCATATCACAGTAAGTTTAATATGCCAACGGCTAGGAAGTTAGGTAAGGTTAGGTAGGTTTCTTTAGTTAGGTTTGTTGAGGTTCTCTAACAACACTGCTGCCGCTTGTTTTTTCTTTAAAAATAACCACTTTTTAACTATGGGGAATTTTTAAGATCGTTTTCTTTGAAAAATCACCGGTGGGTCAGTCATCAATGATTCCCCAAAGGTGTATCATTTGAACATAATATAATTTTTAAACTGTCTAGGGATTTTTAGTTCATACCACAACCACGTGAGAAGCTCTGCACTACAGCATCAAGTTATCAGTGACCCATAAATAACATCTGTGTTCTCGCCATGTCTCTTCTCGGTACTGAAAGTTTTTGTTAAGCATCCCCACCCCTTATACAGCATAACTCTCCGATAGCCGAAAGTGAAATTTTCTAGGAAAATCTTTCCCAAAGCCGGAATTTTCCAGAAAATTCCGGTTTTGGGAACGAATTTCCAAGGGGCATATTTTCCGGATAATTCCGGAAAATGTTCCTGATGCTGGGAAAATTCCGGAAAATTCCAGGGTTGGGGGAGTTCTTTTTTCCGGGTTTGAAAGATGAAAATCAGGCACATTTTCTGGAAGTTCCGAGATAAACTTTCCGTTACCTTGAAAATTCTGGAAAATTCCAAGGATGAGGGATATTTTCCCAGCTTCGAGAAATGATGTAATGGGCAATTTCTGGAACTTCCAAGAACATTTTTCCATTACCCGGAAAATTTCGGGGATGAGGGATATTTGTTTTCCGGTTTTGGGAGAGTCGTCTCGTTACTCTGAAATCTCTCATTCCCGGAAGTGCTCTGCACGAATTGTTCCAGTTAACGGGGATATCACTATGCAAATGGCGACTGTGTTAAACTTTCATTTGGTTTTTATTTACTGGTTTGGCAGTAGAGTATTTTTTTTTTAATTTATTTATTGGTATTATTTTTATTTATTCTCCACATTTACTGGTACTGTATATATTGTTTTAAGAAAACTATGGATACGGGAAGAAAATACACAAGTTTTTTCCTAAATACTTCCTGCTAAAATGGGGTGTGTCTTATATGGCTGTGCATCTTATATGCCGTAAAATACAGTAATACTGTGACTTGACTTGAAATGAACTCTACATTGAAAGCAAGAAAATTTAAAAAAAATTTCTGACTGACGACTATCTTGAAAATGACAGTTTTTGAGACTTTCCTGTCATCCAATAGAAGAGGACTTTTGTTATATAATTCATGACTTTAAACCATCTGTGAAACCTTTTGTTACAATTATGGGGGGTTGGGCCCCTTTTTTTTACTATATTCTAATATACTATAGGACTAGGCGTGTGTCTGTCTGTCTGTCTGTTCTGGGCAGCCAAAACGGCACAATCGTTTTTCATCAAAGTTGGTGGAAAAATCGCAAAAAATTCGTAGAGTGGAACAAACCTGGTCCCATGTCGATAGTTTCTTTAGGAAGGCATTAATTAACCATTTTATTTACAATGGAAAACGATGCAAGGCTATGGACTTGGCGCACCCTAATGAACCATGCAAGTCTATGGACTTGGCGCACCCTCATTCGCTGTATGCTGTCAGCCGGATACAATATCATACAATACCATACCATACCATACCATACCATACAATACAATACACAACGAACTATAAATATTTGAAAGAATAAAACATAATTATATAGACATGTAAGACTCCCAACTTGATAAGATATCCATAAGACATTAGCTATTGGAAATGTGATTAAATGTTTTGTTATTAATCCAGTGTGAAATGTATCGCTATTGGTGGTACAATCCTAATGGTCTCTAATCCTGTTGATTAGGTGAGGTTAATCTGGGTTTATTGAGATAAGGTGTGGGGTTTATTCTTCCTGTGGTAGTCTCAGGTACGACCCTTACTGTAACAATCACGTCATGATTATAATAACCACGACCATGATTATAACAACCACGACCATGATTATAACAACCACGACCACGATTATAATAACAACGACCATGATTATAATGACCACGACCATGATTATAACAACCACGACCATGATTATAGAACCACGCCCATGGTTATAACAACCACGACCATGGTTATAACACCCACGACTATGATCATAACAACGACGACTATGATTATATCACCCACGACCATGATTATAACAACCACGACCATGAAAATAACAACCACGATCATGATTTTAATAACCACGACCATGATTATAACAACCATGACCATGATTACAACAACCACGACCATGATTATAACAACCACGACTATGATCATAACAACCACGACCATTATCATAGCAAGCACGACCATGATTATAACAACCACGACCATGATTATAACACACGACCATGAATATAACAACCACGACCATGATTATAACACCACGACCATGATTACCACGACCATAATTATAACAAACACGACCGTGATTATAACAACCACGACTATGATCATAACAACCGACTATCATCATAACAACCGACCATGATGACTATAACAACCACGACCATGATTATAACAACCACGACCATGATTATAACAACCACGATTATGATTATATCGCCCACGACCATGATTATAACAACCACGACCATGATTATAACAACCACGACCATGATTATAATAACCGACCATGATTATAACATCCACAACCATGATTATAACAACCACGACCATGATTATAACAAGCACGACCATGATTATAGCAACCGACCATGATTATAACAACCACGACCATGGCTATAACAACCACGACCATGATTATAACAACCACGACCATGATTATAACAACCACGACCATGATTATAACAAGCACGACCATGATTATAACAGCCCGACCATGATTATAACCACGACCATGATTATAACACCCGACCATAATTATAACAACCGAGACCAGTTATAACAACCACGACTATGATCACAAGAACCGACTATGATCATAACCACGAACCATGATGATTATAACAACCACGACCATGACTATAACAACCACGACCATGATTATAACAACCACGACCATGATTATAACAACCACGACCATGATTATAACAAGCACGACCATGATTATAGCAACTACGACTATGATTATATCACCCGACCGACAATATAACAACCACGACTATTTTAACAACTACGACCATGATTCTAACAACCACGACCATGATTATAACAAACACGACCATAATTATAACAACCCGACCATGATTATAACAACCAGGACGTCGATTATAACAACCACGACCATGATCATACAACCACGACCGTGATTATAACAACCACGACTATGATCATAACCACGACCATGATTATAACAACCGACTATGATTATAACAACCACGACCATAATTTTAATAACCACGACCATGATTATAACAACCGCCCTGATTATAACAACCACGACCGCGAGTTATAACAACCACGACGATGATTATAACAACCACGACCATGATCATAACAACCACGACTATGATCATAACAACCACGACTATGATCATAACACCACGACCATGATGACTATAACCGACCACGAATTATAACAACCACGATTATGATTATATCGCCCGACCACCAGTTATAACAACCACGACCATGACTATAACAACCACGACCATGATTATAACAACCACGACCATGATTATAACAACACGACCATGATTATAACAACCCGACCATGATTATAACAACCACGACCATGATTATAACAACCACGAATTATAACCACGATTATGATTATATCGCCCGACCATGATTATAACAACCAGGACCATGTGATTATAACAACCACGACCATGATCATACAACCGACCGTGATTATAACAACCACGACTATGATCATAACCACGACCATGATTATAACAACCACGACTATGATTATAACACCCACGACCATAATTTTAATAACCACGACCATGATTATAACAACCACGCCCGCATTATAACAACTACGACCATGATTCTAACAACCACGACCATGATTATAACAAACACGACCATAATTATAACAACCACGACCATGATTATAACAACCAGGACCATAGCAGTTATAACAACCACGACCATGATTATAACAGCCGACCGTGATTATAACAACCACGACTATGATCATAACTACGACCATGATTATAACAACCACGACTATGATTATAACACCAACGATCATGATTTTAATAACCGCGCCAGTTATAACAACCACGACCATGATTATAACAACCACGACCATGATTATAACAACCACGACCATGATTATAACCACGATGAGTTATATCGCCCACGACCAATTATAACAACCACGACTATGATTTTAACAACTACGACCATGATTCTAACAACCACGACCATGATTATAACAAACACGACCATAATTATAACAACCACGACCATGATTATAACCAGGACCGTATGATTATAACAACCACGACCATGATCATACAACCGACCGTGATTGTAACAACCACTATGATCATAACCACGACCATGATTATAACAACCATGACTATGATTATAACACGACCCTAATTTTAATAACCACGACCATGATTATAACAACCGACCATGATCATAACAACCCACTATGATCATAACAACCACGACTATGATCATAACAACCACGACCATGATGACATAACAACCACGACCATGATTATAACAACCACGACCATGATTATAACCACGATTATGATTATATCGCCCACGACCATGATTATAACAACCACGACCATGACTATAACAACCACGACCATGATTATAACAACCACCACCAGTTATAACAACCACGACCACGATTATAACAAGCGACCATGATTATAGCAACTCACGACTATGATTATATCACCCGACCATGATTATAACCACGACTATGATTTTAACAACTACGACCATGATTCTAACAACCGACCATGATATATAACAACCAGGACCATATGATTATAACAACCACGACCATGATTACAGCCACGACCGTGATTATAACAACCACGACTATATCATAACCACGACCATGATTATAACAACCATGACTATGATTATAACACCAACGACCATGATTTAAATCACGACCATGATTATAACAACCACGACCATGATTATAACAACCACGACCTGATTATAACAACCACGAACCATGATTATAACCACGATTATGATTATATCGCCCACAACCATGATTATAACAACCACGACCATGATTATAACAACCACGACCATGATTATAACAACCCCGACCTGATTATAACAACCACGACCATAATTATAACAACCACGACCATGATTATAACAACCACGACCATGATTATAACAACCACGACTATGATCATAAGAACCACGACTATGATCTAACAGCCACGACCATGATGATTATAACAACCACGACCATGACTATAACAACCAATGACCATGATTATAACAACCAGACCATGATTATAACAACCACGACCATGATATAACAAGCACGACCATGATTATAGCAACCACGACCATGATTATAACAACCACGACCGTGATTATAACAACCACGACTATGATCATAACCACGACCATGATTATAACAACCATGACTATGATTATAACACCCACGACCATGATTATAACAACCACGACCATGATTATAACACCCACGACCATGAATATAACAACCACGACCATGATTATAACAACCACGACCATGATTATAACACCCACGACCATGATTATAACAACCACGACCATAATTATAACAACCACGACCATGATTATAACAACCACGACTATGATGATAACAACCACGACTATGATCATAACAACCACGACCATGATGACTATAACAACCACGACCATGATTATAACAACCACGACCAGATCATAACAACCACGATTATGAATCGCCCAACGACCATGATTATAAAACCACGACCATGATTATAAATCAACCACGACCATGATTATAATAACCACGACCATGATTATATCAACCACGACCATGATTATAACAACCACGACCATGATTATAACAACCACGACCATGATTATAACAACCACGACTATGATTATAACACCCAAGACCATAATTATAACAACCACGACCATGATTATAACAACCACGACTATGATCATAAGAACCACGACTATGATCATAACCACGACCATGATGATTATAACAACCACGACCATGACTATAACAGCCACGACCATGATTATAACAACCAGACCATGATTATAACAACCACGACCATTATTATAACAAGGACGACCATGATTGTAGCAACTACGACTATGATTATATCACCCACGACCATGATTATAACAACCACGACTATGATTTTAACAACTACGACCATGATTCTAACAACCACGACCATGATTATAACAAACACTACCATAATTATAACAACCACCTAGATTATAATAACCAGGACCATGTGTTATAATAACCACGCCCATGATTATAACAAACCACGACCGTGATTATAACAACCAACTAGGACTCATAACCACGACCATGATTATAACAACCATGACTATGATTATAATGAATCATGAATACGATTATAAATAACCCATGACCATGATTAACAATCCACGACCATGATTATAACAACCACGACCATGATTATAACAACCAAGACCATGATTATAACAACCACGACTATGAGTATATCACCCACGACCATGATTATAACAACCACGACTATGATTATGACAACCACGACCATGATTATAACAACCACGACCATGATTATAACACCCACGACCATGAATATAACACCCACGACCATGATTATAACAACCACGACCATGATTATAACAACCACGATCATGATTATAACAACCACGACCATGATTATAACAACCACGACCATGATTATAACAACCACGACCATAATTATAACAACCACGACCATGATTATAACAACCACGACTATGATCATAGCCACCACCACCATGATTATAACAACTACGACTATGATTATAACAACCATGACCATAATTATAACAACCACGACCATGATTATAACAACCATGACCATGATTATAACAACCACGACCATGCTTATAACAACCACGACCATCTGGAAAACGATGTCACTGTACGCTGTCAGCAGGTTGGCAGTTGCTGGCCAAGCACTTGCGTTCGAACTTTCACGCCTCGGTAAACTGTACCACCGGACTCGCCACCTGGCACGAAGGACCCATGATCACTTGTGACTCTTCTATAACCTTAATAAATTATAACTTCTCTTTTACATTATCATAATCTGCAATCAATATTCTTTCATGTACTAGGTTTTTTAAATAATAACACAACCCATGAACAGAGAAATATTCTTTTTGAATGCATTATCTTTATGACTATACAAAGCATTTAATTTCAATCTTCTTTTTCTCATGAATTACAGTAATTGAAAAACTTCAAAACAATCTCACAATGATCTATAATCATCCTACTTGTTTATGCACTTGTTGAGATTGGTTAACATTTCGTAATATTAACAGTATTCAAATTTTTCAAATATAGATTTTCTTTTCAATTTTACTTAAATTTTAGGTCGCTCTAAGACATGCTCATATAATTCTCTAATGTCGTTTTAAGGCAAACTTGTATAATTCTCATAATTCTTAGTTCTTAGATGTTTACACTTGAGAACATTGATAAAATTCAGTTGATGTGAAATTAGTTAAAACTAGATCAATTTCATTCCACTCCTCCCTATTCAGGGTAAGACTGAATTTCCAATGTTAAAAAACAAACAAAAACAATAAGCAATAAATAAGAGAACATAATTAAACCATTCAATTTTGTTTTTATTTTTTCATTTACTATGAATTCACATCACCTATCCTGGAAAAGAGTTTTTAGAGATCTTACATCCATGTGCTCTTAAATCTACTCATAACAGCACAAGCAAGTAAGCTATTCATGATTACTCTGCAATAATGGTAACCTTAGTCACAAGATGCAAAGTAATTCCTCCTGTCCCTTTAGACAATAGCTTTCCTGAAGGCCTCCTTCAGGTAACCTTACAGCTTAATAATTCATCTACACTTTCATTCATATATATAAAAAAAATCAGTGGTAACGTCTAGGAACAAGATGTTGTTTCTTATTAAGAAAACTGGTTATGGTAACATTTGCATCTCGATCTTCACAGATTATTATATGACCCTGGAATCTTTTTTGTTATTTAACAATCATCATTAACATCATTATTAGATCCCAACAACCCTGAAAATAAGGAAATCACAAAGAAATTGCATATACGTATCACTTAAAGGTCCCGTGGCATGATGAAAAGTTCTATGACATCATAATGGCGCGGGAATTCCCTCCCTTACTGCTTCTCGTATGCTCGCTCTTACCTCTGATCATAATACATCACTACACTTTTTTCTACTCATAGAGAAATGCCAATCACTTCAATATTTATTGCTTGATGATTTTCGAACATTTCAAAACAAATCTACGGTGATTTAGGGAGGGACGATCATACTCATCTCAGTCCACACAGGATTTTTCTTATTGAACTGTGATAGCAGTTTTGGTATCACATTAATTGTTTTAAATAAGTTCTGGAATTCTTTAAGTAGCAGGGCTTCATGTAAACACTTCTTGCTGTTTTTTCTTTATTGTTGAAGCAAATACACAGATAATATCTGAGAGAACAAATTATGAATTCTCTCCAGTGAAGTGTTGTGAATACACTTCGAGAGAACACTTGAGTTACGTGTTCTTCCCTGATCAAGTGGTAAGGTTCTGCCGCCTTCTCCGGGCGTGGGAGCCAGCCGGTTGTTTGATTAATCAGCTGACCTGCGCTCGACCTCTGACATAGTTACAAGCTCAGCCCTGTTTAATTGTCAACAGGTTGAGTCATTGTTGAACGACAATAATAATTAAGGTAGTGTCACAGCTAACTGTTACTAGTTTAGAGAAACAGTGATGTTCTGTATATTATTAAAAGAGTAGCCTGTTTAGAACAAGTACAATAAACTGCATTGGTTGACGCTTCAATTGGCGATACACAGGTCTGACGCCATCATCCAATATTATGTTAAAAAAAGGGGGTGATAATCACTTAACGTCACTCTTACTTTTACATAGCCTAATTTTCTTTTACCAAATTTCACACGAAGACCTCCAGCTGCATTTTCCTTTTTGCCTTGGGAGAAGGATAATGTAAGACGATTTATCATGCTAATGGTTTATAATTAAGTAAATTACAAATTATTCTAATGGACCTGAAACATGCATTAACACCACTAACATGATCAGTGTTATACTAATAGATATCATGGACAATTATTTTCAAGTATTGGTGTACATAAATGTTAATAGTTAAAATATTACCCTGATCCTAGTATCACTCATGTAATTCACTTGCAAAACTATCAAATCGATAGCTTTATTACAATTTGTACTATTTTACAACTTGTTTTATTATATATATATATATATATATATATATATATATATATATATATATATATATATATATATATATATATATATATATATATATATATATATATATATTACCGTAGCTGTAGCAGTTGGCCGGCCAAATCAGGGCTAACAGAGGTGGACGGTATTATTAATGCATTAAGTTACATAAGATTTTTAGTGTAATAAGAGTTCGAGCGTTGTCTCGCCTCCTCCCAGGTGTAGGCTGGAGTATAGCCTGTATGCAATTCTGCCCGCATGCGACTCACAACAATTATGGTGCTGGCAGAGCGGTGCAGAGGGAGTAACGGCAGAGACGAAGGTATTCCCTCACTATTATAGCCCAAAAGAGACCAAACAAAAGCCCAGAGACTGCTGAGTATCAATAAGAGGTAGAGAACCCAGTATGAAGTGTTGCGTGATGGCTGAAGGTGCAGGTGGTGAAGGAATGGCTCGGCCAATCCAGGTAGGTTGTTGGGTGGGGTGTCGTCTGTTACGTACATGGGCAGCCCACCACACCCCTGCACACCCCCAGCAGGGCCATTGAGCAAGTGTTTCAGCGCGTACACATGAGCCACGCCCAAGTTGCCTGCAACATGCACAATTGCATAGATAATTAATGCATATCCTGGTCATAGATATGGCGTTTTTAATTTGTCTCAACTTCATCTAACACCTTTTAAGTTCTCTTCCAAACACAATGAAAAAGATTGTGGTTTCCCGTTACTTCCTCATTCAGCAGTAACCTAGTTCATGAGGTTTGCGCTGCAACCATTGTACTACTAATATGGCAAGTTTCTGCAGGTATTTGCCTGCATGGAGTAATAATACTACTGACTTAACAAGTTCATCTACCAAGAACAAATACCTACTGTAGTAGAGCAGCAGCAGGATTACACACATTAACTGAAAGCGCAACCACAAGTCACAGAGGGAAGGAACATCTCTCACTCCCGTTAAGATCAGCAAAGGTGATTCACCCCGCTGACCATTACTCTAACTCATATCCTACTCCATTTGTCGTGCTGATTCTACTGCGGTTCACTCCATTTTAAGTATAGTATAAAGTAATTATCTAAAAACCAGTTAAACCAGTTTATCCTGCCAAGACTAAGATGAACAGTTTCAAATTGCAGTATTATCGTTAATGCTCTTTCCAATGTTGTACCAATTGACTTTGTTATAAAAAGTAAAACGAACAAATCAGTCCAACTTACCACTTCCAATCCTAGTAACTGCATGTTACTTACAAAATACTTATTGTACTCAAGCACACTTAGTTCATGGGTTGGTATTACTAAATACATAATCATGTGATGCAAATTCGTTGCTTTGATTGATAATACTTTATGGATACCATATTTTTGGTTGGGTGTCTTACCAGCATAGGCAGCCTGGAGGAAGGCTGCAGGGTTACCCACGGAGGGGAGTCTGTTACCACTTGCACTGGCGAGACGTAGGATGTAAGGCACGAAGCTGGGGTCCCCCTCACCATACAGCAGTGGCGGCCGAAGCACTATCGTCTGTAGAATGTCTCCTGGAAAATGCAAACATTCTGAAGGGATAGTGAATACAAAATACACAAAGAAACATTTTTAACCTGGTAACCACAACTCTGATTATCCGCTGAGTCAGGGTACCTAGTTTTATGTATGGAATTCGAATGCTTACATACTGACTGTAAGACCAAGAATACCTAACGTTGAATTTTACACACAACATGATGTTCCGAGTTCGTGGGTTTATTCTTCAGTTTGACGTGTTTGGGATGTATTTACGTGACCTAATATTTTTTACACGATTTCATGACATGTCTACTCGAGATTAAACGGTGCAAATAATCCAGGAAAAGCACCGTGAGTAATAACACAATAATGTCTCTAGCTACTGTTCTTTGACTTTCTGATTTGATGTTCCTGTATGATGAATTTACTTCTTGACCTTGTGACGTCAAACGCTTGTGGATGACCCTAACATGAAATTGACCTTCTTTTCTAATACGAATAACCCACCAACTGCAGGGACTAGAACATTGACACCCATGTCACTTTATTTTATCCCACAAGGGTGACCACATAAACCTCATAACTCGACCATATGACCATACCTGTGTCTGTACACATGTCGTGTGCACCCAAGACAATCTCCTCGGCACGCAGTCTCATCCTCGCGTAGTTTCCGAGCGTGAGGTTATTCTCGGCGATGTGGGGTGTGAGAGTCTCTGTGTGCCCCAACAGCTTGGTACCTGCCACCTTGACAGAAAGGGTGCTGGTATGGATGAGTGCCCTTACCCCTGACCTGCAACACGCACTCACCACATTCTTTATGCCTGCGGGACAAGTTACGAAAATAACGGGAGAAGAATGAGAAGAACAATGGGGTTAAAGCCCGCACAATGGGCTGTGTAACATTGAATTGATGACTTGAAACAGGTCGGAAAACGCTTTCTAATAAAAGGGAGTCTTTTCTGGAAATGAAAGTTTTGTCTCGTTACTGATTTGGGATGTTGTTTGCCTACCTTAGGCCTATTTGATAGGGCCGTTCCCAGCTAGCCCCTCTGTTAAAACACCCCTCGTAAAGCTTAATTATGGTGTAGCGACTGAAGAATAATATAATGTAATGTAATTATGTAATATAATGTAATGTAATATAGTTAACAGATGCCTATAATTTGTAACTAGCCATTCTGCTCATGTAACTGTTGTTGAGCCGGCTGGCTGACGTGGCTGAACTTGGTTCGAGACTTGATCCGAGACAGCTTCGTTCAGTCAGCCGGTATATATACTCTTGGGCGGCCTCGGAACGGCCACTGAGAACTGCACCTCGGCGAGGCAAGATCTAATCTGCTCCCGAGGTACTACGTGAACCTGACGATGCTGACCTGTGACCAGGCATAGGTCGTAAGACTGTACCCAGTCACATGCCCTTCGCGCAAGCAATTAAACCTCCTTGTCCTAAGGAAGTTTTTTTACTCCTTAGGAATCAGGGGGGTGACAAGGGTCGTCCGCAGACCAGTGAGTGGTGGCCTAATCGTCACCTTTTCAGAATGGAGGCAGGTCCAGCAAATAGCCAACATAACAGAAATTAACGGGATCCAAATACTAATGGAAGCTAGCACAGAGGACAACTTGGTGTTGGGAGTCATCTCCCACACCGAGATAGAACACCTTGAAAAAGAAGAACTGGCCGAGCTGATCGGAGACCAGCTCTCAATGGTACGGAAGCTGACCAGTGCAACTGCACTGTTTGGTTACCCCAAGAATCTACCAAGCATCGTATTGCTGCGATGGGAGAACATCCCAGTAAGACCGTATGAAAGAAGACCAACAAGGTGTTACAAATGCCAGAGGTATGGCCATCTGGCAGGGAAGTGTTGAGCTCGGGAGGTCTGTTGCAGTTGCGGGACACTTGGGCACCAATACACCAAGTACTCGGTGGCCGCCAAGAAATGTGCAGCTTGTGGTGGCTCTCACTCCTCCTCCGACCGGGAGTGTCCCAAGTCGAGGGAGGAGTGTAGGGTGGCTAAGCTGCGAAGCAAGAAAAACTGAGCTACAAGGAGGCTCTTCTTGTAGTGAAGACCGAAGAAAAGAAGAATCAAGACCCCAACAAGACCACAGAAAAAAAAATCAAGACCCCAACAAGACCACAGAAAAGAAGCCAGAATTAAACAAGACCGAAGAAAACGATTTACTAACATTAACAGCATCACCGTTTTTAGACGTTTACGAGAATATACCAGAACAAGACCAAGAAGAAGAATGGCAATTGAAAAGTAAAAAGAACAAAAGGAAGAAGTCCAAAGAAAATGACCCGGCAAACAAAAGCTTCGGCCGAAATAGCCAAACGGCGAAGTGGCCAGTAATCCCCGAAGAACTTTCAACTTTAGGAACGGCCACTCACTCTCGCTCCGTGCTAGAGCACAGTTCTAATAGTCACACCAATAAACTGATAAACGTAGCCTAAGTTTTCCTGGACCAAATATTACAATGAATTATTGTCATATCCCCGGCTACTAATGTTATCAGTTGACGGAGCTTCGAAACAAGCAGCTGGGTTATAATCGGCTCGGGTTTTTGTTTCCCACATCCCGATCTACGGCTTACTTGGTTTGTTGGCGATTGGCTAAAAACCATACACAATAGGTAACCCTCACCGTCCACATTGACTTGGTACATGTGGTCGTCGCAGCCCAGGTCTTCTCGCAGTAAGTTAGGGGTGACGGCAGAACAGTTGATGATGGCGGCAGCTCCCTCCACTGCTTTCGTCAGCTGTGTTAAGTCCCGCACATCACACTTCTGGAATACCACTTTAGTTGATGCTCCCGCAGGTGGCACTGTAGGGGAATACACGCTCAAATTACTTGGCCATAAGACAAATTTCGTAAAGATCAAATAACAGTTCCTCTTAAAGTTGTCGTTTATCTCCCTATATTTTTGCTCCAAAATATTTGATCGTATTATACAAAACCTGAAAACATCTCACGTCATTGTTTCCTCTTCATACTGGATAATAAGGAAATAATACTGCAGTTCAAGCTTTCCATTTTGTTACAGGTGATGTCTTTCGAAAATGTATAGAATTACGGTAACTTTTCTCTGTCTCCTTGCCAATTAGAGAAATCAAAATCCTAGTCTTTGGTGTAACACAAGTGTACAGTCGGAGTCAAACGTTCTCTTCCTCCCAGACTGAAGCAGTATCGACCCCAAATGAGATAAAACAGCACAACTGCACCAGATGATATTCAGGGTATAAGTCAGTTCGGAGACTCATTCCGTGAGTCCGTTTCTTCACAGGGAGTACAGTCTATACAGCCTGTATAGTCACAATCCAAAGTTTCTTTATCCCCCTGGGTGGAGGCAAGGCGAAGCCAAGGTTGAAGAAAGGCCCTACCAACATACCGTCATCGTGTCTCATCACCAAACTACCGAACGAGTGCATGTTTTCAGAAAAGGAAACAAAGCTGAAGAGTTGAAGGTGGTAACTGAGAAACAATCGGGTTAATACTGTAATTAGGGAAGTTTGACACCTAGGGGCAGCAAAGATATTGAGAATCAACATTCCAATTATACATTTCTGGCATTTGACCCTTAATTCATTATTGTTAATCATTTAAAGACCTTAGAGTCTTAGATGTTGAAGTGCAGCATTAAAATCGTAACACCAATGACTCTAATTCCAAATAAGACACTAAAGTATTTTTAGGGTACAAACTGAAATTACTGTATGCAGTCGAGTGGCTACAGCGGCCACCTCCATGGGTCGGTGTGGTTCGATCCCTGGGCTGCTCCCAGTTCACCTTGCTGTAAATGAGTACGTATTGTACCCAAGTTTACAACTTCTGGAAGTGAATGCGGTCGAGTGCAGTACCGGCCTTGCTGACTCCTTGTGTACCGTAGGACAGTCACCTGTATGCATACCTTTGGTCCACCAATTTCTAACCTCACTGAAACTTTTGTTTTGTTTTATTTTTCACGCGAGGATATTCAAATGCAGATTAATGCTGCTAATGAACAACTGACCACACTGGTTCTATTTTCATTTTACAAAACCTCGTCGCAAGTAGGAGAGCACTAGGAATATTGCTTCACTCCCTGAATGTACCCTGAATGTTACAATAAAGTAAAAAACTTGCTGGAGTTAACAAGTATGTCCAAATATTTTATCTCAATCAGCAGAACCCTCTTGTACATCTTGAAAGTTTTACTTTCAACTCCGTTATCATACATCACCATGGCAACACAATCACGTACCATTCTCAGAGTCTCGTTTTTATTGCTATCTCTAGTCCGAGGAAACTATTCCTGATTTTCATTACCACTAACTATCCCAAGGCCCGTGTTACTCTCATCGTGTTACTCTCATCGTATAGCCAGGCGCTAACTAGCCACTTGCCACCCCGGACAACGCCAGGCAAACCTACCTATTGCTCCTACGGTACAACAGCTTAGGATTGGCTAGTTTGGGCAGCCTTAGGTTTGGTTTGGTTGGGTTGGGGCAAATTTGGATAGATGAGGTTTGGGTAGTACACATTAGGTTAGATCAAGTTTGGTTTGGGTAGGTTTGGTATACGGTTAAATTTGGGTAAGGTAGGTTTAGTTATGTTTAAACTGGAGAGGGGTATGATTGGTGAGGCTATGTAGGTTTGGGTAGGGTAGGTTTGGTTAGAGTAGATGAGGTTAGGGTTCGTTAAATAAGTTACATTAAATTTGGGTAGGTTTTGGTAGGGCAGTTTCGGTTACGTTAGTTTAGACCTGAGGAGGTTGTTTGGTTAGGCTAGTTAGGCTTGGGTAGGGCAGTTTATGTTCTTGTAATCTGTTCTAGAAAAACAAATTCTACATATCCTCACACACTTCATAGCCTAGCTGCCGGGCGCTTACCATCAACATAATACAGTACAGCATATAAATCAGCACTGACCAAGGCAGGGGTTGTAAGGTTTCACGTCCAGGACTCGGATCTCCTTGATGCACCTCAGCCGGTTAGTCTCTTCTGCCGTCTTCGCCGTCACTTCGCCCTCACTATTTTGCGGGGTGCCTTTCCCTTTATGCATCTTCTGCGCCTCCTTTTGAAGCTCAAAGACCACGTGTTGTCCCAGGAATCCGCTGCCCCCTAATGGGGGTGGCAACACACCGGATGTCATGAACAGTGCAGTGTTACTATAAATAGCAGCAACAGGGATTAATACGTTAAGCATACTTGCAAACTGTGCAAGCAAACCACAACATACAGTACACTGTATTTAACAAATTGGACGATTCAGAGTTTAGCGTGTGTCATTAGTTAGAAGTTGTACAGCGGCCACACACCGTGAGACATGGTTCACAGTGATACACATTCAGGGGCATGGTAGCCTGTCTGTGGTTGTATCACTAGTAGTGCGTAAAGACAGTGTTGGATGTTGACGCTAACATTACAGCTATCAGGTCTCTTACTGAGAGTTTGATGTAATGATGTAAATAACTCTCACCAAGTTTCCATTCAGTGTGGAAGCAAACCGAGAAAATTAGCGATGGCACACACAGTAAAACAATTATATATTTTACTTATGCAAAAAGAAATAGCTTACCCAGTACAGCCACTGTGACTTCCCCCATGTTGCGTGGTGTGACGAGCACTGAACACTAGGCACCGTTTAATAACAACACAGTTTAGAGAACATAAAATTCTCTAAACTTTGGTCACGGGGCACGGTGGCAGCCAAGGTCACCCTTGAACACTAAAACCTCGGGAATAATCAACCACTTATCAGCCTTGTTCACCAGTCCATTTCTCAGTGGAGGGACAAGAAAGCTAACGTTATCTGTTTACTGTATCAGTAATACATGAATCATTCTTTAAGAGATGTGTATGGCTGTAAGTTCTGGCAACCTGACACTACTACAGTAGAGGACTGGCAGTTATGGCATTGGCACGGAGTCACTGTGTCGGTAGCTGGCACGATGCCAGTTGCCGCCAACTGACTCAACCAAATCACGATCAGTCAGCCAGCCCACTGACTTAAAGTTGCTTATAAAAGTTTTATCGTGGCAATGTTGTTCTATGTGTTTATACCCAGCACCGGAGGATCTATTTCTTAATAGGGGTGACCAAACTTCCCCCATCACTCATGATTACAGTTATTTCTTCATTGAGCGAGACTGTAATCAGGTAATTGCCGTGCTTGAATTTTTTCCGAAGATGTTAGTGAATATGTGGTGTTTACACTTGGTACTACTCTTTATAAAATGGTCATAATTGTCAGGTTGCTTTATATATTTGGTGTCATTTGTCTTGGTGTACATAATAATTAGTAAAAAGAGAAGCAGTAGTGGCGCATCTGGTGTCCGAAAGCGAGAATTTGTGACTTTGATGGAATATTATTTATTTAAAACTTATTTCCACTCATATTATGAAAGTTATTATTTTCAACCATCTAAATGAGCCAGAACTGAGTTTTCTTAACAAGTTACACAGCACATGGATTAATTTGCGATACATCGATATTAGTTGAACATTATGCATACGAGCCAATGAGGTGCAAGGGAGATGGGACTTCATAGCCTAGTCCCGTCAGGAAAAAAAAACGACTAAAATAAGCTTTGCTACATCGTTGTTATACATGTGTATGTTTAAATGCTGCCTTTATTGATTATATATACATTTTTATTGATTATATATAATTTATAAATTATGCTACTTCTTACCAAAGTTAGAATGTGTTTAGGCCTGTGTAATCACGAATGTGTTAGGCACATGGTACGACAACAACAACAGTAAACCAACTGAGTAAGAGTCAGCATGTGGCTTCTCATTCTCCCATTAAATCATGTATGTAAAAGTGTAATCACTAATGTGTTAGGCACATGGTATACAACAACAACAATAAACGACCTGAGTAATAGAGAGTCAGCATGTGGCTTCTCATTCTCCCATTAAATCATGTAAGATACTACACTGGCGACGAGGATGGGATTCACAAAGTGTTGGTTTAGTCCTTGAAGAGAGGATAGTGACCACTGAAGGGAAGGCTACTCTGAACCTGGCGAATTTAAGTGAAGAGAGAAACCATGGCTGGCGTCAGTGGATACATCCGAGTGTGGGGGAGTATGATGCAGACATGGAGAACTTCACATCATATTGTGAGAGAATGGACTTCTTCTTCCTGGCAAATGAATTAATGGACGACGGTGGTGATGCTTAAAAGAAGAAGGCCCTTGAAGAGAAAAGGAAAGCAATCTTTTTGACAGAGGTAGGAGCTAATGTTTATTCTACTCTGGACAATCTGCTTGCTCCAGACAAACCCAAAGACATCTCACTGATTCAGATTACCAAGATTCTGAAGCAACATTTTGATTCTGCTCCACTTGAGATCGCTGAAAGTTACAAATTTGGCACAAGAGATAGAGGGAAAGATGAATCAGTAAGTGATTAAATAAAAGCTTTGAAAAAGTTATCCATTCACTGTAACTTTGGACAGTTCTTGAACCGAGCTCTAAAAGACAGGTTTGTGATAGGTCTGAAGTATGAAAAAATACAGAATAAGTTAATGAACACCACTAACTTAACTTTTGAAAAAGCATGTCAGATAGCTACAAGCTGGAATTAGTAGAGTAAAACACCGGAGAATTTGTTCCCAATGTCGGTAGTGAAGCAGTTGGCAGTAGTGGCTCAGTGTGTAAAGTAACTGTAGCTAAAAGGAAGAATTATGCCACAAAACAAGGAACACATGCTGATTTAAAATGCAAGAGACACCTAGGGAAACATGAAAGCTTTCAGTGTAAGTTAAAAAATTCAAGATGTTACAATTGTCAGAGTATTGGACATATTGCTCCTGCCTGTGAGAAAGAAATTACAGCCCCTGCCAGAAGTGATAAAGGTAGAGTATATGTCGTTGAAGGTGATGAGAAGGAAATGAAAAACAGTATTCATGAGTGTTAGTAATTTTGAACCTGATAATGATGAGAATGCCCATGTGTTTACCATTTACTCCAGGCATGAAGAGAAAGTTAAACTTAGGTATAATGTGGACTTGTGCATTAATGACGCAACTGTAACAATGGAAGTGGATACTGCAGCTGATTTCTCCATAATGAGTAGAGATATGTATGAGAAGCAATTTGTGCATATAACCACCATCCGGGCGGTTAAAGGATTAATCAGACTCGTCACATTAA